>NC_089842.1:145590748-145906581 GCF_035609145.1 Eleutherodactylus coqui | reverse complement strand
TCATTTTGCACAAGCTGATATTGGGCACTAATGCCTATTAGTAGCTTATTAACGTCATTTGCATGTAAATGAGGCTCCCTTCGCTGTATGCAGACAATAGCAGGTGGTCTGTTATCTCGATACAGCCCCTTTTTCTGCCATGGGACTTTAGCTTAAAAACAATGTTAACAGCGCTCCCGTGGAGAATCACAGCGTGTGGTCTCTGCTTTCAGCTGCCCAGCCTAACAATGGATTTTAAACTCAACGTAAAATGATCGTTTGGCCGAAAAGCTAATGATGGTAGCATTTACACACAATGATTATCGCTCAAAAGACATCGTTTGAGTGAATTTTGAGCGATAATCGTTTTATGTAAATGGGACTTTACTCAAGGACAGGAATCAAAAGAATAGTTTATTGTTCACGTACACACACAATACAACCTTAACAAGTCAGCAGCGTAGGCCTTACTCATCAATCTACAATCACAGAAAATGGCCGTTAGTTACTGACTGAGGAATGCATATAGATGCATCCTCCTCTCACCATGCAGGTAGCTGACTACCAAATGGAGGAGCCAATAACACCTGTGAGGGCACCGATAAGACAGCCACTCACACTGCCTCCTGATAATGAGGGGGGTGGATGCTTGGTGTACACTCCCACACATAGTGGATACAGGGTGCCAGACCATTCTGATATATGTAGTTCACCATGCAGACCAGCAACCTATTAATGACGCCATGATAATTCGGCGGGTTGCCCTGCATATCCATCAGTGAACCACATTGGTACTGCCACCCTGGGCTCCCCCTGGAGTCTTAATGCCACACTGCATGTGAATGATAGATAATAAATGCAAGGCAATGGTTGGATGTTGGCTAAGATACATGAGCCCACTAACCACTTCACGGTTCCTTGCGTTGTAGTGGGTCCCTACACTAATATAAATGCATCACAGAAGGGGAAATCAAGAATTAAAAACAATCACAGAAAATGGCCGTTACTTACTGACTGAGGAGTGCATATAGATGCATCCTCTCACCATGCAGCTACCTGCATGGTGAGAGGAGGATGCATCTATATACACTCCTCAGTCAATAAGTAACGGCCATTTTCTGTGATTGTTTTTACTTTTTTATTTCCCCTTCTGTGATGCATTTACTCGTCAATCTACTAACATATAGAACATGTAGTTGCATACTATATAACCAATCCAGGTGTGTCTTGTACGTTATATGTAGTTATCCATAATATCTTTGTGGTTTTCTTAGGACACATGAAAATAAGGCTTATGGTGTTGTGTATGAAGACTGGGAGGACTCCATGTCTCCTATCTATGAGGATCTACAGGTGTATATGAAGGTTCGTACAATACTAGTTACAAGTTCAGTGGGTAATCTAGTTTAGGTAACGGTTATATTGCTTCAAGCCTGAAATGGCCTTGATGTATCTTTACACCTAAAGTGAATTTCAACTCTATGGCATCACTTTGCCCTGTGCTGATTAATTTCTTAATATATGTTTATACACTTAGAGCTCCATTTTTCTTATACGGAGCTCCAAATTCCCTGCACAAAGGCCATTTTAATCACTGGAGCCAACTGGGCATGTGCCAGGAACAGGGAGCCTATGGGAAGATGTGTAAAAATGTAAAAAAAAACAACTGAAGACAGGCTAATACGGTTTTACAAAACGTTAACAAAATGCAATAAATATTGGGAAATTGAGATTGTTTGAAAAAGTCTGGTCACATGAGCAGCTACTTTTCTAGATTTCATAGCTTCCTGCAAACAAGTATCAGACATGTGGGGACTGCTGTGTCCGAGTATCTCGGTGGGCGAGTCTATGAGAACACAAAACAAGGAAAAGAAAGTTGTATTTGACAGTCAGAATAAATAAGTTCTGTACTTTTATATGGTACGACTATTATTCCTGTGCTTTTACACAGTAGCGGTAGTTGTTCAAGTGAATGAAGGCAAGGCGGGCTTGGAATCGTTCTGGCCTCTTCCCTCCATTCAATGTAAACCGGTAGTTGTTTATATATTTAGCAACTCTTGTTTACACTGAGCGAGAAGCTGAAACGGAACAACTGAGTGACTTCTTGCTCAGTGTCCTGTCACTGAATGTATATACACTAGGCGGGGGTCACCCGAAATTGCTCTTTTGAGCGATTATTCAGGCATCAGTCCATGTAAAAGGTACCTTAAGCAAAGAGTTAATGTGTACCTGCCATTTAAGATAAACTGTCAAGTGTGTACATGAGGGATAACACTTTCTGGCGACTATATGACTTATGTCTTGCATGGATCATCAGTTTTCCTCCTCCGTAGACTATCTGTAACAGAGGTCTCTCTCAGCAAGTTGTGAGATTGCTGTTGTACTATCTGCTATACACTGCACATGAAAAAGAAAAAATTTCTGTAACATACAGAGACATAATATCAGCAGTACTGAGCAGTGTAGATGCAATTTCAATATCTATCAGACAGTAAGTGTATTGTCCATCAAGAGGAAAGTAATGGAAAAGGTTTCTTTTGATGAAATAACCAAGTATATACCTTTGTCACATGCTCTCTCATATATATATATATATATATATATATAGTCCTCTAGTTTCATTGTCTTCTAGTTTAGCCAGTTTCACAGATTTTTCAAGCCAGAATTTTGCCTCTAGTTTCATTGTCGATCTCCTGCTCAGAGTCTCCTCCTCCTGATGCTAAAACGCTACCCACCCTTCTCCAGCATCGCTGTGGGCGCTAGTAAAACAGTACTGTAGTGTAATGTAAGTGGCCATGTTTACCCAGATAACACAATGATAATGCTGAGGACTGATAATGATGCCACTTGTAGTCCTATATAACAGCACAGAGAACACAGTGATAACGCTAAAGACAAATGTAGTAAATGTAACCTGCAGTCCTATGTAACAGCATGGATAAAACACAGTAAAAGGTTAAATGTTCATTTATTCTTTACAGCAGTCTTATATTCAGTTATTGTTTTTGGTATTAAAAACCATATTTATTCTCTTTTAACCCCTTAATGACGCGGCCCATTTTCTTTTTCCTCCCCCCTTTAAAAAAATCGTAACTCCTTTATTTATCCATCGACGTCGCTGTATGAGGGCTTGTTTTTTGCAGGATGAGTTGTATTTTTTAAAGGTGCTATTTAAAGTACCATATAATGTACTGAAAAACTTTTACAAAATTCTAAGTGGAGTAAAATGAAAAAAAAACACGACATTTCGCCATCTTTTAGTGCGTCTTATTTCTACGGCGCACAAACTGCAACAAAAGCGACATGATAACTTTATTCTATGGGTCAGTACGATTACTACGATACCAAACTTGTATACTTTTTTTTTTACTATACTCTTTTTTTCAAAGACATTACATTTTTTTCAATTATTTGTTGTCGTTATTTTGTGCGCGCAATAACTTTATTTTTTCGTCGACGTAGTTGAGCAAGGGCTCATTTTTTGCATAATGTCCTGTAGTTTCTTATAGCACCAATTTGGAGTACATACGACTTTTTGATCGCTTTTTATTGCGTTTTTTTCTGGAAGACTGGGTAACTAAAAAAGTGCATTTCTGGCGTTCTTCATTTTTTTTACCCGGACAACGTTCACCATGCGGGAAAAATAATGCACTACTTTGATAGTCCGGACTTTGACGGACACGGCGATACCAAGTTCATATTTTTAATTTATTATTTAGATTTTTTAATAATGGATATGGCAAAAGGGGGGTGATTTAAACTTTTACAACTTTTTTTTTTTCAATTAAAAAAAACTTCATTGATTATTTTTTTTTTACATTACTTTGAAGTCCCCCTGGGGGACTTTAAGATGCGATGCTTTGATCGCTCCTGCAGTATGACGTAATGCTATAGCATTACGTCATACTGCTTTTTGAGAGGCGGGATGGCTTGATAGGCAGTCTGTTAAGGCAGCCCCGGGGCCTTTCATTAGGCCCCCGGCTGCCATGACACCTGCACGGCTCCCCCGATCTCACCGCGCGCGGGGGGGGGGGGGGGGGGCGTGCGGGACCCCCGAACATCGTTCAGGGGATTTAAATGCCGCTATTGCCACGCAATCTCTCTTCATACATACGCCGCGGCTCTATGACGTACCGGTACGTCATTGGTCGTGAAGGGGTTAAATGGGGTTTGGTGTGTTTTTTGGAATGTCTAGAACAAATAATTGGATGTACATTGATTCCTATGGAAATAATTACCTCAATTGCTTTCGGATGGATTACCAATGAAACCAGGGGGTAGAGGGGTGTCTGTGTTCTCACTGACTCACCACTAATTCTCTAACTTCCCACTGCCGTACAAACTTGAAAATTTGTCACCACCATTGTTTAGAACCTAAAAAGGAAATGTAAAACAGCTGCAATGGGATTACTCAATTCTAAGCCTATGTAATAACACACATCTGTACTACACAAACATGAGATTTGCCATGACCATTCTTTACATCTAAATAGGAAAAGTTATAAGGGGGGGGGGGGATTTACTCCATTCTAAGCATGGAAAACTGAAAAAGAAAACATTCTGCAATACATGATAGGTTTTATGGCTTCTGAGAAAATAACTAGGAAAAACAAAGCGTATGCTGACAATGTACCTGATCTGTGTGCATATGCTGAGGAGAATCTGGCCTCCGTGTGTAAATACTGATAGGCTATAAAGTACAGTACATAAGGAAGTTATAGTGCATCCACAGCAGAAATCCGTGCAGGCTTTATTTTCCCCGTGGACATGATGCCTTAAGGGTAAAAAGTGGAGGCGAGTGGGAGGGACATCAGTACATGCAGTCTGAGCAGACTCATGCTCTTCCATGTGTATTCATATTTGATTTCTCTGTTCTTCTGAAGTAACCATGACTTTATACAATTTTCTGTGGAAACCGGTAAAATACCTGTACCAAATTAACTCGGGTGACGCCAGGTATATCAGCTAGTATAATATAAACCTGTGATCAATTATAGCAGTCACTGGAAACAAAGTTTGCCTGCAGTCCTTAAAAATCTCTGATCTGGGTAGGTTGCTGCTGTTTTGCACAGCAATAGTTTTGTTTACAACCTTTTCAGCATATTCACAACCTCATTTTTCTTATACCCTTTCAGTGGTGCAGAATACGTACATGCTATAGAAAAAGGTGATTTACCAGCAGTATCACATTTTAGGGGACAGTTGTTGGACAACTTGAGGCTTTTTGCTGCGTTTCTTCTGTTGACTCATACTTGCTCCCAGCAACTAAGTTTAGTGGTAAGACAACCCCATGTGTAGCAGACCACAGGTGGTAGTACCGTTTTGTGAAGTCTGGTGGATCCATCTTCGCCATGGTCACAGACGATTAGCAGATTTGCCAGTTTGTAGAATACAATGGGAGAATGGGTCTCTATTCTACAAAAATTGTCTGAAGCAAAACTTAACCTGGTGAAATGATTCACTGAAAACACTTCAATAGCTAGCAGATAGTGGGGGATATAGCCATGCCCATTATGGTGGCAGATAATTAACATATCTATATCCCCCACTATGGTGGCAGATAGTGGGGGATATAGTCATGCCCATTATGGTGAGCAAAATGTAGGCCAGTCCAGCTTTTAGTGGAAGTTAAGTAACTTTTTATAGCAGTCTGATAGAATAAACCATGGAGTGTTCTTTATTTTCAGAAGAAACCAGAGCAAACTGTAGATAGCCACATAGAAGAACCTGTTGTAAAGGTAAGTCGGACCACAAGTACTGCTTCTGATAATATTGGTTACAGGAGGAGCCAAGAAGGTACACAATGCAACTACAGTGATGCAAGAACCTGTGCCACCCTAACCTCTCCAGAGGAACTGCCGTTAGCAAAGTGTGCCTAGAAGACGTGTGGAACAAAAGAAACCCTCTTTCCTGGACAGCAAAACCCATCATAACGGGACACCCCTGGTCTTTATGGACAGGCATTAACTTTTCCATCCTCTGATAGAATCCCACAGAGGCGCTGTGCACTAGTGTCCACCTTTACAGTCACTTCATGAGCCGAGTGTGCAGGCACTCTCGGTCATAACTCACAGGGTCCCCTGACAGACGCTGTCTAGCTGCTGAGCTGAATGTGCCCATTATTCACAGGGTCACCTGACTAATGACACTGTTAAGGTGCTTAAGCGCATGCAGCCCAGCAAGTAGATGGCACCTGTTATCAGGTGACCCTGCAAGTAATGGCTAAGACAGTGCGCAAGCATTCAACATAACACGAGCGCAAGTAAATGGACGCTAGTACGCAAGCATCTTTTGCTATAGCATCTGCGTGGGATTTCAGAGGATAGAAGATATGCCAGTCTATCCAAACCAGAGTAATTGTGCCTGTGCAGGAAAAAAAAAAAAAAAAAAATCTGACTTTTTGCCTAATTGTAGTACAATGCAGGGCATGCATGACAATATATAGCGATTTGACAAACAGTTACATGTCTAATTTAGGTTTTTGCTAAGCAATCTGATGGGTTCCCTTTAATTATGTAGTAGTGTGCATGTGAGGGAGGACTGGCCTGTAAATTTATTATAATCTAATGAAAAAAAATTTGAACTGAAATATATAAGAAATAAACGGTGTAGTGGCAGAGAACTGACTTTGGCATGAAATTTTTTTATTCTAGAGTTTTTCAGATGAAATGGCAAAAATGATCTTTCACATGAAAAGAGCAAAGAACAAAGTTTTGAATAAACTAAGAAGCCAGACAGAATGAAGACGGGACCAAGATCTCAACATATTAGAGAACCTCTGCAGCAATATGGGAGAGTTTGAACAAGACACCTGGGATATACATCCAGTCTACTGAGAATTAACGTGAAATGTTAACGGAAAGGTGGCCGGCATGACAGTCCATGTGCAGGTTGTGGCATCAGTACAATGCCATAGAGTGTAGCTTCTAGTTTAGTCAGCCAATGGAACCATGCAATAGGTCTTGGAATAAGGCCCAATTCACAGGGCAGTCTAGTCAAATCCTGCAACAGATCCAAAACACAGAGGACATGCAGAGCCCTCCATTATATAATTTGCTCTATTAGTTTTCAGCTAGTGCTTCCCATCAAACCTGAAGTATTTAAAAGGCTTTTATTTACACTCCACAGGACAATGCTTCAGGTGGTTTCTTTGCCTCAAATGAGATCTGCAGATTTCACTGTGTAAATTAAGATATTTGGCTTTACAATTATGGAGATGTCACTTCCCCTTCCAGCATGTTGTATGATTTATATTTATTGTGTGTTTTTTTATATGGTGGCATTAACACAAATGACAGTTTGTCTATACAATTAAAAAGTTGTACTTTCTTGCAGCCAAGTTCTTACCATTGCACAAGTTCCTTGGTATAGTATTGCCTGAGTACATGTACAGAAACTGGTCATGGCAATTCAATCCATTACAGGGAGACCAAATACCACCATTCAGCAATTAGTGATCCTAGACACTTCATTAACATGTTTACTGGGGCAGCTCAGAAATATGATAAACTGGCTTAGGGTGGATTCAGATGACCGTATATCGGCTCGGTTTTCATGCTGAGCCGATATACGGTGTCTAGAGATGAGAGAGCATACTCGTCCGAGCTTGATACTGGTTCGAGTATTAAGGTGTTCGAGATGCTCGTTACTGGTAACGAGCACCACGCGGTGTTCGGGTTACTTTCATTTTCTTCTTTGAGAAATTTGCACGCTTTTCTGGCCAATAGAAAGACAGGGAAGGCATTACAACTTCCCCCTGCAACGTTCAAGCCCTATACCACCCCCCTGCAGTGAGTGGCTGGCGAGATCAGGTGTCACCCGAGTATATAAATCGGCCCCTCCCGCGGCTCGCCACAGATGCATATTGACATTAGTTCAGGGAAAGTGGTATCTTGGTGGAGCTGCTATAGGGAGAGTGTTAGGAGTATTTTAGGTTTCAAGAACCCCAACGGTCCTTCTTAGGCACATAGGTGCGATCTGCGATTTCTGTTCTCTTCTCTATATGCGCTCAATGGGGCCGGGGGCAGCAGCGCCGAACCCATTGAGAACATATAGAAGACAAATCATTCTTCTCTGCCACAGCTGTCACAGCTGTGGCAGAGAAGAATGATGTTTGCCCATTGAATTCAATGTAGCCGGCAATACAGCAGGTTCCACTGAAAGCAATGGGCTGCCGGCGTGCGCGGGGATGAATTGTCGGGAAGGGCTTAAATATATAAGCCCTTCCCTGCAATTCATCCAGAAATGTGTTACAATAAAAATATATACCGGCGTATAAGGCGACGGGGCGTATAAGACGACCCCCCAACTGTCACCTTATACGCCGGCAATACAGTGGAGCAAAGAATAAAAATCATTACTCACTTCTGGTGTTCTGCGCCGCTGCTGCAGGCTGTCGCTCCCTCCTGGTTACCGGCAGAGCATTGCTTTCTCTACGAAGGGCTTTAAATCCCCGCTGCCAGAAACACACGTGCCTTCAGCCAATCACAGCCAATGACAATGATGTCATTGAATGTCTGTGATTGGCTGTGTTTCTGGAGGCGGGGATTTCAAGTCCTGCGTCCAGAAAGCAATGCTCTGCCGTGGACCAGGAGGGAGCGACAGCCTGCAGGAGCGGCGCAGAACGTCAGAAGTAGCGAGTAATGATTTTTATTCTTTTCTCAACTGTATTGCCGGCGTATAAGGTGACAGTTGGGGAGGGGGGGGGGGGGGGGGTCGTCTTATACGCCCCGTTGCCTTATACGCCGGTATATATTTTTATTGTAACACATTTCTGGATGAATTGCAGGGAAGGGCTTATATATTTAAGCCCTTCCTGACAATTCATCCTGCGATCACCGGCAGCCCATTGCTTTCAGTGGAACCTGCTGTATTGCTAGCTCCATTGAATTCAATGGGCAAACATCGTTCTTCTCTGCCACAGCTGTTACAGCTATGGCAGAGGAGAACGATCTTTATGCTGACAGTGCGGGGGGGGGGGGGGGGGGGTTGGGCCCACTCTTGCCGCTATTGTGGCTTAATAGTGGGACCTGGGAACTTGAGATGCAGCGCAACATGTAGCCCCTCGCCTGCCCTATCCGTCACTGTGTCGTTCCCATCACTTTCTTGAATTGCCCAGATTTTCACAAACGAAAACCTTAGCGAGCATCGGCGATATACAAAAATGCTCGGGTTGCCCATTGACTTCAATGGGGTTTGTTACTCGAAACGAACCCTCGAGCATTGCGAAAATTTCATCCCAAATAACGAGCACCCGAGCATTTTGGTGCTCGCTCATCTCTAACGGTGTCATCGGTGGGGGGAGATAATGGAAAAGCCAGGAGCAGGAACTAAGCTCCCGCCCCCTTTCTGCCTCCTCTCCACCCCATCTGCACTATTTGCAATGAAAGGAGGTGGGGTGGGGCCAATTTCCAAGAATTAGCCCTGCCTCTTTCCTGCCTCTCCCCATTGCAAATAGTGCAGAGGGGTGGAGAGGAGGCAGGAGCTCAGAGCACCACTCCTGGCTCTTCCAGGCTCCCCCCTGCAGAGAGAGACGACGTATATCGGCTCGGTGTGAAAACCCAGCCGATATACGTTTGTCTGAATCCAGCCTTAGGGTAAATGGACAGGTACACCTCCCTAGATGATAGAGCTCTATTCACTTAGACTCCTAGTCACTTCAGGGCCAGTACAAGTCATGTCAGGAATTTAAAGTAATAGTCATTGTGACTTACATTAGTGTAGTGTTGCTTTGGCTTGCTAGGAATAAATGTGTTAGCCTTGATTACATTGCTGCATTATGCCCATGTGGAGCAACAGCTTAGAGCCAACACATGGAATGGCTCACTGTTCCAGGATAGGCTCTATAATATTACCCCTGTTGCAGTCAAATTGCTGACCAGCTCAGAGATTTAAAAGAGATAAAATATATTAGTGGCCACTCCACTAGAGAACTTATGCCCCATCCCATATACATCAGTAATAGGGATGAGCGAGCATGTTAGTCTGAGCTTGATGCTAGTTTGCTCATTAGCATACTTGAAAGTACTAGTTACTCGAGCGAGCACCACGCAGTGCAAGACAAATTTCATGCATTGTTTTCAACGGAGCAGCGGCTGCTGCCGACGGCTCCTTCGAAGGCAATGTTCTGCCGGCACCCCTGAATTTTTTCATGGAAGGGCTTTACATATAAGCCCTTCCCTGAAAAGCAGGAATGTGTAAAAAAAAAAAAAAAAAAAAAAAAAAAAAAAAAAAAAAACAGTAAAAGTAGTGCAGGGTAAAACAAAAAAACAAAAAAAAAAAAAACTCCCTTCAGCTGCTGGGGCTCAGCTGCATCTTCTGTGCTGTCCCTGACTCTGTAGTGCTGATCTATCAGCAGGTGGGGGTTTAAAATCCCCATCTGCTGAAAGATCTGATTGAGCGCCTCATCACAATCACAGACAGCTCTAACCCATCATTCATTTGGTGAGAGCTGTCTGATTGGCTGAGGCGCTCAGCCAAATCACAATGAGTTCTTTAACCAGTTGGGGATTTTAAATCCCCGCCTGCTGATAGAACCGGACCACAGAGAAAATGCGACTGAGCCCCAGCAGCTAAAGTGAGGCAAGTGGTGCATTTTTTTTTTTTGACAGGGAGCCGGCAGCAGGATACTCTTCTGCAGCTGTTGTGTGTGACAGCTGCAGTAAGGAATTGAATTCCTCTGCTGCATCTGTCACAGATGTGGCAGATGTAGCAGCAGGGAATTCTTTGCTAGTGGGTAGGAAGGAAACACCTGCCTTTTTTTTTTAACACTAAAATTCCTGCTTTTCAGGGAAGGGCTTATATGTAAAGCCCTTCCATGAAACACATTTCATGGGTGCTGGCAGATCATGGTTTTCAATGGAGCCGCCGGCAGCAGCCACAGCTCTATTGAACACAATGCATGCAGCTACACCCTCTCGGAGCATCGGTCACCTTGAAGAATGCTTGTGTCTCCCATTGACTTCAGTGGGGTTTGTTACTCGAAACGAGCTCGAGCATTACAAAAAGCTTGGCTCGAGTAACGAGCACCTGAGCATTTTGGTGCTCGCTCATCTCATTAAGTTTAGAGTTTTAGTAAACTGACACCAGAACGAGACAGTTTCCAGCAGTTTATTTTTACAAAAACGCGGATCACTTGTAACACTACAGCTCTTGCATATAATACAGCTATACAGAAGTAGGACATTAGTCAATGTCATCTCCCAAAGTCAGCTTGTCAAACAGGTATTCTCCCATGCCAACCTCTGTTGCCTTTACACGCTTCAGGTTTGTGATATGGTCTCCTAGTTTCTTGATCACTTTCACCTCCTTCTCAAGATATTCAGTTTCCAGGAAGTCACACATCTGTATGTAAAAGTGATATTAGACATTTCAGCACATTGTATTCCTCTATGATGAGCAAGCATTTCAGACCAAGTTAGTGTCAAATCAGTTGCCAGTGTTGTTGTAAAGAGGATGTCCTTAATACAGACCACTTGCTCAGGAGTTGTAGTAGCGCATAAGAATGTCAGACAAGGCACCTGGCATGTCAGAAGCTTAATGGATTAAGTATCAATGGCAGCCCTGTTTTTTTCTGGGGAAGGGGGAAATAGAGGCTAAACCTACAACAATCTGCTGAACAGTGTCAAAAAAAAAAAAAAAAAAAAAAAAAAACAAAAAGGGAGATTCTCTAGCTACACTTATTCCCCATGTTAATCCTGCAGCATCAAAATACCAACGACCACCTGCCTGAGCGAGTTACATGCTTTGCCCCTGATCACATGGTGACGTCGGTCCTTCATCCCTGAGCAGATACTAATAGACCACCTGTCCATGAGTGAGTGACGTGCTCCACCCCTTATTACATGAGTGACTCCTTTATCCCAGCCACAAATCCACATCCAGCTGAATCACTAGAGCTCCGCCCCTGATCACATGATGGTAACGTCACCACAGCTGCTTCAATATTTTGACCAACTCAAACTACCACAGCTTCTTCAGTGAGTTACATGTGATGTCCTTCACTATATCATATTATATTTGGTGCATTGTGCCACCAGAAATACTGGTACTATGAATACTAACAACTAGTCTTCTTAAAGCTGACATTATCCTTGTTACACCTTAGGGAAGGGGCATCAAACTCATTTTCACCAAGGGCCACATCAGCCTTATGGGTGTCTTCAAAGGTGTGATTGTAGTTGTAAGACAGTATAGTAATAGTGACCCCCATACTGGCTGTAGTATTAATAGTGGCCCCCATAATGATTTCTATAGGGGCCCCAGTAGTAATAGTGCCCCACCCCTATAATAGCCCCAGTAGTAATAGCCCTCAGAGTGGCTCCAATAATAAGAGTGTTCCCCATAGTGGCCCCAGTAGTAACAATGCTCCACCCATCAGCCTCAGTAGTAATTGGCCCCTAGCTGGTCAGCATTCATACAGACACTCCACTCACGCAGCCTTAGAGAAATGCATAGACAACCAAGCATCACCATTCTCATTACAGAGCCCTTCCAGGCCTGGATAAAGATGGTTTCAGTCCTTCAGTAGTCCAAGATACTAGATGCTGCTCTGACTGGTCAGTACTGCTATGGACAGCACTGGTTAGTCAAAACAGGTGAAGTATCTAAATCATGATATCTACTAATACCCAGTGTGCAACAGGTAGTCAGAAGCTTGTGTGGCCCTTTGCCCAGGCTCAGAGGGTCACTTTTTGGAGTGTCTGACAGCAGTGATTGAGCAATATACTATAGAGTCACACCACATTGAAAAGAGGAAAGCAACACTTAACTATGGATATTATCTATGAAAATTTAACAGCAGTGTACAGTTGCAGGTTTAAAATTGCAATAGAATCTCCTCCAACTGCAGCTTCTGGGTAGACGGCCCAGCGGTAGTAGTGTCCACTGCAGCCAGAGGCCACTACGACCCCATATATACTCCTGGTAAGCATGTACTGCGGCACTGGCCTCTGATTTGCCACAGCGGACACTTGACTTCACCAGACGGTCCACTTGGAAGTCAGTGGCAGCTCTCAGCTGCTTCTTTGGGCCCCAGGACAGGCAAAATCCCTACTTTAATTTAGACTGGGCCCATTGGTTGGATGGGGTATTTGTAATGAAAACCCTTTTAAGATACAAGGGGTTCTTCACCATACATTGAAGTTATTTATGTTAGAGTGCCCTTGACCACTTTTGAAGAAATGCTAGTGTGGCTTGGTTTGGCTTTTTCATTTGTATAATTTAAAGTTACACAACCTCCTTCCTAAAGCTGTGAATATTTTGCATATTGCTAACATCCAAGAAATTCACACTTACATGAGGGTCAGCATGGTCAAATGCAATCTTGTGAAGGTCCAGAAGAGCTTGGTTCACACTTTTTTCAAGTTTCAAGGCATGCTCCATAGCACTGGTGCCATTCCCCCAATCAGCCTCAGGCTTCTAGAATAGAGGGGACAAATTCTAATAGTGCAAGACAAGTAGTTTTCTACAATACATAGCCTCAAGTGGCATATTCCCTCCATTTTACTAGGTGCAGAAATAACTTGCAAATTTGTACAATATAGGTCAAGTTATTTCATCATCTGGATAGAAGAATGTATGGATGGATGCTTCCTGAAGCTAGCCACTGGCAGCCAACACTCCATACCTCCAAGACACGTAGCTACCCACTTGGTATAGTTTCCTGCACATCAGGGCAGTGTCCTTGTGTACATGTCCAAGCCCCATAGACATTCTTACCTGGATGCCTTGAAAAACTATCCGTCCTCCACGTTTATTCTGGAACTTCAGAAGTTTCTCAGCCTGCTCTTGCTTTTCTTCATATTGTTCATGAAAAAACTTTGAGAACTTTGCCAGCGCCACATCATCCCGGTCAAAGTAGAATTCCTAAGATAAAAAATATTTTGGGCCATATTGCAACAGTGTAGCTTTGAAAAACCAATATTGGAGATGAAGGTTCCCCTCATGAGGAACTTTAACAAAAAAAACAAAAAAAACCCCCAATCCTAGGGGGTTGTCAAGTTGTAAACTATTTAGAGTCTATCCTCAGACTAAGGCATCAATAGTAGATTAAGGGTCTGTTGCCAAGGATCCCTACGAGTCAGCCATTTTCTACACTGCAGCATTAGTGCACCAAGCTGATTTCTGCACAAAGCAGACACTGTTCCTGTTGTGGCCAGGCTTGGCATTGCTGACTGTTTCAATTGAAATAAATGGAAACTTGGCCTGCAATACCAAGCCTGGCCACTACAGAGAGAATGGAGCTGTCTGCCTCCTGCAGAAATCATCTCTGTGCATAAGCACAGTGGCTCAGCAAACTGCTAATTGGTGGGGGTCCCAGGCAAACCCCTGCTGATACACTACTGAAGGCCTACCCTTAGGTTGGGCTATACGTGCACAACAAGACACTAAGTGGCACAATTTCTACAGCAAAGTAGTATCAAGAGTGGGTATTATTGTATCTGGACACCACCGAAGCTAGGGGTTTGACAGGGCTTCAATGGAGAACGCCCCTCACACCCCTAGCTCCCGATTGGCTCAATAGGTTAAGGTCCTAGAAAGTGCCACACTCCATTTCTGCCTGAATCGCTGTGCCATGCGAGTTAGCCGGTGCTCTGTTCCAGCACAGTTACTGCAGCTAACCAGCTGTCCCCCCGGCACTGTGCCCTCCCTGCTGTCTGTGGCCACTGCCTATAAGGCCTACCTCACACAGGGAGTTTGCAGAAATGCAGTGTTTTTCAACGCTGCGTTTACTGCAAATTCCACCTGGTTTCAGCAGCGCTGGCATACAAAGGATGCTGAAGAGAAAAAAAAAAAAAGCAATACTCACCTAGTAGCTGCAGGCCGGGACGCTAGTCTCTGCCATTGATCTGGGCTGATTCCGGACTGCAGTGGCTAGGTGAGTTACTTTCTTTTTTTCTCTATTCTGCCTAGCTGGGACTGATTTTCAGGGTAGGGCTTCTATTGCAAGCCCTCCCCCCCAAAAAAATCAGTGAGCGGTTAACATTGCCAAAAATGCGGCACCAAGTGTCTTCAGCAGAAGTTTGTTGCAAATTCTCCAGCATTTCTGTATCTAAAAACCAGTCAAAATTTGCACCCTCCCTATTTTGAAACAGCCCTGCCCATTTCTGCCATATGTAAACATCCCCCAGCATAAGTCACATCCCCCAGTTGTAATTGTGCCCCCCCCCCCCCCCCAGTGACAGTGCCCCCTCTGAGGCCTATACTTACCCCCTCCTCCGCATGGAAGCTCTGCTGTTCTTCTGCCTGGTGCACCGCCAGCAGCGCTGATCGCAGGTGCACACTGTAACCGTGTGCTGCTGGACGCCTCCTCCCCTGCTCTCGCGGAACCTAAGAGGAGATGTCGGGGGAAGGCAGATCCCAGCCACACACTGACATCACAGTGTGCATCGGATCAGCGCCGCTAGCAGGACAGTGAGTAAACACCGGCAGGAGAGCTTCTGCTCCTGCTGGTATTTACTAACATGGTGAGCGGCCGGCGGCGTGTGCCATAGGTTTGCTGCCATAGACTAATGGGCAATTTTGGTCTACTGAGAAAAAACAAAACACAAACACTTTCTTCATGTGTTTGCAGACACTACCAAAGTTAAAGGAGATGTCCCGAGGCAGCAAGTGGGGTTATACACTTCTGTATGGCCATAATAATGCACTTTGTAATATACATTGTGCATTAATTATGAGCCATACAGAAGTTATAAAAAGTTTTTTACTTACCTGCTCCGTTGCTAGCGTCCTGGTCTCCATGGTGCCGACTAATTTTTGGCCTCCGATGGCCAAATTAGCCGCGCTTGCGCAGTCCGGGTCTTCTGCTGTTCTCTATGGGGCTCCGTGTAGCTCCGTGTAGCTCCGCCCCGTCACGTGCCGATTCCAGCCAATCAGGAGGCTGGAATCGGCAGTGGACCGCACAGAAGAGCTGCGGTCCACGAAGATAGAGGATCCCGGCGGCCATCTTCAGCGGTAAGTATTGAAGTCACCGGACCGCCGGGATTCAGGTAAGCGCTGTGCGGGTGGTTTTTTTAACCCCTGCATCGGGGTTGTCTCGCGCCGAACGGGGGGGGGGTTTAAAAAAAAAAAAACCCGTTTCGGCGCGGGACATCTCCTTTAAGAGGTGTGGTTTGGGGCATGGCTCATCAAAACCTGTTTTTGCCTTAGTTATTCTAGTGGCCACAACTAGTAGTTGCACCCCCTCAGTGGCCCCAGCAGTGAGAGACAGACTTCTGGCTGCTGCACAGCTAGAGGTAAAGGGAAAAAGATAGCCAGCAGTTATTTTTTTTGCTGGCCATGAATACCAGCCTTTCAGCTTAATTCCCCGGCCATTACCTTAGGGAGAGATTCTTCATAGATCCTTTAAGGACTTGTTTAAGTAGTGTGCTACTACTGTGCACTCAGCTGAACTATATGAATGGATCATGGGGCTTGAGAAGAGTGAAACATTAAGATATTAAAAAAAGAATTGAAGAGTGAAACATTAAAGGGGTTGTCCCGCAGAAGCAAGTGGGGTTAAGCACTTCTGTATGGCCATATAAATGCACTTTGTAATATACATCATGCATTAAATATTGGCCATATAGAAGTTATACACTTACCCCCTCCGGTGTTGGAGTCCCCGTCTCCATGGCGCCGACCGAAGCCTTCTTCTGCCTGGATTAGACGCGCTTGTGCAGTCTGCCCTCTTCTGTCCCGCTCCGGCGTGCTCGCGCCGCAGAGGTCTTCTGCGCATGCGCAGAAGACCTGTGCGGCACGCTGGAGCGGCCCCTTCAGTGGAACAGAAGAAGCAGACTGCACAAGCGAGTCTACTCCAGGCAGAAGAAGGCTTCGGTCGGCACCATGGAGACGGGGACGCCAACACCGGAGGGGGTAAGTATATAACTTCTGTATGGCCAATATTTAATGCACGATGTATATTACAAAGTGCATTAATATGGCCATACAGAAGTGCTGAACCCCACTTGCTTTTGCGGGACAACCCCTTTAAAATATATATTTTTTTAAATTGAAAGCAGCTTCACTTCCATAGTTTTATTAATACAGACGTTACCATTTATTAATGTGTAGTGGCCTACAGTTTAGGGTTCCCTCCCACACATCAGAATGCATGTTTTAAGTTTGTCTTGTATTACTGTCATAAATGTGGACTGCAGATGTGTGTATTGGAGTTTGCAGGCATGAAACGGTTAATATCTGGTGTTGTCTGGAAAATGTATCCAACTATCTAGCTGTTGGTCTGTGTTCACCTGATGTGATGAGTTGATGGAGATGTCTAAGGCCGCCTGCAGATGGGCGGGTCAAATCCAGCGGCGAGAATTCTCGCCGTGGGACCGGACCTCAGCGCCTGCAGGGAGGAGTGCGTACTCACCCACGCCTGGCAGCCCCGACTCTTTCATTTGCCGGGCAGCCGGCGCATGCACAGACCGGAGCCGGGTGACATTTCTGTGCGAGGCTCTGCGAGCCTTGCACAGAAATAGGGCATGCCATGGTTTGTTTGCTGCGTGACATTTCGCACGGCCAAACCGCAGCTGTCTGCATAGGAATGCGTGTTGTAATGCACTCCTATGCAGTCTTTCAGAGGCGGAAATCCCACGGATAACCCCGCTGCGGGATTTCCACCCGTGTGCAGGCGGCCTAAAGTTAGTTAGGAGTGAAGGACAAAGAAAAGAAAATGCAAGTGTGAGAGTGTTCAGCAGTAGAGAGTTTAACTGGGAGGAAAGCTCCTACAGAGAATTAGGACTGGATTCATAATGCCCCGGGAACCCTCACCGCTCCGACATTATGCAAATAGTACGCAAGAACTGTTTATGGTTACTGCCCAAGGAGTCTAAGTAAACGGAAAATACTCAACTACTTTATTCTATCGGAGTGATCCGCCGCAGAAGATGGAACGTTGGCATCAGTGACAGGATTTAAAGGTAACCTTGGTTACTAATTGTTGGTCTCCCCCCATGGTAAGGTCCCTAGCCACCCATAGTGAGATGGTAGAGCCCCATGACAAGGCCATTTCTCTACCCTGCTGTCTCCTCGGCTGAGGGCCTGCTCCTCGGATGCTGCAAATGCTCATTAGTTTTGGGAATGGTCTTTGCATTGCTGACCAGGAAGCTACATAACCTTGTATTCATACCCATTTTGATTCAAGCAAAATATATGGCCCTTCATAGTGATAGAACGAAGCAGTTCACAGACCTTGTAGCAGTCTGAACATTGTACAGTGAAGAACTACAACCCCCAATGCAGAGGGAACACACCAGTTAGCAATGCCAGAACAGTTTAGTAACTACAGGTTTCTGAAGCTTGTGCACAGACTCACCAAGGACAGGTAGGCATAGGACACCTTCAGCATGAGGTTGACAGTGCGGTTGACTCCATCCTCACTATCCAGGTGGTAGTTCTGGCGGACCAGGCAACTCATGGTGATTGTAGTAGTGGCTGTCTCAGGGAATAAGATGAGGTTCTGGAGAGAAGGATGGCTATGGTTGGTCTAGTACCGAGAAATCCTGTTCCGTTCAAACACTGTTGAAGCAAGAACTCCTGTGACTGTCTGCTCTAATGTACCTACTACTGCTCTCTGACTTTTATATGCCCACTGGGTGGAGTCCTCCAGCACACAATCCACCCACCTATTTACCTCTAATTGCTTGGATTGGCTTGTAGTTTAGTAAAGGGTGTAAAACAGAAGACCTGGTAATCATTATGCACTCTGGAAAGTAAAGAGTTAACACTCTAAGGCCCGGTTTCACATGGGTGTACTTGTGCATGCATGGTGGTGCCATGCAGAAAAACAACGCTAATGTGTATGATATTTGGAGCCTGAGAAAATCATATTTCAGCCAACAATGCATATAATCTTATATCTTGCATACATGTCATTTGTATAATCCTTCCCATACCTATATGTTAGTAATACCTTTCCTCTCAATAAAATTACAGTGTCGGGTGCCTGGACTTCCAGAACCTCACTGCCATTAACTACATTCGGATGTCGTGTCTGAGTTTTGGTTACGGGTTAAGTCACTGGTGACTCTTGTATTTGATTTTACCTGATTTAGGTGTACTTCTTTAAAAAATCTTTGACACCCCCCATTGAAAAGAGTTGGGTTCATATTTGTGCATCTTGCAGCTTATGGGCAGCTTCACAAAAGAGTTTGCGCAAATACGCTCGCCGCAGCACAGTGTTTTTGCACATGAATGAGGTTTGGAGAGGGATATGATCAGGGTTTTGCACGTGTCTATGCATATTACTGTAATTTTTGTGCTGCAGGGCCGGTTCAATAAGGGTGGATTCAGACGAACGTATATCGGTTGGGTTTTCACGCCGAGCCGATATACGGTGTCCTCATCTGAAGGGGGGAGGATGGAAGAGCCAGGAGCAGGAACTGAGCTCCCGCCCCCTCTCTGCCTCCTCTCCGTCCCTCTGCACTATTTGCAATGAAAGAAGGCGGGACAGGGGTGGGGCTAAGTTCCAAGAATTAGCCCCACCCCCATCCCACCTTTCCCCATTGCAAATAGTGCAGAGGGGGGAGAGGAGGCAGAGAGGGGGCGGGAGCTCAGTTCCTGCTCCTGGCTCTTCCATCCTCCCCCCCCCCCCCCCCCTGCAGATGAGGACGACGTATATCGGCTTGATGGAACATTCCAAGAAGAACTGATACACTGTGATATTCCTTGCGTAGGGTCTGAGGGGGCGGTGCCTGACACAAGCAGTCTTTCTTTGGCCCTCTTTGAATCTGTGTCAGGCCCCGCCCACTCAAGCACGGTACTATACATAACACAGTGTATGTGGTTTTCTTGGATTGTGTCTGTAAGAACATTTGCTATTTGTGTTTTTTGGGGCTTGTTCACACTACAGACTCCTGTCCATCCAGAGTAAACAGAACAAGGGTTGAATCATTATTCTGTCTGTATGAGTGAAGAGATTAGAGATTAACTTTCAAATGGAAAAGTAATGTCCGCTCCCAAATGTATTATTATTAATCCATTTCAGACAACCTTGAAGCATTGATCGGTGGTTAATCTTTACTCTTGGCTCATTTTAGTTGTTTTCATTTTAAAGTACATGAAGTTTATGTGGTTGGTGGATAACTGCTGTACAGTACAAAGGGTCTGCCATGCACTAGTGATCATGGGGGGCTTCAGCTTGTCAGGTTGTTGTGTTACTGGATGGCACGGTGTGATTAATTTACACTTAGGTCAGGTCTGTGTCCTTTTATGTATGTATGTGTGTATATGTGTATATATATATATATATATATATATTATAGTTCTTCAGATATATCCTATTATTAACCTGATGAAGAATCCTATCTAGATTTGAAGGCTTGCTGTAACGGTATTAGTGTATCTTGACGCCACCTGAAGCTAGGAGTTTGACAGGGAGAACGCCCCTTTCACACCCCTAGCTCCCGATTGGCGGAAGATCCTTAGGTCCTGGAAGGTGCACAGATGTGTCATGAGCGTTCCCTGTGTGTTCCCCAGCGCAGTGGTGGCTCCATTGGTGTTTAAAATGTAGTTGTTTCATGTACCTAGGCATGCTGCGCTGCTGTGAGATTCCCCAGTGCAGCAGAAGTGTGCTCGCTGCTGTCCACAGCGCTGTAAACGAGGGTTGTGGGTACAGAGCGCTGTAGGATCCCCTGTCCTGCATGACAATGCGCCGCTGGCAGTCTTTATTCTGCCGATGCTGTGTGCTCCCTGCTCCCGGGCGGGGTATGAACGGGGGTTATGGTTACGCCACCCGCCATTTTTAACTCACATCCTGCCAGCAGGGGTGGGTGCCAGCCTTCTAGGGACGCGCCGATGAAGCTTCATCTTCACGCTGCTGCCGGCTCCCTGCTTCTGGGCACGCTGTGCCCTTCTCCACTGAGGGAGGGTGCCGCTGCCAGCACCCAACACGCACTCCGTTGCGGCACCTTGCCTGGGCAGCGGCGGACGCTGTAGCCGACATCCAGCCACCTGTGCAGCCAATGACGCACAGGGGGCGTCAACCCAGTCAATCTTGACTCCACCAGCACTTGCTGGTGGCGTCAATATACACTAATACCTGCTGTAACATCATCTCGTTTTATCATATCTGCAAGATTACTTTGTTTCTCTTACTGAGAGCAATCACATGGCATTGTCTCAAGAACACCTGGTGCAACTAATCAAGGGCTTCATTAGTTGCGTCAGATGTGCTTGAGTTAAAACATCGCATACCTGGACTGTTTAAGCCTTTGTTGCCTGTGACATTTGACTGTATATTAGAAATATGGTTAAGTCAAGAGAATTGATAGAAAACTGATCAAATTTGCCGACGACACAAAGCTAGGAGGCATAGCTAACACTAGGGAAGAGAGGGAGAGTATTCAAAAAGATCTAGAAAAGCTTGAACAGGGGGCAGCGACTAACAGAAGGGTATTTAACAAGGAGAAATGCAAAGTCCTACATCTGGGCAAGAAAAATCAAAAAAGCGCATACAGAATGGGAGGAATTGGGCTAAGCAGCACATGTGAAAAAGACTTGGGTATACTAATAGAAAATAAACTGAACATGAGTCAACAATGTGATGCAGCAACCAAAAAGGCAAACACAATTCTGTGATGTATTAAGAGAAGCATAGAGTCTAGATCACGTGGGGTCATGTGGGGTTTGTAGATGTCTACAAACATCTGAAGGGCTGTCAGAGTGCAGAGGGATCAGCCCTATTCTCATTTGTACAAGGAAGACTAAAAGCAATGGGATGAAACTGAAAGTGAGGAGACACAAATTAGATATTAGAAAAAACTTTCTGACAGTGAGGGTGGTCAATGAATGGAA
Organism: Eleutherodactylus coqui; assembly: GCF_035609145.1. Lineage (NCBI taxonomy): Eukaryota > Metazoa > Chordata > Amphibia > Anura > Eleutherodactylidae > Eleutherodactylus > Eleutherodactylus coqui. The sequence goes on along the minus strand of NC_089842.1, from coordinate 145,884,822 downwards.
CAGGTTGCCAGAGAAGGTGGTGAGTTCTCCTTCAATGGAAGTCTTCAAACAGCAGCTGGACAAACATCTGTCTGGGATGATTTAGTGAATCATGAACTGAGCAGGGGGTTGGACCCGATGACCCTGGAGGTCCCTTCCAACCCTACCATTCTAAGGGAAGAGATCATTGCCTTGCACAAACAAGGAAAAGGATACAAAAAGATAACAAAGGTACTGAATATTCCTAGAGATATAGTTGGAAGCATAGTTCTCAAGTTAAAAATTTAAGGATCACTGGCTACACTATTTGACATGGTAGAAAGGGAAATCTATCACTGGCTATCAGATTTCTGAGGAGGTAGGTGGTCAGGACTAAAGGCCTGCAGCAAGAATAGGTAGCAGCAGACGCTGAGGTTTCCATTCGCACAGTAAGGCGTGTGCAATTATGGCCATTATGGCCATGTGCATCAGGCTTCAAATGAAATGCTGATAGTCTTCATCCCCAAACACCAAGATGTACACCTCTACTGACCCAAAACAAAAAAAAGTTGGCACCAACATGCCCAAAACCATATACAGTGAATAAGTCACAGATGTTTTAGAATTCCGTACTGGAATTTTGTTCAGCTGACTGGCATTCATCTGGCATTTTGTGTCGGATCTGCAATGGAACCTCCGAACAGAGGATCCAGTGCAGATGTGAAAACAGCCTTACTATGTGGGGCGTACTGGGAGCACAAAAAGGGGGATACTATTAATGTATGGGTGACCTTAAGTGGCATCACTACTATCTGGGGCACTATGGATGGGGAGATTACATAGATGTTTGGAAAATACAGCTAGATCCCTGCAGTCATAGATGTCAGATTCTGCAGAGACAAGTTGTGACGGTCTATTTCACATGAAAGTGAACAACTCCAGTCAAAGGAGAGACATCACCTGTGATCACTGGATATAACGGGGCTGTAATCATTTATATGGTCTGCCAAGTGTCTGTATAGATGTAATATATACAGCTATATGTTCACTTTGTGAGTGTCCCCTATGTTGTGCCCCTGTAGTGATAACATCCCCTATATTGGGCCCCAGTAGTGATAGCATCCCCTATATTGGGCCCCAGTAGTGATAGCGTCCCCTATATTGGGCCCCAGTAGTGATAGTGTCCCCTACATTGGGCCCCAGTAGTGATAGCATCCCTATATTGAGCCCCAGCAGTGATAGCATCCCCTATATTGGGCCCCAGTTGTGATTGTGTCCCCTATATTGGGCCCCAATAGTGATTGTGTGCCCCCCCCTCCCCATTGCAGCCAGCCACAGTAGTGATGGGGTCTCCCCCCATTGTGGCCCTAGTGGTAATTGGGTCCCTCCTCATTGCAGCCCCAGTAGTAATAGGGTTCCCCATTGCCGCTATGCTCTTCAGATGCAGGGAGAGGAAGGGGTTAAATTACTTACTACACAGAGCCTTATCTGTCTCCACTGCACTGCTATCCCCTTCCTCTCCCTGAAGCTGGAGGTTTAGGAGTGTAGATTACAATACGGGCAATTGGGATGGCCATGGGCCACCTTGAAGTCTCGGGCCCAGACGGCCGCCCCAATCACCCCTATTGTAATCTGCCATTGGTCCCTACTCTGCTCACCGCTGTAGCGGTCTCTGGACAGGCTGTACTGAGGAAACGAACGTCCAGGACCTACAGTTGGCATAGCAATGCGGATTACATGACCGGAGCCGGCTCATGTGACTTGCGTTGCTATGCCGACCACGGGTCCTGGATGCTTGTTTCCTTAGTACAGCATGTCCCGACACCGCCACAGCGGGGAGTAGAGCAAAGACCTGGACCCTCCGTCGGAGCCCCAAGTGCTTCGGGGAGCACACTTTGGGAAACCCTGTCTTAGACTAATGATGCATGCTAATGCAGTGTGCATCAGGCAGTCAGAGAGGCGGTGCAGCCATCTTTGTCCAGGACCGCAGGGTCGATTTATTATCAATATAAATTCATAATGTGTTGAAATGTAATCCCCAACTTCTTATTTTGGGGACCCCAGCCCGTCCATGAGGGGGCTGTGTAGACTGTATACATACATAGGTCTCTATGATTATATACCACTTTCATACAATGCGGGTTCCGTTGTTTGAAGCCTGATGCACATGGCCATAATGCAGGACCTGTAACCTGCTATGGTGCCATAGAGGAAATAGGATGCCATACAGAGCTATATATTAACCCCTTAATGACGCTGTCTTATTTTCCCTCGCATTTTTGTTTTTTCCTCCCCACTTTCAAAAAATCATAGCTCCTTTTTATTTTTCTATCACAGTCGCTGTATGAGGGTTTTTTTTTCGCAGGATGAATTGTATTTTTCAACATTGCTATTTAACCCCTTAAGGACATGGCTTATTTTGGGCTGAAGGACGCAATGATTTTTGGCGGATTTTAGTCTCCATTTTTCAAAAGCCATAGCTTTTCTAATTTTTTCGTTGATGCGGTTGTATAAGAGCTTGTTTTTTTGCGTGGCGAGCTGTAGTTTTTATTGGTACCATTTTTGGGTACATAGACTATATTGTAAAACTTTTATTATTTTTTTTATGAGCGTAGGGAGAAAAAACGCATCAATTCTGCCAAAGATTTTTGGGTTCTTTTTTAAAGCGTTAATCCTGCAGCATAAATGACACACTACATTTTTTCTGCGGGTCGGTATGATTACAACGATACCAAAATTCTTATTTTTTTTTAGGTTTTTCCACTTTTCTACAGTAAAAGCCTTTTTTTTGGAAATCTTTATTTTTTCTAGCTCGCTGCATTCAAAGTCCTGTAACTTTTTTAGTTTTCCATTTACGGAGCTCTGTGAGGGCTTATTTTTTGCAAGACGAGCTGTAGTTTTGGGGTACCTTTCTTTTTTTATCATTTTTATTGTGTTTTTTGGGAGGTAAAAAGTTTTTTAGGGGTTTTTTTTACGCTTTTTGCTGTGCAGGATGAAAAGCATGTTCAACCTATTGTACGTGTCGTTATGGACACGACGATACCAAATATGTGGGATTTTTCTTTTATTTTTCAATATGAGAAAAATCCCCCCCAAGTTTTTTTTTACATTTTTATTTTTTGTACATTATTTTGCACATAGTTTTTTTCACACCATTTGCGTCCCTCTGGGGACTTGCATCATAGCACCGATGATCGCTATGATAAGGCATTGCAGGATTTCTCTCCTGCAATGCCTTATCACTTATTACAGCGATCATAGGCAATGGTAATACAGGACTGTAGGTGGTGTCATGTTACCATGGCAACCAGCCAGGCTCTCTGCTCCCACTGTGAACCCTTCCCATGCCGCGATCTACATAGATCGCGGCAGGGAAGGCGTTAACAGCGTGGGGGCGCATCTTCGATGTACTCCCGCTGTTGCAGTGGGAGGCCGTCTATCAGTAACTACCGCCTCCCGCTGCCGGATAGTGCAAGATCTCTTATGATCTCGCGCTATCCACATGACGCAAGGGTACGTCCAATTGCGGGAAGTACTCCGCTGCCATGACATACCCTTACGTCATGTGGAGGGAAGGGGTTAATGTACTGAAAAACTTTCTAAAGTGGAGTAAAATGAAGGGGAAAATAACATAATTCCGCCACATTTCACGCCCGACTGATATACGCTGCTCTTCTCTGCAAGGGGAGGAGGCGGGCAAGGCGGGGAGCTAGTGCATTGAGCTCCCGCCCTCTCTCCACCACTCGCCACTGTTTGCAATGGGAGGGGCGGGACAGGGTGGAGCTTAGTTCAGCCCCCGCCCCTCCCATTGCAAACAGTAGCGAGGGGCAAAGAGGGGGCGAGAGCTCAATGCACTAACTCCGGGCCCGCCTCCTCCCCTTGCAGAGAAGGGCAACGTATATCGATCGGGCATGAAAACCTGACCAATATACACACTTCTGAAAAAGCCCTTAATGGGTTAACTGCCATGACCAACATGAGCGCTGATCGCAACTGTTGCAGGGCAATGTCAGCAGTCAAAACTTGCATCTGCCATGTATGGAGTGGAATCGAATCCCCTTTCATACAAACCCTGCATGCCAAGAACATATACCGGCATGTACGTTCTGGGGAGTGAAGGAATTAAGTTTTAACTTTCTTGCTGCCCCTTCCATCCTTCTACAATCGTCTACTGGAGGAAACTCTTATAACTTGTCCATCTTTGTATTTTGCAGGTGTTCCAGCCGATCTCCAGGCTGCCTATAACTACTTCCTGAAATCCTGTTTTAAGCGGGGGAAGAAATCTACTGATTCCTACCATAATGTTGCACTGTTGGCACAAGACAGTCGGATGAACGATGGGAAACCCGATGTTCATGTAGCCAGGGACTATTATACAAAGGCTTGTGATGGTAAATTTGGAGTGAGTTGCTTCAACCTCAGTGCAATGTACTTGGATAGATCGCCTGGACTTCCCAAGGATATGACACGGGCTCTGCACTTAGCTGAGAAGGCTTGTGATATTCCTTCAGTGGTGGTCTTGTTAACAATCTAGTCCATACGTTATACACATATGTTCTGCTTGGGAACCCCAAAACAGCTGGCTGTGTGTGGTTTTTAACCTTTGGTTTTCAATTCTCACTCATTGTTATAAGGCTTGTCTAAAGAGACTCACATTGACTTGCAGGAATGCTGCCTTCCAATAGGTGGCGCTGCAGAGGCATTGTTCTATGCAAAGTAGAATCTGACATGGAATTCTGTGCGTTGGTTCTGCCTCTAAAACATCACCAGAAATCCATGGTGATTCTGCTGAGGATCCGCACATGGATTTAGCCCTATCAATAAGCAAAATCTGGGGGCGGAATTTCAGACACAATTCCACACTGATCTGCAATTAAAAAAAGTTGGAAATTCCGCACACAGATTTTACGCATTGGCAGGGGTAGATAGGTGTGTGGGTCCGTGGCAGAATAGCTGCAGATTTCTGCTAACCACTGAGCCACCAACACTTTTGTTCAAGGAACATTTTGGAGGACAAATTAGACAACCGGATTTTTACTTCTATTGATTTTGATGGAAGTCGGAATCGGGAGTCTCTATTCACAATTATTTCAATAGCAGCTCGACACTAAGGGCGCCTACCCACTGGCGATTTTTTTTCCTTTGCGTTTTTTCTCAAGAGCAATTAGTTTTGAATGTACTCCTGTCCACTGGCGTTTTTTTTTTCAGTCCGTTGCAATTTTTAACATAGGAACTGTCAGTTGCATATGTGTCCTTATTTTTCTCTTAATGCACCCATGAATGTCAATGTAAATTAACGGAAAAAGCCGCGAAAATGCCGCGAAAAAGCCGCGGAAAACGCGCCAAAACCACGCCGAAAACGCTGCGTTTTTCACGCACGAAAATCGCAAACGCCAGTGGGTGGGCGCCCTAATGGAGATATATTACTGAGCTATTTCATTTTACTGTTGAACACATAGAATATCAGATTGGAGCTTCCTTACTATTATTTTCTGGCTAGACCACTAGGGGGCACACATGGACAATAATAGACAACAAAAAAACCTAAAATGTGTATGTTGTGGAGTTGAGCTGCTGCAAATAAAACTTTAGTTTTAACCCTTTTTTTGCTTTAACAGTATTTGAAAGTATTGAAACTCAGGTGACAGATTCAGTATGAGAAGCTTCAGAGCAGAAGGCGGCTGGTTACATCTTCCAGCATCTGTGTGGCAGCAGAAATTCAGTCATAAGCTCTCACTCATGACCTGAAGGTTGCGGGTTCAATCCCCACATGATTCAGGTAGCCGGCGCAAAGTTGAACCATCCTTCTGAGGTCGGTAAAATGAGTACCCAGCTTGGTGGGGGGAGGTAATCAATAAAATTACGTGAAGCACTGTGGAACAGGATTTATTTGATTTTTTATTTTACATCTGCTCGGCGAGACTTCCATAAATGAGCCGGTTTTGTACCGTAAGCAGAGTGACTGGGATTCTGCTGTAGTGAGATGTTCATAATGCAAAGTAATAATTAAAGAACCTTCCACAGCGATATGTTCTGTGTCTCCTCTTCTGTGAAATCTTCCTTTGTAATAACCAATTACACTTCATATATGTTTCATAGATAAGGCATTTTCTCACCGCACAGCGCAATTTGTTGCAGGTCACTTGGAGTTGGTTCACATCGGCAAGCAACAAATGTGGAGACAAGTAGCAGCTTGGTTTGGTCCATGCCTCTAATTTGCATAATGAAAACAAAGATCTGGTACCGTGTTAGCCAGTAGAGCAAAATGTGATTGTTCTCAGCAAGAGAAACGACGTAATCTTGTAGATATGATACCTTTTAATGGCTAACAAAAATACATGATGTAATAATAGCGAGCTTTCGTACCCTGCGTTGGTACGAAAGCTCGCTATTATTACATCATGTATTTTTGTTAGCCATTAAAAGGTATCATATCTACAAGATTACGTCGTTTCTCTTGCTGAGAACAATCACATTCTAATTTGCATGTGATAATTCAGTCATGATCTGAGCTACAGACCAGAAAATTACAATATTGACAGCCTTTCAATCATGTTTTCATCATCAAAAATGAGGTTAAAGGGGATGTCTAGCTGTAAACTATTAATGGCCTATCCTTAAAGCGTAACAGCACTTTAGACAAACTTTTGACATGTCAAAAGTTTTGATTAGTGAAGGTCCAACTGAACACTGAGATGAGGGGCTGCAGCGCTCACCTCATATGCGCCTTTGCCTGACTTCTTTGCTTGCTGTCCCCTCTCGGCAGCTCATCAAGCTCACTGACATCTTTTATAGATCTCTATGCATCTGTCCTCAGCTGTCAAGAGGAGTCGACAGGCAGCTGAAGTGGTACAGCGCTCATGTGAGCGCTGCAGTCCCCTTCTTTCAGTGAGGGTCTCAGTAGTGGCTTCTCCACTGTTCATAACTTTTGTCTTGTCATTCTGGCATTCCAAAAGTTTGATTTACCTCCTATTAATAAAACAAACAAACTTTCCTTAACACAACTTTGTTTCACATAAAATGTAACAATTGTATCACTGGGAAAGAAGAAAACCCCTGAGACACATAGAAATGCGCAGACCGGAGCCGGCGGCCGGGTGAGTGACGTTTCTGTGGGAGGCTCTGCGAGCCCCGCACAAAAATAGGACATGCCGCGGTTTGTTTGCCGCGCAAGATTTCGCGCGGCCAAACCGCGGCTGTCTGCATAGGAGTGCGTATTGTAATGCACTCCTATGCAGGCTTTCAGTGGCGGAAATCCCGCCGTGGGATTTCCGCCCCGTGTGCAGGCGGCCTTAGGCCGCTTTCACATGGGCAACAAAATCGTGCGATTTTTTTCGCGATGCGACTGCGCTACAAATCGCATGTATGTGAAGCCCGTGCTTTCCAATTGGTTTCTTCACATTAGTGATGGTTTGTAGCATGGTGCATTACGAGAAAAAAAATCGCATCATGCTCTATACAGCTGCGATTTGCGATATTTTGTAGGATACACGACAAGTATATGATAGCTGGAGATCTGACGGCTAGGACCTTCATCAATCATGAGAATGGGGGTCCTGAGTCCTCTATCTGAATGGATCAGTTTACATGTTTGCCCACTACTACTTTATTCACTGTCTCTAGGATGGACGCAGACAGCTGAGCACTTGTACTTGACTATCTCTTATTCCTATAGGCAATGAATGGATCTGTAATGTGCATGTGCCACCACTGCTCCATTCATGGACTCAGGACCCCTGTTCTTGTCATCATTGAAAGTCCCAGCAATCACAAACTTAACTATAATCTTAATGAGGTCCAGATGTGTTCTTTTTTCATGGAAGTGTGCAGTGTAATGCACAATGAGCGCACATTTGCACACTTCCCATAGACTGCTATGGGGACCCTTTGTGCGCAAATGCAATAAAAAACAGAGCAGGTCCAATTTTTTTTTAATGCGAAAGAACGGAAAATGTGTACAAACCCGTTTATATTAATGGGTTCTATTCTCCATGTACGGTGCACGCAAATTTTGCATGCATAAATGTGAAGCTGCTCTTGGGGTATATTCAGACAGTGCGGTTGAGTCGTGTTTTTGGTGATGTGGACGAAAACTGTACATATTTTCACTGCAAATTGCTGCGCTTTTGTGCTTTTAACGAGCCTCACCAATGCTAGTTACAAAATCCTGTCAATTCACAGTAAAACCGCGAGCGGCCCTTGCTGTACTTTCCTTAGCTGCACAGCAGAAAATGCGACAAAACTGCAATGTCTGAATAAAACCTTAAGCTGGCAATGCACATCAGATCATGATCGGCAGGAAGAGGCCGAGTGGTAATCTAGTAGATCATCCTTATGAACGATCCCACCAGCAACATAACAGACAACTGAAATGGCAGATTAAGCACAGAATTAGAAAACAAAAATTAGTACAACGCACTTACACAAAGTGGTTAACGACCGCCATAGTGGGACGATCACGTCATATGCATCTCATTTAGATCAATAAAGGCCCAGAATTTTAAACACGAGATCACATATTCGGCCGATGGAAGTGATCAGGAGGGATCTGGAAGCCTCTGCTTTGGGCCGCGGTCAGACAAACGTATTTTTACTCCATATTTGTTCTGTGCTTTGCAGACTGTAATAAATCGCTAATGCAAATCTATGGGGGAGATTTATGAGACTGTCTAAAAGATAATTTGTTTTAGTTGCCCCTAGCAGCCAATCACAGCGCAGCTCTCATTTCGTATTATGCATTTTCATAAAATGAAAGCTGTGCTGTGATTGGTTGCTGGGGGCAAACAAAGACAACATTGCTTTCAGACAGTTCCATAAATCTGCCCCTATGTATCTATTTATATGGTTGTTTTTTTCACAGCCGTGTTTTAAGAACAGCATGCGCCACTTTTGTCCGTTTTTGCCTCCGTATTTGTATTCATTAGTATTATTTTCTATCGGGCAAATACAGATCTGTAGGAAACAAAACCGATGACAGCGAATATGGAGGCAAAAAAGGATCAAAGAGCGATGAACTACTGATGACATAGTAATGTTGTCTGTAACACATCTGCACTGCGGGTCGTCTGAAACTGGTCTAAGTCTCACACTGTACAGAAATGCTGCAAATGTTACAAGGTAAAATCCCATCGGCTGTTCCAGCCCACCAGTATGACTCCTGTCAGTACCTTCCTGTTCACTTCCTCTAGCGGCTGTAGCCTTGTATGGATTTTTATAGACCCCATTCAGATATTGAGAACAGTAAGGCCCCGGATTTATTGTCATCAGTTATTTGTAAGCCAAAACCAGTTGTGGAACCCCCAATACATCACACACTGCCCCTCGTCCATCATTACCAGCCTTGTTATCCACAGCAACCAATCACAGTGCAGCTTTCATTCTAGAGAGATGTTTGTGAATGCATTCTGAGCTGTGATTGGTTGCTACAGAGTTCTTAGGCCCGCCCCCTAGGAGCATTATGACATCAGTGAGATTTTATAAGAAGCTGCTCAGTAGATTCTCACTGAGGATTCTAGTTGGAGTTGGAGTGTAAGTAAGCTGTGTCTCAGGCTCCTGTCTTCTCCATATAGTTCTTCTTCCTGTAGGTTCCTCCATGTTATGTTGGCCACTTCTTCTTCTCTGTTCTGCTACATTGTGTTCTCTGAGGCTCCAGTGGTAACTTCTCATGAATTAGTAAAATCCTTAAGCAGCGGCCTGTTCTTTTCATTATATGCCTTATTTTCTCTAATTTCTAGTTTTTTATTCGTGAAGAAAATGGACAAAGTTTATGAATGTCTGCCTGATGTAAGTGACAAATGAAGGGCTTACAAATAGAACCCCATATTATAATGGTACATGATAGGTGGGGCCCCTGGTGTCTGAGGGTGGTCACATAAGAAGCCCCCAGTGTTATAGATAGTGCTTGGTAGGTGGGGCTCCTGGTGTCTGAGGGTGGTCACATAAGAAGCCCCCAGTGTTATACATGGTACTTAGTAGGTGGGGCCCCTGGTGTCTGGGGGTGGTCACATAAGAAGCCCACAGTGTTATACATGGTGCTTGGTAGGTGGGGCCCCTGGTATCTGAGGGTGGTCACATAAGAAGCCCCCAGTGTTATACATGGTGCTTGGTAGGTGGGGCCCCTGGTGTCTGAGGGTGGTCACATAAGAAGCCCCCAGTGTTATACATGGTGCTTGGTAGGTGGGGCCCCTGGTATCTGAGGGTGGTCACATAAGAAGACCCCAGTGTTATACATGGTGCTTGGTAGGTGGGGCCCCTGGTGTCTGAGGGTGGTCACATAAGAAGCCCCCAGTGTTATACATGGTGCTTGGTAGGTGGGGCCCCTGGTGTCTGAGGGTGGTCACATAAGAAGCCCCCAGTGTTATACATGGTGCTTGGTAGGTGGGGCCCCTGGTATCTGAGGGTGGTCACATAAGAAGACCCCAGTGTTATACATGGTGCTTGGTAGGTGGGGCCCCTGGTGTCTGAGGGTGGTCACATAAGAAGCCCCCAGTGTTATACATGGTACTTGGTAGGTGGAGGCCCTGGTGTCTGGGGGTGGTCACATAAGACCCTAGTATTATACATGGCAGCTCTTAGCACAGATGGCTCGAGACTAAAACTGGTTTCTTCATTTTCAGATTTTGCTGTCAGATTCCTCTGCAGAAATGCGGTAAGTGATGACGTCTTCCTCATGACAAACTCATCTGTGTTTTCAGTGCAGTTGCTGACATTTCAATCTGAATTTTGAGTTTTTTTCTATACTTGTTCCCACCTTATGGAACTTCTAGGCATATATAGCATGTACAGTATAGACTTACAGTTTCATGCAGAGGTCTACCCATTGACAGGTTCACTTCTAACACGTTCCTGCCCTGCGCTGCATATGTATGGCCAGGTGGGGAGCCGTTTCCACAAACTGTCATACATGGATGGTGTGAAATTAACAGACACTGCTGCATGAGCCAGCTCTGATCACCATCGTTTAACCCCTTTAACAATTGGTATCTCTGCTTCTGTAATGACCCAAATAATAAAAATATGTGTTATTTAACCAAACAATGTATTGTGGAAAAGAAAATTTAAAAAGTTAGAATTGCTGTTTTTTTTCATCTTGCCTTTAAAAAAACAACTGAGTGAAAAGTGAAGAAATAGCTGCCTGTACACCAAGATAGTTCCAATAAAAATGTCATATCACAAGGAAGCAGGCCCACACAGCTGCAATGCCGAAAAATAAAGTTATGGCTTTCAGAATATAGAGACACAAGAGCTATTGTTAAAAGTGTTTATTTATTGTGCAAAAGTAGTAAAACATATAAAATATTTATACATCTAAAGTATTTAGGAGTAACTGCGCTGTTTACAAACTTATGACATGACAGAGTTACATGTCCAAAGTTTCGATCAGTGGGGTCCGGGGGCTGAGCTGCCTGTCTGCTCCTCTTGGCAGCTGAAGACTTATGCATAGAAGTCTATAGAAGATGTCAGTAGACGTTTATGCCTTTACCTTCAGCTGCCGAGGGGATCCAGCTAGCAATGACGACAACTGAAGGGGCACAGCACTTGGATTAGCGCTGCAGATCCTTCATTTGAGCAACCAGCGGGCGTCTCAGCATCCAGGACCCTATTAATCAAAACTTTTGACATGATGCGGTGAAATGTCAAAAGTTTTTTAAACAGTGCAGTTACTCTTTAACAGGTCCCCTATTGTACTATAGACATTATGGTATATCCTATATACTGTGTATATATATGGCTGATAAACTCCTTTTATCATTGGATAATACCTAACAGACTTTGGGGGAATTTTTGATGCAATTTGGACCAGTTTTCTGCAGACAAATAAAAGTAGCAAATTTTGGCGCATGTCTTTATTGTACAAAAATGTGCTAATTTTCTATTTTATTCCACTCTCATCAATTTAAAAAAAGTGAGCAGGTTTAGTAGAAGAGGTTGGGGTCTCCTGCAGTCTGATATTTACTATAATTTAAACCAGAGATGGTGTAGATTTCATTTTCTAGCATATAGACAGTCAATAATGCGCCAAATTTATTAAGAGGTGTGTGCATTTGACATTAAGGGCTTATTCTGAAGTGCGTATAACGGCCGGGTTTTTACGCCCAGTTGATGTACGCTGTCACTCTCTGCAGGGGAAGGAGGCGGGCCGGGAGCAGTGCACTGAGCTCCCGCCCCCTCTCCGCCCCTCACCACTGTTTGCAATGGGAGAGGCAGGATGGCGGCGGAGCTAAGTCCCACCCCGCCCCTCCCATTGCAAATAGTGGCGAGGGGCGGAGAGGGGACGGGAGCTCAGTGCACTGCTCCTGGCCCGGCCCACCTCCTCCCCCTGCAGAGAGGGATAGCGTATATCAGCTGGGTGTGAAAATTTGGCCGATATACGCACGTCGGAATAAGCTCTAAGGCTGGCTTCTCAAATGCCGGATTCCCGGCGGAAATCTCTCGGTTTGGCCACGTGAAAATCCACCCTGTTTGAGCCGAGCCTTAAACAAACAAGTGCACACGCAGTCTTTTTTTTGCAGTTCTAGCTCCGCGCTATGGAACTCACAAGAAAAAAGCCGAAAGATAGGGCATTCTATTCTCGCATGTATAAAAGATACATGCGAGGAAGAGAGGGCAAGTCCTATCTTTTCTCGTGCATAGGAATATCATGCGAGAAACACGCTGGTGAGAACGAAACCATTGAAATCTATGGCTTCGCTTCGTCACGTTCCCCAAACACGGTCGTCTGTTTGAGCTCGTAATACTGGAATATTAAACAGACTTAATTAATTACCCCCTTTGTGTTTCTATTTAAGTCTGAGGCCTATGTGGGAATCATGTTTTGCACTAGGACCACATTTGGGATATTTCTAAAAACGGCAGGTTCACGGCCTAAACAGATGGGCGAATGCGCTAATATGCCTGCCGCTAAGGGGCATATTGGTGCATTAACTTGTGCGCAGGCTTGAAAAAAAAGTAGGATGATAGGTCCTGCACTATCTTTCCCGTGCATAGAAGAACTGTGTGCAAGAAATATAGGGCAAGTCCTATCTTTTCTCATGCGTAGTGTGAAATCAATGGTTTTGTTTCGTCCCATTTTCCAGCCATGATTTTCATAGCTACAAAATAGGCCAAAACCACGACCATGTGTTTAAGCCCTTGGGGTAATAAATATTGAGTTTACTTTCACCGCTAAATCCTGCCGTGTTACAGAAAAGAATGTTATTTCAATTTGAAATTTTACCCAAAACAGTCATTTTCTAATTTCTCCTCCAATTTGCTTTAATTTCTGTGAAACACAAAAGGAGTTGACTGACTAAATGCTGTTTTGAACACTTTCAGGGGTGCAGCTCTTGGAATAGGGTAATTTATGGTGGTTACTAATATATAGGACCCTGAAAGTCACTGAGTTGGTCCCGTAAAAAAGTTTTTGCAATTTTCTTCAAAATGTTTAAGATTGCTGCTAAATGTAAAAGCCTTCTGACATCCAAAAAAAAGTGCTTACAAAATGATGCCAACATAAGGCAACATACGGTAAATGTTATTTATTAGCTGTTTTGTGTGATGTGAGTATTTGTCTAAGGTTACCTTCTCATGGGTGAGGGCGATATCACGCTGTGGTTCACGGCCTGATATTGCACTTGCCACCATGTAAAAATAGCCTCACATCACTTTGGGGATCAAGGGAATCCCGCTGTGGCTGTCACAGCTGCAGCAGAGGATCTCAGATTTCTCCCATTGCTTTCATTAAAAACAAAGGGCAATCTTGCATTAGGATAGGACACGTTGCGATGTGTTTCCCACATTAAGGCCCATTTACACACACAGATATCTTTTAAAAGATTGAAAGATCAGTTATCGTTTTCCATAAAGTACTAATAGGCACTGATTGCTATTTGTACTTTGCTAGCTTCATTTGCATGCACATGAGCTTCTGGGAGTTGTTACAGAACTCAGAAGGAGGTTTAAGCTCTGTAATTAGCTCCTTTGTTTAGCCATGGGCTCCCCATGGAGAATTCAGCACCATGGACAGCAGACACAGCATGTGGTCCTGTTTATCAGGTGTTCTGCCAGTGGGCTAAGAACTGAGAACAGCTGTAACAATGTTATCAGCTGTAATCAGCTCTCCCCAGGTAGAACACAGCATGCGGTCCTGCTTATCAGCCATTCTGCTGAACAATGGTTTTCAAGCAGAACTGAAAACTGTCATTCGGCCGAACAGTGAAGATGGGCACATTTAGACACAACGATTGTTGCTCAAAAGATGGCTTTTGAGTGAATTTTGAGCGATAATCATTGTGTCTAAATGGGCCTTTACACTGCGGTGCCATGCAGGAAAAAATTGCTTATTTGTTTAACCCATTCAAATGAATTGAGTTCATATTTGTGCGAGATTTGTGCATCTCAAAATGCAGAAATCTCACGCTATATTCTCGGCAATATACGCAGAAAAACTCTAATTTTAAAAGTTGCTAGTTTTTTAACATTTTCTGTTAATTTTAGATTTTTTATATAAACAAGCAATAAAACATAAAAATCACTGCCAATGCGATGCTAATTTTTAACTAGAAAATGAAAATATAACTTTTATTATTATTCCATTAAAAAATTTATAACGGTGAAAAACTCAATAACCCATTTATTTACAATATCTGTCCTTGTACATATAAATGAGGCCCATTGTACCTCCCATCTGGCCCCAAAACCCCATGAAAATAGATAAACACTATGCACCATAATCCATAACAGCATCCTACCATAATAGTGCCGGTAGATGATAAACACTGGTACAAACATTGACCCTATTACGCCCTATTTTATCCCTGCGACTCCCCAGGGTGATCACTTTATCTCGGTCCAGCGATAAAATAGGACATGATAGGGTCAATTGTTTTGTACCTGTGTTTTTCATTTCCTGGCACTGTTACGGTTGAACCCTGCTATGAGTTATGGTGCATGTTTTTTTAACGATTTTTAAGGGTTCTTGATACCTGATTTGGAGGTACAATGGGCTTCCACTTATATGTACAAGGGCAGATATTGTGAGCTTTTAAATGGAATAATAATAAAAATTGCCTGTCACAGAATAGACTAACACTGTAAAAACCTAATTTTTTATTCATAATCATTTAAAAATATACAAAGGGCAGCGTACACTCACAAAGAAACATATAACAGATTCTAGTGAAATTGGATGGAACAGCCAGGATAGAACAGCCGAGATCCAGACATTTACCCAAAAAGCTGTATATCAAATGGGAGTAATTCTCACTAGAGATACATGTAACTCATAAACTCCAAACATAGATCCTACATCTGAGAGTAAGGATAGCACACTGTTATAATATAGCATTGTTTTTTGCTCTCCTGCCTACCATCTGGGCAGGAGACTCTGTGCTGTTGCTGCTTTGTTATTTTGGGCTTTTGGGGTTATCAGGTAAGCAGTCTTTTGATACACTACATGCATCATAGATAGCCACTTCAGCTAACCTCATCTAAACCTAGCTAGCTAGCTACAGGTTAGGTTGGTAGCTATTTTAGCACCTGTGGCAACTATCAGAGATTAACCCACCTATACCTAGATAGCTAGCCATAGTACAGAGCAGTAGAGGTTCGCCCCGTGTGGGCATCTCATAGGCTATATTGAGCCATTTTTGGTGCCCATTTCTCATGACCAGTTCTGTTTCTGAAACCAATTTTGGTTCCTGATGAGTCATACATAGCATTGATTTTCAGAGTATTAAGAGTCACTCATAATTCTTGTTAGACAGGCGTGTATTAGACCGCCAGAGCTAATCTTAGGTTCTGGATTGATAAATAACGTATAGAGGTAGTTATAATTTAATTCAGATAGCGTGTTCAAATGCGGTTTCTTATGATTCGTGTTAACATGAAAATACTTCTGGTTCAACGCGTTTCCCTGCTATATGACTAGCAGTTCATCAGGAACCAATTGCATAACATGTTATCAATAGGGAGACATCCTCCCAGAATAGAAATGGTTGGGATAAGCTGAATCCAGAATCAGAACCAAAGTTGGCGCATCATCATGGATAGTATAATTCTTATAGTAGCACTGTCTGGGGAATATAAATGGACAGTCTGTCGATCGCAACTGGGTTAGTATAAATAATAAACTAATAAATAATAAAAACTGCATTTTAATTTTCTCCTTGTTTGTCAGAAACAATAAAACACATCAGCCAGATAATAAAACTAACAAAGTAAAATGTGTCACAGAAAACAATCTTAGAATCACTTGGTGGATAAGTAAAAGTTATCACCACATGAAGAAACATGTCATGTCTGAGAATTGCATACAGCGTGCGGCCCAAAGACCGGGCTATATTGCATTGGTAGAAACACCAAAATTGGCCGCACAGGAAGAGGTTAACTCCATGCTGTCATTGGGGGGATTTACTAACCCAAAAGCACCAGAATTCTTGTTCAATTTGAGCCAAAAACCTCATATACATGCCTTCCAGCAATGATTCTAACCGCTGCCATATTGTTCTATTATATTCCATGAACCTACAGAGAGAATCCAGCAAAACCAAAGCAGAAGCTTACCATGTAAGTGTACAGTATGCTGAGCGTACTCTAGGGGGAGCCGCACCTCAGATATTATGCTCAGCGGGGTCTGTCAGCTCTTATGGGTAGGGTCTCCTTTACAGTAGATTGTCAGCTCTTATGGGCTAGTTACTCTCTACTGTAAATTGTCAGCTCTTATAGGTAGGGACCTCCCTCCTGTAGATTGTCAGCTCTTCTGGGTAGGGTCCGCTCTCTTTTAGATGGTCAGCACGTGTGGGCAAGGTCCTCTCTATTGCGAATTAGCAGCACATATTGTCAGGGTCTCCTCTTATGTAGATTGTCAGTTCTTATAGGCAGAGTCCTCTCTCCTATAGATTATCAGCTTTTAATGGCAGAGTTCTTTTTCCTGTAGATTGTCAGCTCTTCAGGACAAGGTCCTCTCTCCCTTGGTTGTTTTTTTTCAAATTTCTATGCTTCCTTCTCCCCCTGATGTTTTGGGGTGCAAGGACAACTCCTATTATAGAGCCAAATCTTTGAGCAGGAACCTTTCTGCAGGTCTATGAGGGAATAGAGTGGAAGGTTTTTACGAAAAAGTATCAGTTCAAGCCTCCAGAGCAGCGCTCCATGATATTGACTACTTGGTCACATCACTGCTTTTCACTAGTAGTGAGACATTTTCTGGTAACCATTGCATTATTAATTATACAAAAGTCACTTGATTGTCCAAGTTCCTTGCTGGAGCCACCCTCTAATAGAAGTGAGTGGGTAAAGTGGATTATCAGCCACATTATAGCCCACTGCCCAGCAATCTCTACTGGGGAAGATAGAGGAGAAATGAAGACAATTGTTTTCCTTCTCTCTAATACTTCCCTGCCCACGGGCGAATTTTCACTGCGTTCCCCGTGGCGATAATCCGGCTGCGGGGAACGCAGTGAACGCCTTCCATAGTGTTCCATATGGAAAGCGCAGCCCCCCTGTTCATGAGCGGAGAATCATTGCAATTCTCTACTCACGGCTGGCAATTCGCAGTATGCTGTGAATTTCCGCGATTCTCCTCAGTGAGCCTGTCAGATAGAGGGAGTGTCTGTCGGCTCCTGCACTCCGCCACGGGATTTAGCAATGGCTGTGGACAGGCAGCCTAAGGGACAAGGTGTGGAGGATTATGGGAAGGTTCCCCTCTATAGTCGCACCCCCAGTAGTGGAATAATTAAGAATTTGTGCAGCATTATGGGGTCACCGCTACAATATTAGATGTGACCTGATACAGAAGAAAGTTGTTCTGGAGGTGACTAAAGTTTATATGTAATACTTCTCCTTTATGTCTCTTCTATTTCTCCACTAGAATCATAGAGATGGTTCAAAATGCTGAGCTGGCCATCAGGTATCTATTCCAAAACACATCCGGATTCTACATTGTTCCAAAAATGAGTCTTCTGTGTATACTGCAGCGCAGCAGGAATAGTCCTGGGGGGGGGGGGGGGGGGGGACAATACTTTACACTGGAAGGACAATCATCATCCTCCCTCTATACAAAGAGACAGAGAGGCTTAACACTGCAAAATTAAGTTCAGCTCACATAGATGAGGGTTTGTTACAGTGTATCAGTGGAGGTAATCCTCTCTTCGCTAAACACAGCAGCAGTAGAAACCTCTCTCCAGTAGGAGACTCCAGGCTGATGGCTCTTACCTGCACTGATACATTGTAACAACACAATTATTGTTCTTCTGGGATAAAGAACACATAGCAGGTGGGGGCACAGATGTATGTGGTACATTAGGCATAAGGCTAGGGCTACATGGTGAATTTTGTCTGTGACTGGAGTCGCTTGACCCAAGATTGTTGTGTAGTACTGCGACATCACACTGAAATTGAGGTTAAGAGGGTCGCAGTGCGAGTCGCAGGCCGCCATGACTGTGAAGTTGGAAAAAATCTACTGAGTTTCTACTTGCTCCGTGCCCCCCATTGACTTCAATGTGAGTGCGAGGTTGCAGGGCTAGGGAGGAATCTTTGATTGTGCGACCCTCATCATGGCCAAAAGTCACTGTGCCGCACAAGCTTTGCTCTTAGGGGTCAGTTTACACATTAGCCCTTTAATTCCATGTGTTTATGTGGATGAGGTGTCTTATTACTGGGGATATTTTTTGCACATTTCACTGTGAATAAATGAGCAATAATTGTAACTGGAAATGGATTTTTCTATTATAGCCCAAACCAATTTGATCGGCCTGCTATGGCACCTGGACTGGACACTACAATGTAAGTTCATAGAATTAGCTGGGGCAAATACAAAGTTTTAAAGTTTGTTGTCACCCAGAAACATAGATAATAAAATTAATTTCACTGCCCAATTACATTCACTTCACCAACTTTCTCCATCTACTGCAGACTTTTACCTAGGAATATGTAGTCAAAGCATTCCTGTAATGTCCCTGGAGGACAAGATTGGTTTAGTAGTTAACATTTTACATGATACAATTGTATAGTTTATTATTTTGTGGTCTAGGATAGTGTGGAGGTTAATAATGGTGGTCTGGGCAGGAAGGTGTATCTGTAATGTAATTTGTTGTTGAATTGTTGTAGGGTTCATTAATATAATGTGTAGATAGATCTAGTGCTAGGTTCTTCATCTTCTTCGGTGCTCTAATTTGCTGAAAATCCACTTTTTCCTGCTTACGTGGAATATAAGTCACTGATGCATCATCCGATAGGCTGTTCCACTGGCAAACTTGTCCAGTGGTTCACTCCCTGCTCCAAAAGCTAAACCATGCCTCAGGCTGTTGATTGACATCCCCATCTCCACTTAAGCTTGGGACACCATGTGCAACCAAAGGACTGCATTTTAACGTGAATGACGGCATTGGAGAGACTATCAGCTGTCACTGCGCCTGCTCCGAAGCTGGAAGTGCAGCGGCGACATGGTCCTTTAGCTGGAAACATCAATCAACAGCCTGGAAGGCCTGGTTTAGTGTCTGGAGGGTGAGTAAGTCCTTGATGAGGTGAGTGAGTCCTTGATGAGTTGGCCAATGGAACCAACTGTTGGAATATTCTGTAGCGTCAGGAAGCGTAAAAACAAGGATTTTTTTTCAAATGAGAGCACTGAAGAACATAAATAAGATAGCATTGGGTTAATCTGTTAGCAGCACGTTATATGTAACGATAGGCTGTAAATACAGAATACAGGGGACAGACTGCCTTTACATAAATTGGGGACACAATAAAATATTTCTGGATATATGTCTGAGATGTTCTGTGTTATCCCTCAAATAGTGATGAAGACGAGGATGAAGCTGATGAGGAGTATTGGACTCGGTGAGTGGAGGACAGCATTGATTACATAGGCACTATAGATGACACATCATATAACCGGCTGCAGGATGGACCTTCCACTGGGGGGCGCCGCCAGATTGTACTGTCCACGGTCACTATAGAGGCAGGCAGGGGAATTAGGGGCCCCCAGTTCTGTGACATATTCAGGAAAAGCACTCCAGTATTCTGATGCGACAGCAGGAGAGACTTTGGGGAGCGATTCTAGATGTAGAGGAAAGATGACGCCCTCATGTTCATACTGGCTACATGGTCACATAACGGGACTGTCAGCTCTTATTGCCAGGGTCCCTTTCCTGTAGATTGTCATGGAGAGGGTATTCTCTTTCTTTTTTGTTTTTTCTATGCCTCCTGCTCCCCCTGATTATAAGTTGCTGCAGAACATCTTGGTGCCATGTACATAAATGTTACTATATTTCATGTGTATTCTCACCATCCTCTCTCCTCTGTCTGGCACATACCCTTCTGCCCCTTGGCACAGTCTGCCTCTGTCTTCAGAGCATCATTCTGCATTATAGACTACATGGTCACATCACTGCTTTTGACCAGTAGTGAGAAATTTGCTGGTGGCCATCGCCTTATTAACTATACAAAAGTCACTTGAGTGTCCATGTTCCTTGCTGGAGTCACTCTCTAATAGAAGTGAGTGGGTAAAGGGTATTACAAGCCACATGACAGCCCACTCCCCAGCCATCTCTATTGGGGAAGATAGAGGAGACATGAAGACAATTGTTTTCCTTCTCGCTAACATTTCTCTGTTTAGTAAGGGGCAAGGTGTGAAGGATCATGGGAAGGTTCCCCCTGTATATTTGCACCCCCAGTAGTGGAATAATAGAGCATTTGTTCAGCATTATGGGGTCACCGCTGCAATACCAGATGTGACCTGATACAGAAGAAAGTTGTTCTGGAAGTAACTGAACTTTATAGATAATATTTCTCTTTTATTCTCTATTATTTCTCCACCAGATTCATTGAGAGGGTTCGCAATGCTGAGCCGGCATTCAGGTATCTATTCCGAAGCATACTGTATCTCATTCCTTCAGGGTTCCAAAAATGAGTCTTCTATACATACTTCATAGTGGCAGGAATAGTCCTGGGGGGCCAATACTTTACACTGGAAGGACAATCATCATGCTCCCTCTGTAGGAAGAGATACAGAGGCTTAACACTGCAAAATTAAGTTCAGCTCACACAGATGAGGGTTTGTTACAGTGTATCAGTGCAGGTAATCCTCTCTTACCTAAACACAGCATCAGTAGAAACCTCTCTGTAGTAGGAGATTCTAGGCTGATGGCTCTTACCACCACTTATGTTTGTGGCACATTAGGCTTGGGCTACATGGTAAATTTTGTCTGTGACTGGAGTTGCTTGACTAAATATTATTGTGTAGCCCTGCGACCCCGCACTCAAATTGAGGTTAATAGATTTGCAGTGCAAGTCTCAGGCAGATATGACTGTGGGGTCTCAGGTTGCAAAAGGTCCACCGAGTTTGCAGGGGTGAGATATCCCCAAAAGCTTGCTGTAACATCATATATTTTTGTTAGAAATTAAAAGGTATCATATCCACAAGATTACTTGAGA
Source organism: Eleutherodactylus coqui (assembly GCF_035609145.1). Taxonomy (NCBI): domain Eukaryota; kingdom Metazoa; phylum Chordata; class Amphibia; order Anura; family Eleutherodactylidae; genus Eleutherodactylus; species Eleutherodactylus coqui. Next base: position 145,863,456 of record NC_089842.1, on the reverse strand, counting down.
ACAATCACTTATTGCACTTGCACTGCAATCCCATTGACTTCAATGTGAGTACGAGGTCGCAGGGCTGCAAAATTATTCTTAGCTTGTGCAACCCTTGTCATGGTCAAAACTTAGCCTTTCTCTTATGGGTCGGTTTACACATGTAAACTGTTTTCCTATAAGACTGGAGGGGCCCTTTAAGGCCATGTACTTATGTGACTGAGACGTCTTATTACTGGGGATATTTCCTGTACATTCCACAGTGAATAAAGCATCAATAATTGTAACTGGAGATGGATTTTTCTATTATAGGCCAAACCGATTTTTTTGGATTTCGGTGGAACCCAGACTGGAGACTATCATGTAAGTTTATAGAATTAGCTGGTGCAAATCCAAAGTTTTAAAAAGTGGTTTCTAAGTGTGTTGGCGCCCGCGACATAGATGCCACAATTCCCTTCACCACCCAGTTACACTCACTTCACCAACTTTCTCCAACTATTACAAACTTTTGCCTTGGAACATGTAGTCCTATAATATCCCTGGGGGACAATAAAGACTTTAGTGGGTAAAATGTATATGATCTAATTCTATAGTTCATTATTTTATGGTCTAAAGTAGTGAAGGGGTTAATGATGGCGGTCTGGGGCTGGAGAGTGTACCTGTAATGTAATTCGATGTAGAATTCTTGTAGGACTCAGAGGTTGGTTTCCTGACACATAGCTCCAAATCCCCTGCATCCTCTCACATAGCTATAGTTACACAATACAGATCTAGCTGCCTGCCATCTCCATTAGGAGGCGCTCTCTACATACGGACATATACAGTTCTTAATAAAGCAAGTCTGTTCTCTGTATTTTGTACAATTAACTGATCATAAATATAACGTGCCACTAACGGAATAATCTCGTGCCGGATACTTTATCTACTTCGGTGCTCTAGCTAGCTGAAAATTTATTTTTTTGTACTTCCCACGTGGAATATAAGTCACTGCTGCATCATCTGATAGGCTGTTCCACCGGCCAATTCATTTGGGACTCATTGCCAGCTTGAAATGCTGAACCATGCCCCCGGCTGCTGATTGATGTCTCCAGGTCCAGCTTATCATTATATGTAATGACACGCTGTATATACAGCATACAGAGGACAGACTGCCTTTATATAAATTAGAGCCAAAATTCAATATTTCCGGACATATGTCTAAGATGTTCTGTTTCCCTCTAATAGTGAAGAAGATGAAGATGAAGAGGAGGAAGAGGATGATGAGGAGAACTGGACTGGGTGAGTGGAGGACGGCTGGCGGTGGGCGGGGAAGCGGTTTCACGCTATCTTCCGCTGTGCTACAGCGAAAGATAGCGTGACGGACAGCTTCCATTGACTGCAATGGAAGCCGGCTACGCGTACACCCGCGGCAAATAGAGCATGCCGCGGGTGAAAACGGGAGATTTCACGGTGCGGAATTCCGCGATGGAATTCCGCACCGTGAGCATTGAGCTATTAGGTTCAATAGAACCTAATAGCTGCGGGCAATGTGGCGGATTTTCGCCGCGTATTACGCAGCGGAAATTCGTCCGTGGGAAGGAGCCCTAAGGGTCGGTTTATGCATCTAAGCTGGATTTTTCTATTACAGACAAACTAATTTGTTCAGAAGTTCCACGTTGACCGGACTGGACACCATATCGTAAGTTCATAGGATTAGCTGGGACAAATACAAAGCTTTAAATAGGGGATTCTAAGTGTGTTTGTGCCCTTAATATAGATAGCAAAATTCCCTTCCACCCCCAATTACACTCACTTCACCAGCTTTCAGCATTTTTGCATAGATACATGTAGTCCAAGTATTCCTGTAATACGCCTGTAGGATAAGAGTGGTTAACACTTCATATTACGGTATATCATATATAGTTATTATTTCGTGGTCTAGGATAGTGAAGGGGTTGATGATGGTGGTCTTGGGCAGGAAAGTATATCTATAATGTTGTTTGATGTAAGACTAATAGGTTCAGAATATTTTCATGGTTCAGAGGTCAGTTTTCTGACTCACAACTGCAAATCCCTGCATCCTCTCACATAGCTGTAACTACATGATAAAGTTTTAGCTGTCTGCAGCCAACACTAGGGGGCGCTCACTGCATATAGATTTATACAGTTCCTATTAAAGGAAGTCTGTGCTCTATATATTGTATATTCAGGTTATCATTAATGTGATGTGCCGCTAGCAGATAAATCCAATGTTGTCTTTTTTATATTCTTTAGAGCTCTAGTTTGTTGAAAATATGTTTTTTGTTTCCTGCGCGGTCAGCAAGTCACTGCTGTTTCACTAGCCATCTTGTCTGGGGCTCACTCACCCGCTCCAAATGCTGAACCATGCCCCGGGCTATTGATTGACATCTCCAGCCCCACTTGAGCTGGGGGCGCCATGTGTAACGACTGCTCTGGTGTCGCACTTTAACGTATGTGAATGACACGGTCCTACAGTTCTCCATGGTTTCTCCAGCTCCCAGGTGGAAATATCAATCATCACTCTGGGGCCCTGGTTTAGCATCTGGAGGGGGAGTGAGTCCTTGATGAGTTGGCCAGTGGGACCGACCATTGGACTCTTCAGTAGGGATCTACATACTGCGCAAGAAGCAAGAAGAAACAAATTTTCTGCAATTTATATCACTGAAGAAGATAGAAAAGGCAGCGCTGGATTCATCTGTCTGCGGCACATTACATGTAACTAGGTGCTATACCCGGGCATTTCACGGTGATTTTATGAATAGCAGTCATGGAATATACAAAGTGGGCCACATAAATGAGCCGGGCACTGCACTGTTATGGAGGCTGGCCAAAAGGAAATCTGTTTTGCCCATAGCAGCCAATCACAGCGCAGCTTTCATTTTGCCTCATCAGTATAAGAACTGAAAGCTAAACTTTGTTTGGTTGCTATTGGCAACAAAGATTACAGGGGAACTTGGTGAGTTTCAAATTTTAATTCATCACCAGTATTCATCGGCTGATGCTGAAGAACTGTTATGTAAAAATACAGTCAAGTTAGACCAGAACTGCAGATTTGTATACAACGCAACAAACAGATTGTGCTTTTTATATATAAGATGATAGGCTGTAGATTGGGGACAGAAGATAATATTTCTGGATTTATATCTGATATGTTCTGTGTTATCCCTCTAATAGTGATGAAGACGACGATCAGGATGATGAGGAGAACTGGACTGTGTGAGTGGAGGACGGCGGTGATTACATAGACACTATAGATGACACATCACACATGTCTGATTTGTATAGATAGAGGAATAGGAAGTCTGATCTCACCTATAACGGGCTGCAGGACGGACCTGCCACTGGGGGGCGCCGCCAGATTATACTGTCCATTGTCACTATAGAGGCAGGCAGGGGTTATTAGGTGTCCCGTTCTGTGACATATTCACAGGGCCCCCCGGTACAAGAAGAGCGCTCCAGTATTCTGATATGAAAACAGGAGAGACTTCAGCGAGCAAATCCAGATATGGGGGGCAGATACTATGTTACTATGTAGATGATGCCCTCGTGTTCTTACTGGCTACATAGTTACAGACAGTCGGTTCCTCAGTGTTCACAGAATGAGTCTTCTGTACATACTGAAGAGCGGCAGGAATAGTCCTGGGGGGCCAATACTTTACACTGGAAGGACAATCATTATCATCACTTCATACAGAAAGACAGAGAGGTAAAACCTGCAATATGCGACTCCATTGATCTGAATGTGAGTGCAAAGTCACAGGGCTACAAAGCGATATTTAGTTTGTGCGACCCTTCTCATGGGCAAAAGTCACTGTGTTCCCCTCACCTTACTCTTGGGAGTTGGTTTATCAATCTATGCTTTTTTCCCATAAGACTGGAGGGGCCCTTTAAGGCCATGTATTTATGTGAGTGACGTCTTATTACTGGGGACATTACCTGCACATTTCACTGTGAATAAAGGAGCAATAATTGTAACTGGAGATGGAATTTTCTATTACAGGCACACCACTGTGTTCAAAAGCTCCACATTATCCGGACTGGACACCATAACGTAAGTTCAAAGAATTAGCTGGGGCAAATACAAAGTTTTAAATAGGGAATTCTAAGTCTGTTGGCGCCCACAACATAGATAGCAAAATTCCCTTGCACCTCCAATTACACTCACTTCACCAGCCTTCTGCATCTACTGCACATTTTTGCATAGATACATGCAGGGGATGCGGTTGCACCCGGGCCCAGGAGCCTTAGGGGGCCCATAAGGCCTCTCTTCTCCATATAGGGAGCCCAGTACTATGAATAAAGCATTATAGTTGGGGGCCCTTTTACAGGTTTTGAATTGGGGCCCAGAAGCTTCAAGTTACGCCTATGCCCACGCCTATCTGTTTTCCCTTAAGGGTCGGTTTATCCATCTAAGCTGGATTTTTCTATTACAGACAAACTAATTTGTTCAGAAGTTCCACGTTGACCGGACTGGACACCATATCGTAAGTTCATAGAATTAGCTGGGGCAAATACAAAGCTTTAAATAGGGGATTCTAAGTGTGTTTGTGCCCTTAATATAGATAGCAAATCTCCTTCCACCCCAATTACACTTACTTCACCAGCCTTCTGCATTTTTGCATAGATACATGTAGTCCAAGTATTCCTGTAATACCCCTGCAGGATAAGAGTGGTTTAGTGGTTAACACTTCATATTACGGTATATCATATATAGTTATTATTTCGTGGTCTAGGATAGTGAAGGGGTTGATGATGGTGGTCTTGGGCAGGAAAGTATATCTATAATGTTGTTTGATGTAAGACTAATAGGTTCAGAATATTTTCATGGTTCAGAGGTCAGTTTTCTGACTCACAACTGCAAATCCCTGCATCCTCTCACATAGATGTAACTACATGATAAAGTTTTAGCTGTCTGCAGCCAACACTAGGGGGCGCTCACTGCATATAGATTTATACAGTTCCTATTAAAGGAAGTCTGTGCTCTATATATTGTATATTCAGGTTATCATTAATGTAATGTGCCGCTAGCAGATAAATCCAATGCTGTCTTTTTTATATTCTTTAGAGCTCTAGTTTGTTGAAAATATGTTTTTTGTTTCCTGCGCGGTCAGCAAGTCACTGCTGTTCCACTAGCCATCTTGTCTGGGGCTCACTCATCCACTCCAAACGCTGAACCATGCCCCAGGCTATTGATTGACATCTCCAGCTCCACTTGAGCTTGGGGCGCCATGTGTAACGACTGCTCTGGTGTCGCACTTTAATGCATGTGAGTGACACGGTCCTACAGTTCTCCATGGTTTCTCCAGCTCCCAGGTGGAAATATCAATCATCACTCTGGGGGCCCTGGTTTAGCATCTGGAGGGGGAGTGAGTCCTTGATGAGTTGGCCAGTGAGACCGACCATTGGACTCTTCAGTAGGGATCTACATACTGCACAGGAAGCATGAAAAACAGATTTTTTGACAATTGATAGCACTGAAGAAGATAGAAAAGGCAGCGCTGGATTCATCTGTCTGCGGCACATTACATGTAACTAGGTGCTATACCCGGGCGTTTCACTGTGATTTTATGAATAGCAGTCATGGAATATACAAAGTGGGCCACATAAATGAGCCCGCACCACACTGTTATGGAGGCTGGCCAAAAGGAAATCTGTTTTGCCCATAGCAGCCAATCACAGCGCAGCTTTCATTTTGCCTCATCAGTATAAGAACTGAAAGCTAAACTTTGTTTGGTTGCTACTGGCAACAAAGATTACAGCAGGACTTGGTGAGTTTCAAATTTTAATTCATCACCAGTATTCATCGGCTGGTGCTGAAGAACTGTCATGCAAAAATACAGTCAAGTTAGACCAGAACTGCGTATTTGTATACAACGCAAACAAACAGATTGTACTTTTTATATATAAGATGATAGGCTGTAGATTGGGGACAGAAGATAATATTTCTGGATTTATGTTTGAGATGTTCTGTGTTATCCCTCTAATAGTGATGAAGACGAGGATGAAGCTGATGAGGAGTACTGGACTCGGTGAGTGGATGACAGTGGTGATTACATAGACACTATCGATGACACATCATATAATCAGCTGCAGGATGGACCTTCCACTGGAGGGCGCCGCCAGATTATACTGTCCATGGTCACTATAGAGGCAGGCAGGGGACATTAGGGGCCCCCAGTTCTGTGACATATTCAGGAAAAGCGCTCCAGTATTCTGATGCGACAGCAGGAGAGACTTTGGGGAGCGATTCTAGATATGGGGGACAGATGATGCCCTCATGTTCATGCTGGCTACATGGTCACATAACGGGACTGTCAGCTCTTATTGCCAGGGTCCCTTTCCTGCAGATCGTCATGGAGAGGGTATTCTCTTTCTTTTTTGTTTTTTCTATGCCTCCTGCTCCCCCTGATTATAAGTTGCTGCAGAACACCTTGGTGCCATGTACATAAATGTTACTATATTTCATGTGTATTCTCACCATCCTCTCTCCTCTGTCTGGCACATACCCTTCTGCCCCTTGGCACAGCCTGCCTCTGCCTTCAGAGCATCATTCTGCATTATAGACTACATGGTCACATCACTACTTTTGACCAGTAGTGAGAAATTTGCTGGTAACCATCGCCTTATTAATTATACAAAAGTCACTTGAGTGTCCATGTTCCTTGCTGGAGTCACTCTCTAATAGAAGTGAGTGGGTAAAGGGGATTAACAGCCACAGAACAGCCCACTGCCCAGCCATCTCTACTGGGGAAGATAGAGGAGAAATGAAGACAATTGTTTTCCTTCTCGCTAACATTTCTCTGTTTAGTAAGGGGCAAGGTTGAAGGATCATGGCAAGGTTCCCCCTGTATATTTGCACCCCCAGTAGTGGAATAATAGAGCATTTGTGCAGCATTATGGGGTCACCGCTGCAATACCAGATGTGACCTGATACAGAAGAAAGTTGTTCTGGAAGTAACTGAACTTTACAGATAATATTTCTCCTTTATGTCTCTATTATGTCTCCACCAGATTCATTGAGAGGGTTCGCAATGCTGAGCCGGCATTCAGGTATCTATTCCGAAGCATATCCCATTCCTTCAGTTTTCCAAAAATGAGTCTTCTATACATACTTCATAGTGGCAGGAATAGTCCTGGGGGGCCAATACTTTACACTGGAAGGACAATCATCATCCTCCCTTTGTAGGAAGAGATACAGAGGCTTAACACTGCAAAATTAAGTTCAGCTCACACAGATGAGGGTTTGTTACAGTGTATCAGTGCAGGTAATCCTCTCTTACCTAAACACAGCATCAGTAGAAACCTCTCTGTAGTAGGAGATTCTAGGCTGATGGCTCTTACCACCACTTATGTTTGTGGCACATTAGGCTTGGGCTACATGGTAAGTTTTGTCTGTGACTGGAGTTGCTTGACCAAATATTATTGTGTAGCTCTGCGACCCCGCACTCAAATTGAGGTTAATAGATTTGCAGTGCAAGTCTCAGGCAGATATGACTGTGGGGTCTCAGGTTGCAAAAAGTCCACCGAGTTTTCAGGGGTGAGATATCCCCAAAAGCTTGCTGCAACATCATATATTTTTTGTTAGAAATTAAAAGGTATCATATCCACAAGACTACTTGAGAACAATCACTCATTGCACTTGCACTGCAATCCCATTGACTCCAATGTGAGTACGAGGTCGCAGGGCTGCAAAATGATTCTTAGCTTGTGCAACCCTTGTCATGGTCAAAACTTAGCCTTTCTCTTATGGGTCGGTTTACACATGTAAATTGTTTTCCCATAAGACTGGAGGGGCCCTTTAAGGCCATGTACTTATGTGACTGAGACGTCTTATTACTGGGGATATTTCCTGTACATTCCACAGTGAATAAAGCATCAATAATTGTAACTGGAGATGGATTTTTCTATTATAGGCCAAACCGATTTTTTTGGATTTCGGTGGAACCCAGACTGGAGACTATCATGTAAGTTTATAGAATTAGCTGGTGCAAATCCAAAGTTTTAAAAAGTGGTTTCTAAGTGTGTTGGCGCCCGCGACATAGATGCCACAATTCCCTTCACCACCCAATTACACTCACTTCACCAACTTTCTCCAACTACTACAAACTTTTGCCTTGGAACATGTAGTCCTATAATATCCCTGGAGGAGAATAAAGGCTTTAGTGGGTAAAATGTATACGATCTAATTCTGTAGTTCATTATTTTATGGTCTAAAGTAGTGAAGGGGTTAATGATGGCGGTCTGGGGCTGGAGAGTGTACCTGTAATGTAATTCGATGTAGAATTCTTGTAGGACTCAGAGGTTGGTTTCCTGACACATAGCTCCAAATCCCTGCATCCTCTCACATAGCTATAGTTACACAATATAGATCTAGCTGCCTGCCATCTCCATTAGGAGGCGCTCTCTGCATACGGACATATACAGTTCTTAATAAAGCAAGTCTGTTCTCTGTATTTTGTACAATTAACTGATCATAAATATAACGTGCCACTAACGGAATAATCTTGTGCCGGATACTTTATCTACTTCGGTGCTCTAGCTAGCTGAAAATTTATTTTTTTGTACTTCCCACGTGGAATATAAGTCACTGCTGCATCATCTGATAGGCTATTCCACCGGCCAATTCATCTGGGACTCATTGACAGCTTGAAATGCTGAACCATGCCCCCGGCTGCTGATTGATGTCTCCAGGTCCAGCTTATCATTATATGTAATGACACGCTGTATATACAGCATACAGAGGACAGACTGCCTTTATATAAATTAGAGCCAAAATTCAATATTTCCGGACATATGTCTAAGATGTTCTGTGTCCCTCTAATAGTGAAGAAGATGAAGATGAAGAGGAGGAAGAGGATGATGAGGAGAACTGGACTGGGTGAGTGGAGGACGGCTGGCGGTGGGCGGGGAAGCGGTTTCACGCTATCTTCCGCTGTGCTACAGCGAAAGATAGCGTGATGGACGGCTTCGATTGACTGCAATGGAAGCCGGCCGCGCGTACACCCGCGGCAAATAGAGCATGCCGCAGGTGAGGACGGGAGATTCCACGGTGCGGAATTCCGCAATGGAATTCCGCACCGTGAGCATTGAGCTATTAGGTTCAATGGAACCTAATAGCTGCGGGCAACGTGGCGGATTTTCGCCGAGTATTACGCAGCGGAAATCTGTCCGTGGGAAGGAGCCCTAAGGGTCGGTTTATCCATCTAAGCTGGATTTTTTTATTACAGACAAACTAATTTGTTCAGAAGTTCCACGTTGACCGGACTGGACACCATATCGTAAGTTCATAGGATTAGCTGGGGCAAATACAAAGCTTTAAATAGGGGATTCTAAGTGTGTTTGTGCCCTTAATATAGATAGCAAATCTCCTTCCACCCCCAATTACACTCACTTCACCAGCCTTCTGCATTTTTGCATAGATACATGTAGTCCACATATTCCTGTAATACCCCTGTAGGATAAGAGTGGTTAACACTTTATATTACGGTATATCATATATAGTTATTATTTCGTGGTCTAGGATAGTGAAGGGGTTGTTGATGGTGGCCTTGGGCAGGAAAGTATATCTATAATGTTGTTTGATGTAAGACTAATAGGTTCAGAATATTTTCATGGTTCAGAGGTCAGTTTTCTGACACACAACTGCAAATCCCTGCATCCTCTCACATAGCTGTAACTACATGATAAAGTTCTAGCTGTCTGCAGCCAATACTAGGGGGCGCTCACTGCGTATGGATTTATACAGTTCCTATTAAAGGAAGTCTGTACTCTATATATTGTATATTCAGGTTATCATTAATGTAATGTGCCGCTAGCTGATAAATCCAATGCTGTCTTTTTTATATTCTTTAGAGCTCTAGTTTGTTGAAAATATGTTTTTTTGTTTCCTGCGCGGTCAGCAAGTCACTGCTGTTCCACTAGCCATCTTGTCTGGGGCTCACTCACCCGCTACAAATGCTGAACCATGAGCCGGGCTACTGATTGACATCTCCAGCCCCACTTGAGCTTGCGGCGCCATGTGTAACGACTGCTCTGGTGTCGCACTTTAATGCATGTGAATGACACGGTCCTACAGTTCTCCATGGTTTCTCCAGCTCCCAGGTGGAAATATCAATCATCACTCTGGGGCCCTGGTTTAGCATCTGGAGGGGGAGTGAGTTCTTGATGAGTTGGCCAGTGGGACCGACCATTGGACTCTTCAGTAGGGATCTACATACTGCGCAAGAAGCAAGAAGAAACAAATTTTCTGCAATTTATATCACTGAAGAAGATAGAAAAGGCAGCGCTGGATTCATCTGTCTGCGGCACATTACATGTAACTAGGTGCTAAACCCGAGCGTTTCACAGTGATTTTATGAATAGCAGTCATGGAATATACAAAGTGGGCCACATAAATGAGCCGGGCACTGCACTGTTATGGAGGCTGGCCAAAAGGAAATCTGTTTTGCCCATAGCAGCCAATCACAGCGCAGCTTTCATTTTGCCTCATCAGTATAAGAACTGAAAGCTAAACTTTGTTTGGTTGCTATTGGCAACAAAGATTACAGGGGAACTTGGTGAGTTTCAAATTTTAATTCATCACCAGTATTCATCGGCTGATGCTGAAGAACTGTTATGTAAAAATACAGTCAAGTTAGACCAGAACTGCAGATTTGTATACAACGCAACAAACAGATTGTGCTTTTTATATATAAGATGATAGGCTGTAGATTGGGGACAGAAGATAATATTTCTGGATTTATGTCTGATATGTTCTGTGTTATCCCTCTAATAGTGATGAAGACGACGATCAGGATGATGAGGAGAACTGGACTGTGTGAGTGGAGGACGGCGGTGATTACATAGACACTATAGATGACACATCACACATGTCTGATTTGTATAGATAGACGAATAGGAAGTCTGATCTCACCTATAACGGGCTGCAGGACGGACCTGCCACTGGGGGGCGCCGCCAGATTATACTGTCCATTGTCACTATAGAGGCAGGCAGGGGTTATTAGGTGTCCCGTTCTGTGACATATTCACAGGGCCCCCCGGTACAAGAAGAGCGCTCCAGTATTCTGATATGAAAACAGGAGAGACTTCAGCGAGCAAATCCAGATATGGGGGGCAGATACTATGTTACTATGTAGATGATGCCCTCCTGTTCTTACTGGCTACATAGTTACAGACAGTCGGTTCCTCAGTGTTCACAGAATGAGTCTTCTGTACATACTGAAGAGCGGCAGGAATAGTCCTGGGGGGCCAATACTTTACACTGGAAGGACAATCATCATCATCACTTTATACAGAAAGACAGAGAGGTAAAACCTGCAATATGCGACTCCATTGGCCTGAATGTGAGTGTGAAGTCACAGGGCTACAAAGTGATTTTTAGTTTGTGCGACCCTTCTCATGGGCAAAAGTCACTGTGTTGCCCTAACCTTACTCTTGGGAGTCGGTTTATCAATCTAAGCTTTTTTCCCATAAGACTGGAGGGGCCCTTTAAGGCCATGTATTTATGTGAGTGACGTCTTATTACTGGGGATATTACCTGCACATTTCACTGTGAATAAAGGAGCAATAATTGTAACTGGAGATGGAATTTTCTATTACAGGCACACCACTTTGTTCAAAAATTCCACATTATCCGGACTGGACACCATAACGTAAGTTCAAAGAATTAGCTGGGGCAAATACAAAGTTTTAAATAGGGAATTCTAAGTCTGTTGGCGCCCACAACATAGATAGCAAAATTCCCTTGCACCTCCAATTACACTGACTTCACCAGCCTTCTGCATCTACTGCACATTTTTGCATAGATACATGCAGGGGATGTGGTTGCACCCGGGCCCAGGAGCCTTAGGCGGCCCATAAGGCCTCTCTTCTCCATATAGGGAGCCCAGTACTATGAATAAAGCATTATAGTTGGGGGCCCTTTTACAGGTTTTGAATTGGGGCCCAGAAGCTTCAAGTTACGCCTATGCCCACGCCTATCTGTTTTCCCTTAAGGGTCGGTTTATCCATCTAAGCTGGATTTTTCTATTACAGACAAACTAATTTGTTCAGAAGTTCCACGTTGACCGGACTGGACACCATATCGTAAGTTCATAGAATTAGCTTGGGCAAATACAAAGCTTTAAATAGGGGATTCTAAGTGTGTTTGTGCCCTTAATATAGATAGCAAATCTCCTTCCACCCCAATTACACTCACTTCACCAGCCTTCTGCATTTTTGCATAGATACATGTAGTCCACGTATTCCTGTAATACACCTGCAGGATAAGAGTGGTTTAGTGGTTAACACTTCATATTACGGTATATCATATATAGTTATTATTTCAAGGTCTAGGATAGTGAAGGGGTTGATGATGGTGGTCTTGGGCAGGAAAGTATATCTATAATGTTGTTTGATGTAAGACTAATAGATTCAGAATATTTTCATGGTTCAGAGGTCAGTTTTCTGACTCACAACTGCAAATCCCTGCATCCTCTCACATAGCTGTAACTACATGATAAAGTTTTAGCTGTCTGCAACCAACACTAGGGGGTGCTCACTGCATATAGATTTATACAGTTCCTATTAAAGGAAGTCTGTGCTCTATATATTGTATATTCAGGTTATCATTAATGTAATGTGCCGCTAGCAGATAAATCCAATGTTGTCTTTTTTATATTCTTTAGAGCTCTAGTTTGTTGAAAATATGTTTTTTGTTTCCTGCGCCGTCGGCAAGTCACTGCTGTTTCACTAGCCATCTTGTCTGGGGCTCACTCACCCGCTCCAAATGCTGAACCATGCCCCGGGCTATTGATTGACATCTCCAGCTCCACTTGAGCTTGGGGCGCCATGTGTAACGACTGCTCTGGTGTCGCACTTTAATGCATGTGAATGACACGGTCCTACAGTTCTCCATGGTTTCTCCAGCTCCCAGGTGGAAATATCAATCATCACTCTGGGGGCCCTGGTTTAGCATCTGGAGGGGGAGTGAGTCCTTGATGAGTTGGCCATTGGGACCGACCATTGGACTCTTCAGTATCTACATACTGCGCAGGAAGCAAGAAGAAACAGATTTTCTGCAATTTATAGCACTGAAGAATATAAAAAAGGCAGCGCTGGATTAATCTGTCAGCGGCACATTACATGTAACTAGGTGCTAAACCCGGGCGTTTCACGGTGATTTTATGAATAGCAGTCATGGAATATACAAAGTGGGCCACATAAATGAGCCCGCACCACACTGTTATGGAGGCTGGCCAAAAGGAAATCTGTTTTGCCCATAGCAGCCAATCACAGCGCAGCTTTCATTTTGCCTCATCAGTATAAGAACTGAAAGCTAAACTTTGTTTGGTTGCTACTGGCAACAAAGATTACAGGGGAACTTGGTGAGTTTCAAATTTTAATTCATCACCAGTATTCATCGGCGGTGCTGAAGAACTGTCATGCAAAAATACAGTCAAGTTAGACCAGAACTGCAGATTTGTATACAACACAATTAGATTGTGCGTTTTACATATAAGATGATAGGCTGTAGATTGGGGACAGAAGATAATATTTCTGGATTTATATCTGATATGTTCTGTGTTATCCCTCTAATAGTGATGAAGACGACGATCAGGATGATGAGGAGAACTGGACTGTGTGAGTGGAGGACGGTGATGATTACATAGACACTATAGATGACACATCACACATGTCTGATTTGTACAGATAATGGAATAGGAAGTCTGATCTCACCTATAACGGGCTGCAGGACGGACCTGCCACTGGGGGGCGCCGCCAGATTGTACTATCCATTGTCACTATAGAGGCAGGCAGGGAACTTTAGGGGCTCCCAGTTCTTTGACATATTCACAGGGCCCCGGTACAAGAAGAGCGCTCCAGTATTCTGATATGATAGCAGTAGAGACTTCAGCGAGCAAATCCAGATATGCGGGGCAGATACTATGTTACTATGTAGATGATGCCCTCATGTTCTTACTGGCTACATAGTTACAGACAGTCGGTTCCTCAGTGTTCACAGAATGAGTCTTCTGTACATACTGAAGAGCAGCAGGAATAGTCCTGGGGGGCCAATACTTTACACTGGAAGGTCAATCATCATCATCACTTCATACAGAAAGACAGAGAGGTAAAACCTGCAATATGCGACTCCATTGATCTGAATGTGAGTGCAAAGTCACAGGGCTACAAAGTGATTTTTAGTTTGTGCGACCCTTCTCATGGGCAAAAGTCACTGTGTTGAACTAGCCTAACTCTTAGGGGTCACTTTATCAATCTAAGCTTTTTTCCCATAAGTCTGGAGGGGCCCTTTAAGTCCATGTATTTATGTGAGTGACGTCTTATTACTGGGGACATTACCTGCACATTTCACTGTGAATAAAGGAGCAATAATTGTAACTGGAGATGGAATTTTCTATTACAGGCACACCACTTTGTTCAAAAGTTCCACATTATCCGGACTGGACACCATAACGTAAGTTCAAAGAATTAGCTGGGGCAAATACAAAGTTTTAAATAGGGAATTCTAAGTCTGTTGGCGCCCACAACATAGATAGCAAAATTCCCTTGCACCTCCAATTACACTCACTTCAACAGCCTTCTGCATCTACTGCACATTTTTGCATAGATATATGCAGGGGATGTGGTTGCACCCGGGCCCAGGAGCCTTAGGGGGCCCATAAGGCCTCTCTTCACCATATAGGGAGCCTAGTACTATGAATAAAGCATTATAGTTGGGGGCCCTTTTACAGGTTTTGCATTGGGGCCCAGAAGCTTCAAGTTACGCCTATGCCCACGCCTATCTGTTTTCCCTTAAGGGTCGGTTTATCCATCTAAGGTGGATTTTTCTATTACAGACAAACTAATTTGTTCAGAAGTTCCACGTTGACCGGACTGGACACCATATCGTAAGTTCATAGAATTAGCTGGGGCAAATACAAAGTTTTAAATAGGAGATTCTAAGTGTGTTTGTGCCCTTAATATAGATAGCAAATCTCCTTCCAGCCCCAATTACACTCACTTCACCAGCCTTCTGCATTTTTTCATAGATACATGTAGTCCAAGTATTCCTGTAATACCCTTGCAGGATAAGAGTGGTTTAGGGGTTAACACTTCATATTACGGTATATCATATATAGTTATTATTTCAAGGTCTAGGATAGTGAAGGGGTTGATGATGGTGGTCTTGGGCAGGAAAGTATATCTATAATGTTGTTTGATGTAAGACTAATAGATTCAGAATATTTTCATGGTTCAGAGATCAGTTTTCTGACACACAATTGCAAATCCCTGCATCCTCTCACATAGCTGTAACTACATGATAAAGTTTTAGCTGTCTGCAGCCAACACTAGGGGGCGCTCACTGCATATAGATTTATACAGTTCCTATTAAAGGAGGTCTGTGCTCTGTATATTGTATATTCAGGTTATCATAAGGCCGGCTTCACACGAGCGTGACGGGCTCCACCGTGGAATATTCCGCGGCAAAGCCCGTCACGGCGCCCCCCAGAGACCCCATACTTACTCATATGACACGGCAGCGGTAGGCGGGAAAGCGTTTTCACGCTATCTTCCGCTGTGTTACAGCGGGAGATAGCGTGAACGGACGGCTTCCATTGACTGCAATGGAAGCCGTTAGCGCGTACACCCGCGGCAAATAGAGCATGGCGCGGGTGAGGACGGGAGATTTCACGGTGCGGAATTCCGCTGTGGAATTCCGCATCGTGAGCATTGTGCTATTAGGTTCAATAGAACCTAATAGCAGCGGGCAACGCAGCGGATTTTCGCCGCGAATTACGCGGCGTAAATCCGTTCGTGGGAAGGAGGCCTTAATGTAATGTGCCACTAGCAGATAAATCCAATGCTGTCTTTTTTATATTCTTTAGAGCTCTAGTTTGTTGAAAATATGTTTTTTTGTTTCCTGCGCGGTCAGCAAGTCATTAGCCATCCTGTCTGGGGCTCACTCACCCGCTCCAAACGCTGAACCATGCCCCGGGCTATTGATTGACATCTCCAGCTCCACTTGAGCTGGGGGCGCCATGTGTAACGACTGCTCTGGTGTCACACTTTAATGCATGTGAGTGACACAGTCCTACAGTTCTCCATGGTTTCTCCAGCTCCCAGGTGGAAATATCAATCATCACTCTGGGGGCCCTGGTTTAGCATCTGGAGGGGGAGTGAGTTCTTGATGAGTTGGCCAGTGGGACCGACCATTAGACTCTTCAGTAGGGATCTACATACTGCGCAGGAAGCATGAAAAACAGATTTTTTGGCAATTGATAGCACTGAAGAATATAGAAAAGGCAGCGCTGGATTCATCTGTCAGCGGCACATTACATGTAACTAGGTGCTATACCCGGGCGTTTCACGGTGATTTTATGAATAGCAGTCATGGAATATACCAAGTGGGCCACATAAATGAGCCCGCACCACACTGTTATGGAGGCTGGCCAAAAGGAAATCTGTTTTGCCCATAGCAGCCAATCACAGCACAGCTTTCATTTTGCCTCATCAGTATAAGAACTGAAAGCTAAACTTTGTTTGGTTGCTACTGGCAACAAAGATTACAGGGGAACTTGTGAGTTTCAAATTTTAATTCATCACCAGTGTTCATCGGCTGATGCTGAAGAACTGTCATGCAAAAATACAGTCAAGTTAGACCAGAACTGCAGATTTGTATACAACGCAAACAAACAGATTGTGCTTTTTATATATAAGATGATAGGCTGTAGATTGGGGACAGAAGATAATATTTCTGGATTTATATCTGATATGTTCTGTGTTATCCCTCTAATAGTGATGAAGACGACGATCAGGATGATGAGGAGAACTGGACTGTGTGAGTGGAGGACGGTGATGATTACATAGACACTATAGATGACACATCACACATGTCTGATTTGTACAGATAATGGAATAGGAAGTCTGATCTCACCTATAACGGGCTGCAGGACGGACCTGCCACTGGGGGGCGCCGCCAGATTGTACTATCCATTGTCACTATAGAGGCAGGCAGGGGACATTAGGGGCTCCCAGTTCTTTGACATATTCACAGGGCCCCGGTACAAGAAGAGCGCTCCAGTATTCTGATATGATAGCAGTAGAGACTTCAGTGAGCAAATCCAGATATGCGGGGCAGATACTATGTTACTATGTAGATGATGCCCTCATGTTCTTACTGGCTACATAGTTACAGACAGTCGGTTCCTCAGTGTTCACAGAATGAGTCTTCTGTACATACTGAAGAGCAGCAGGAATAGTCCTGGGGGGGCCAATACTTTACACTGGAAGGACAATCATCATTATCACTTCATACAGAAAGACAGAGAGGTAAAACCTGCAATATGCGACTCCATTGATCTGAATGTGAGTGCAAAGTTGCAGGGCTACAAAGCGATTTTTAGTTTGTACGACCCCTCTCATGGGCAAAAGTCACTGTGTTGAACTAGCCTAACTCTTAGGGGTCACTTTATCAATCTAAGCTTTTTTCCCATAAGACTGGAGGGGCCCTTTAAGGCCATGTATTTATGTGAGTGACATCTTATTACTGGGGACATTACCTGCACATTTCACTGTGAATAAAGGAGCAATAATTGTAACTGGAGATGGAATTTTCTATTACAGGCACACCACTTTGTTCAAAAGTTCCACATTATCCGGACTGGACACCATAACGTAAGTTCAAAGAATTAGCTGGGGCAAATACAAAGTTTTAAATAGGGAATTCTAAGTCTGTTGGCGCCCACAACATAGATAGCAAAATTCCCTTCCACCTCCAATTACACTCACTTCACCAGCCTTCTGCATCTACTGCACATTTTTGCATAGATACATGCAGGGGATGCAGTTGCACCCGGGCCCAGGAGCCTTAGGGGGCCCATAAGGCCTCTCTTCTCCATATAGGGAGCCCAGTACTATGAATAAAGCATTATAGTTGGGGGCCCTTTTACAGGTTTTGCATTGGGGCCCAGAAGCTTCAAGTTACGCCTATGCCCACGCCTATCTGATTTCCCTTAAGGGTCGGTTTATCCATCTAAGCTGGATTTTTCTATTACAGACAAACTAATTTGTTCAGAAGTTCCACGTTGACCGGACTGGACACCATATCGTAAGTTCATAGAATTAGCTGGGGCAAATACAAAGCTTTAAATAGGGGATTCTAAGTGTGTTGGCGCCCTTAATATAGATAGCAAATCTCCTTCCACCCCAATAACACTCACTTCACCAGCCTTCTGCATTTTTTCATAGATACATGTAGTCCAAGTATTCCTGTAATACGCCTGCAGGATAAGAGTGGTTTAGTGGTTAACACTTCATATTACGGTATATCATATATAGTTATTATTTCAAGGTCTAGGATAGTGAAGGGGTTGATGATGGTGGTCTTGGGCAGGAAAGTATATCTATAATGTTGTTTGATGTAAGACTAATAGGTTCAGAATATTTTCATGGTTCAGAGGTCAGTTTTCTGACACACAATTGCAAATCCCTGCATCCTCTCACATAGCTGTAACTACATGATAAAGTTTTAGCTGTCTGCAGCCAACACTAGGAGGCGCTCACTGCATATAGATTTATACAGTTCCTATTAAAGGAGGTCTGTGCTCTGTATATTGTATATTCAGGTTATCATAAGGCCGGCTTCACACGAGCGTGACGGGCTCCGCCGTGGAATATTCCGCGGCGAAGCCCGTCACGGCGCCCCCCAGAGACCCCATACTTACTCATATGACACGGCAGCGGTAGGCGGGAAAGCGTTTTCACGCTATCTTCCGCTGTGTTACAGCGGGAGATAGCGTGAACGGACGGCTTCCATTGACTGCAATGGAAGCCGTTAGCGCGTACATCCGCGGCAAGTAGAGCATGCCGCAGGTGAGGACGGGAGATTTCACGGTGCGGAATTCCGCTGTGGAATTCCGCATCGTGAGCATTGTGCTATTAGGTTCAATAGAACCTAATAGCAGCGGGCAACGCAGCGGATTTTCGCCGCGAATTACGCGGCGTAAATCCGTTCGTGGGAAGGAGGCCTTAATGTAATGTGCCACTAGCAGATAAATCCAATGCTGTCTTTTTTATATTCTTTAGAGCTCTAGTTTGTTGAAAATATGTTTTTTTGTTTCCTGCGCGGTCAGCAAGTCATTAGCCATCCTGTCTGGGGCTCACTCACCCGCTCCAAACGCTGAACCATGCCCCGGGCTATTTGTCACTGAAAAGGCCTGAAACTAAAATATAACCTTTATTAATTTAAACGATAAAAGACCATCCCTTATTAAACAGGATGGTTAAGACCCACAAAACAGACACAAAGTTACAAACAAACAAACAAAATGCCTATGGGGTTTAAGCAAATATATGGGCATAGAGGGTCCAACCGCACTCCTAACCAGTATCAGTAAGAGTTTCTAACAGGGGCTATCAGATAGATTAATAGCCCCTGGCCGTTTCCAAGTAAATGTAGGACCAGAAGTACTAGCCACTAAGTGAGTGACTTTTTGTTGCTATACGTTGATGAAAACGTGCATATAATGAAAGGCACCGTTCCAAGCAACAGAAAACTGAATGCCACTCACAATATACTAGGTGGTGGATTAATAACGATTTACTAGGTGGTGGATTAATAACGATTTACTAGGTGGTGGATTAATAACGATTTACTAGGTGGTGGATTAATAACGATTTACTAGGTGGTGGATTAATAACGATTTGCTAGGTGGTGGATTAATAACGATTGCCCCGGGCTATTGATTGACATCTCCAGCCCCACTTGAGCTGGGGGCGCCATGTGTAACGACTGCTCTGGTGTCACACTTTAATGCATGTGAATGACACGGTCCTACAGTTCTCCATGGTTTCTCCAGCTCCCAGGTGGAAATATCAATCATCACTCTGGGGCCCTGGTTTAGCATCTGGAGGGGGAGTGAGTCCTTGATGAGTTGGCCAGTGGGACCGACCATTGGACTCTTCAGTAGGGATCTACATACTGCGCAGGAAGCATGAAAAACAGATTTTCTGCAATTTATAGCACTGAAGAAGATAGAAAAGGCAGCGCTGGATTCATCTGTCAGCGGCACATTACATGTAACTAGGTGCTATACACGGGCATTTCACGGTGATTTTATGAATAGCAGTCATGGAATATACAAAGTGGGCCACATAAATGAGCCCGCACCACACTGTTATGGAAGCTGGCCAAAAGGAAATCTGTTTTGCCCATAGCAGCCAATCACAGCACAGCTTTCATTTTGCCTCATCAGTATAAGAACTGAAAGCTAAACTTTGTTTGGTTGCTATTGGCAACAAAGATTACAGGGGAACTTGGTGAGTTTCAAATTTTAATTCGTCACCAGTATTCATCGGCTGATGCTGAAGAACTGTCATGCAAAAATACAGTCAAGTTAGACCAGAACTGCGGATTTGTATACAACGCAAACAAACAGATTGTGCTTTTTATATATAAGATGATAGGCTGTAGATTGGGGACAGAAGATAATATTTCTGGATTTATGTCTGAGATGTTCTGTGTTATCCCTCTAATAGTGATGAAGACGACGATCAGGATGATGAGGAGAACTGGACTGTGTGAGTGGAGGACGGCGATGATTACATAGACACTATAGATGACACATCAGAGATGTCTGATTTGTATAGATAGACGAATAGGAAGTCTGATCTCACCTATAACGGGCTGCAGGACGGACCTGCCACTGGGGGGCGCCGCCAGATTATACTGTCCAATGTCACTATAGAGGCGAGCAGGGGACATTAGGGGCCCCCAGTTCTGTAACATATTCACAGGGCCCCAGTACAGGAAAAGCGCTCCAGTATTCTAATGTACCAGCAGGAGAGACTTCAGGGAGCGAATCCAGATATGGGGGGCAGATACTATGTTACTATGTAGATGATGCCCTCCTGTTCTTACTGGCTACATGGTCACATATCGGGACTGTCAGCTCTTATGGCCAGGGTCCTCATAACTGTAAATAGTCAGCTCCTAGTGTTTGTTCACCTGGGGCAGATTTGACGCAGATTTTCCATGCGACTCTCTGTATGGAGAACCCGCAGTATTTACTGTGGCAGCCAAATGGATACGATTTTTAAAAACTCATTCACACGCTGCAGAGAAAATCTGCCGTGGAAATAGACACACAGTGCGGAATATAAATCTGTAGCTCGTCAATTCTAGCCCAGATTCTAAGAGATGGTTCACAATGCCAAGCCGACATTCAGGTATCTATTCCAAGGCACAGCCGGTTCCTCAGTGTTCACAGAATGAGTCTTCTGTACATACTGGAGAGCAGCAGAAATAGTCCTGGGGGGCCAATACTTTACACTGGAAGGACAATCATCATCATCACTTTATACAGAAAGACAGAGAGGTAAAACCTGCAATATGCGACTCCATTGACCTAAATGTGAGTGCAAAGTCACAGGGCTACAAAGTGATTTTTAGTTTGTGCGACCCTTCTCATGGGCAAAAGTCACTGTGTCGCCCTCACCTAACTCTTAGGGGTCGGTTTATCAATCTATGCTTTTTTCCCGTAAGAATGGAGGGGCCATTTTTTTAGTCCATGTGTTTATGTGAGTGACGTCTTATTACTGGGGATATTACCTGTGAATAAAGGAGCAATAATTGTAACTGGAGATGGATTTTTCTTTTATAGCCACACCAATATGTTCAAAAGTTCCACGTTAACCGGACTCGACACCTTAATGTAAGTTCAAAGAATTAGCTTGGGCAAAAACAAAGTTTTAGACAGCAAAATTCCTTTCCACCCCCAATTACAATCACTTCACCAGCCTTCTGCATCTACTACACATTTTTGCATAGATACATGTAGTCCAAGTATTCCTGCAATATCCTTGCAGGATAAGAGTGGTTTAGTGGTTAACACTTCATATTATTTAGTTTTGAGGTCTCGAATAGTGAAGGGGTTAATGATGGTGGTCTAGGGCAGGAAAGTATATCTATAATATTGTTTGATGTAAAATTCAGGGCTCCCACCCACTGGCGATATTTTTTTTCTTTCGCTGCGAGAGCACGAGAAAAATCCCGCATCACAGCGCAAGAAATATCGCAAATGGTTTCAAAGGGGCTAGCGACAGATATAGCTATGAATAGCTGAGGGCTATGTGTGATTGGCTGAGCGCTCAGCCAATAGCTAAGCAGTATCTGCTATTGGCTGAGCCCTCAGCCAATCTGCACAGCCCTTTCAGGAGGCGGGCATTTTTAAATCCCCGACTGCTGAAAGAGCTCAGTAGCAGTGCCGGGGAGCCAGCAGGAGGACGCGGCTGAGAGCAGGAGAGGTGAGTATAATTAAAAAAAAAAAAAATGTTCACACTTATTGATGATTATTGGGGAATGGCTTATATTTCAAGCCCTTCCCCGATAATCATTCCACGAGGCTTG
Source organism: Eleutherodactylus coqui (assembly GCF_035609145.1). Taxonomy (NCBI): domain Eukaryota; kingdom Metazoa; phylum Chordata; class Amphibia; order Anura; family Eleutherodactylidae; genus Eleutherodactylus; species Eleutherodactylus coqui. Next base: position 145,841,090 of record NC_089842.1, on the reverse strand, counting down.
CCAAAGCAGTGCTTTCAATGGGATCGGCAGCTGTGCCGATCCCATTGAAAGCAATGGAATAGAATGCCGGGTACTTCTGCCACAGCTGTGACAGCTGTAACAGCCTTGGCAGAAGTCCCCAGCATTCTCCATGTCTTTTCAATGGGGCTAGCGCTGCTGCCACTGGCCCCATTGAAAAGACTGGCGATATGTCGGCGTGATGACGATATCTCCGGCGTCATGCTGATTTTTTCCTCGCACTGCGATGCGAGACTTTAACTTTAGAATCGCATCGCAGTGGAGAAAATATTGCCAGTGGGTGGGAGCCCTAATAGGTTTAGAGGTCGATTTTCTGACACCTCACTCCAAATCCCCTCCATCTTTAGCACATAGCTATAGCTACATGATTACATTCTAGCCAACACTAGGGGGCGCTCACTGGATGAGTTTGCCAGTTGAATCAACCATCAGATTATGCGGTAGTGATCTCTATACTGCGAAGGAAGCATGATAAAAAACACATTTTTGGCAATTTAGAGCACCGAAGAAGATAAAAAAACTGGAGCTAGATTCATCTGTTAGCGGCATTTTACATGTAATGATAGGCTGTAGATACAGAATACAGGGGACAGACTGCCTTTACATAAATTGGGGGCACAATAAAATATTTCTGGATTTATGTCTGAGATGTTCTGTGTTATCCTTCTAATAGGGATGAAGATGACAATGAGGATGATGAGGAGTGCTGGACTCGGTGAGTGGAGGACAGCGGTGATTACATAGACACTATAGATCAGTGTTTCCCAATTCCAGTCCTCAGGGACCACCAACAGGTCATGTTTTCAGGATATCCTATAGTAAGAACACCTGTGGCAATGTCTGAGGAGTGACAATAATTACATCACCTGTGCAAGACTGAGGAAATCCTGAAAACATGACCTGTTGGCGGTCCCTGAGGACTGGAGTTGGGGAACACTGCTATAGAAGACACATCACAGATGTCTGATTTCTACAGATAATGGAATAATAAGTCTGATCTCACCTATAACCGGCTGGGGGGGCGCCACCAGATTGTACTGTCCATGGTCACTCTAGAGGCAGGCAAGGAACATTAGGGGCCCTCAGTTCTATAACATATTCATGGGGCCCCAGTAGAGGGAGAGCACTTCAGTTTTCTGATGTACCAGCAGGAGAGACTTCAGGGAGCGAATCCAGATATGGGGGGACAGATGATGCCCTTATGTTCCTAATGGATTCATGGACACATAACGCGACTGTCAGCTCTTATGGCCAGGGTCCTCATAACTGTAAATAGTCAGCTCTTAGTGTTTGTTCACATGGGGCAGATTTGCCGCAGATTTTCCATGCGACTCTCTGTATGGAGAACCTGCAGTATTTACAGTAGCAGCCAAATGGATACGATTTTTAAAAACTCATTCACACGCTGCAGAGAAAATCTGCCGTGGAAATAGACACACAGTGCGGAATGTAAATCCATAGCTTGTCAATTCTAGCCCAGATTCTAAGAGATGGTTCACAATGCCGAGCCGACATTCAGGTATCTATTCCAAGGCACAGCCGGTTCCTCAGTGTTCACAGAATGAGTCTTCTGTACATAGTGGAGAGCAGCAGGAATAGTCCTGGGGGGCCAATACTTTACACTGGAAGGACAATCATCATTCTCACTTTATACAGAAAGACAGAGAGGTAAAACCTGCAATATGCGACTCCATTGGCCTGAATGTGAGTGCAAAGTCACAGGGCTACAAAGTGATTTTTAGTTTGTACGACCCTCCTCATGGGCAAAAGTCACTGTGTCGCCCTCGCCTTACGCTTGGGAGTCGGTTTATCAATCTATGCTTTTTTCCTATAAGACTGGAGGGGCCCTTTAAGGCCATGTGTTTATGTGAGTGATGCCTTATTACTGGGGACATTACCTGCACATTTCACTGTGAATAAAGGAGCAATAATTGTAACTGGAGATGGATTTTTTTATTCTAGGAAAACCAAATTGTTCAGAAGCTCCACATTGACCGGACTGGACACCATAACGTAAGTTCATAGAATTAGCTGGGACAGAGTTTTAAATAGCGTATTCTTAGTGTGTTGGCGACCACAACATAGATAGCAAAATTCCTTTCCACCCCCAATTACAATCACTTCCCCAGACTTCTGCATCTACTGCACATTTTTGCATTGGTCCATGTAGTTCAAGTATTCCTGCAATATCCCTGCAGGATAAGAGTGGTTTAGTGGTTAACACTTCATATTATTTAGTTTTGAGGTCTCTGATAGTGAAGGGGTTAATGATGGTGGTCTTGGGCAGGAAAGTATAGCTATAATATTGTTTGATGTAAGATTAATAGGTTTAGAGATCGATTTTCTGACACCTCACTCCAAATCCCCTCCATCTTTATCACATAGCTATAGCTACATGATTACATTCTAGCCAACACTAGGGGGCGTTGACTGGAGTCCTCGATGAGTTTGCCAGTTGAACTGACCATCGGACTATGCAGTTGTCATCTCTATACTGAGAAGGAAGCATGATGAAACACAGTTTTGGCAATTTAGAGCACCGAAGAAGATAAAAAAGCTAGCGCTGGATTCATCTGTTAGCGGCGCATTACATGTAATAATAAGCTGTAGATACAGAATACAGGGGACAGACTGCCTGTACATAAATTGGGGGCACAATCAAATATTTCTGGATTTATGTCTGAGATGTTCTGTGTTATCCCTCTAATAGTGATGAAGACGACGATGAAGCTGATGAGGAGTGCTGGACTCGGTGAGTGGAGGACAGTGGTGATTACATAGACACTATCGATGACACATCACAGATGTGTCTGATCTCACCTATAACCGGCTGGGGGGCGCCGCCAGATTGTACTGTCCATGGTCACACTAGAGGCAGGCAAGGAACATTAGGGGCCCTCAGTTCTATGACATATTCATGGGGCCCCAGTAGAGGGAGAGCGCTTCAGTTTTCTGATGTACCAGCAGGACAGACTTCAGGGAGCGACTCTAGACATGGGGGGACAGATGATGCCCTTATGTTCCTAATGGATTCATGGACACATAACGGGAATATCAACTCTTATGGCCAGGGTCCTCATAACTGTAAATAGTCAGCTCTTAGTGTTTGTTCAAATGGGGCAGGTTTGCCGCACATTGTCCATGCGGACTCTCTGTATGGAAAGCCCGCACTATTTACAGTAGCAGCCAAATGGATACGATTGTAAAAATTTCGTTCACAAGCTGCAGAGAAAATCTGCCGTGGAAATAGACACAGTGCGGAATATAGATCTGTAGCTCGTCAATTCTAGCCCAGATTCTAAGAGATGGTTCACAATGCCGAGCCGACATTCAGGTATCTATTCCAAGACACAGTCGGTTCCTCAGTGTTCACAGAATGAGTCTTCTGTACATACTGAAGAGCGGCAGGAATAGTCCTGGGGGGCCAATACTTTACACTGGAAGGTCAATCATCATCCTTACTTTATACAGAAAGACAGAGAAGTAAAACCTGGAATATGCGACTCCATTGGCCTGAATGTGAGTGTGAAGTCACAGGGCTACAAAGTGATTTTTAGTTTGTGCGACCCTTCTCATGGGCAAAAGTCACTGTGTCGCCCTCACCTTACTCTTAGGGGTCGATTTATCAATCTATGCTTTTTTCCCGTTAGACGGGAGGGGCCCTTTAATTCCATGTGTTTATGTGAGTGACGTCTTATTACTGGGGATATTACCTGTGAATAAAGGAGCAATAATTGTAACTGGAGATGGATTTTCTATTCTAGGAAAACCAAATTGTTCAGAAGCTCCACATTGACCGGACTGGACACCATAACGTAAGTTCATAGAATTAGCTGGGACAAATGCAAAGTTTTAAATAACGTATTCTTAGTGTGTTGGCGCCCACAACATAGATAGCAAAATTCCTTTCAACCCCCAATTACACTCATTTCACCAGTCTTCTGCATCTACTACACATTTTTGCATAGATACATGAAGTCCAAGTATTCCTGTAATGTCCCTGCAGGATAAGAGTGGTTTAGTGGTTAACATATTCACGGGCCCCAGTACAGGGAGAGTGCTCCAGTATTCTGAAGTACCAGCAGGAGAGACTTCAGGGAGCAAATCCAGATATGGGGGTATAGATGTTGCTTTACCTTATGTTCTTAGTGGCTTCCTGGGCACATAACAGGACTGTTAGCTCTTATGTGCAGGGTAGTTCCTGATGTAAATTGTCAGCACTTATAGTCATGGTCCTCTCTTCTGTAGATTGTCAGCTCTTATGGGCAGGCTCCTTTTTCCTTTAGGTTGTCTGCGACTGGAGTTGCTCAAAAATCATTGTATAGCCCTCTACCCCATTGACTTGAATGTGAATGGGAGGTCACAGGGCTACAAAGCAATTTTTAGTTTGTGCAACATTTGCCATTGCAAAAAGTCACTGTGTCGCCCTAGCCTTACTCTTAGGGGTTGGTTTATCCATCTAAGCATTTTTCCTGTAAGACTGGAGGGGCCCTTTAAGTCCATGTGTGGGTAATAAGATGATGTCTAATTATTGGGGACATTTTCTGCGCATTTCACAGTGAATAAAGGATGAATAATATAACTGAAGAATATTTTTTCTATTATAGGTAAACCAAATTTCATCCAAAATTTGCATTATCCGTACTGTGTCCTATAATGCAAGTTCATAGAATAAGCTGGGGCAAATGCAAAGTTTTAAAGAGGGGTTTTCAAGCGTGTTCGTCCTTGTGACATAGACACATTTGTACCGTGTGCTGCCTGTCCAATCTTTGTGGTCAACTTGACCTACTATGTCGCGCCACTGACACTGGGGCCCTCTGGGACCTGCACCTTGACTATCACTTGGGATTTAGGTTTGTGCTGCCATCCATCAGAACCTGAGATCTTTTCTCTAATCATGGGGTATTTTCTATTTTGTGTTGGACAGTGAGGACACGGAAGACACTCAGAACAGGTAAGTACAATGTCCACATAGATCGGCTGCTGATACTTGTCATGATTGAGGGATCATCACTTCTTACGGTCATTAATTTTCTCCTTCTGGATTTTGTAGAGATTCAAGACGCTGGTTCAGAAAGAAGAACAAGTGAGTGACATGAGACATACAATGTTATTATTGCAGTCATATAATACATAAGATCTTCTTTTGCAGTCTTCTAATCTCAGATTGAGGTCAATAGGGTTGCAGTAAGAATCGCAGGATGCCATGACTGTGGGGTCACGAGTCGCATAAAATCGACAGAATTTGCACTGGCACCGCAAACCCATTGACCTGAGAGTGTGTGCCTGGAAAGCGAGTTTTATTTTGTGCGACCCTTGTCATTTCCAAAAGTCACTGTGTAGCCCTCACCTTTCTCTTAGTGGTCAGTTTATCTATCTAAGCTTTTTTCCCTTAAGACTGAAGGGGCCCTTTAAGGTCATGTATGGATTTTACTATTACAAGCAAACCAATATGTATAGGACTTTTGCATCATCCGGACTGGACACTTTAATTTAAGTTCATAGAATTAGCTGGGGTAAATACAAAGTTTTAAAGAGGGGTTTCCAACTGTGTTGGCGCCCGCGATATAGATGAAAAAAGTCTATAGTTTAAATGAGGGGTTTCCAAGTGTATTGGTGACTACAACACAGACAGCTAAATTCCTTACCACCCCCAATTATACTCACTTCACCAACTTTCTCCGTGATTATGTATTTTTGCTGATGTGTTCCAGCTGTGACCTTCTGAGCACTTTCTGGATGGAGGGTCTGGCCCGCTGCGGACCACAATATACATGAGGAGCAAGAGGCAAAAGAATCTGATAAATAGATATTTTATTATTGTCTTTAACATCACAAAAGTCCATCAGGGATTTTCCCTCTAGACCAGCAGGGACGCTCATCAAAAACAGCATGAATTAGATCCAAAGCCCTTCCAGTTAAGAAGACAGCAAGACTGTAAATGACACATGACTATTGTGGGCCTAGTATAGACCTTACAAGGGGCTTTGGGAAAGTCAACCCTGAGTTCTGGCTATGAATCTTTTTTTTCAGCATTTTCTTCCCTTTGTTCTTTTCTTCAGTAAATGGAGACTATTTGTGAGTAATAACTTCTGTTTCCTTCCAGGAGCAGCAAAACGGACAGGAAATGGCTATCCAGGTAAATACTGGGCAGATCCTGGGGAATAAGACTATACTTATAGGTTATTCCTCCCATAGGTGGAAGCTTAGAGGGGTCAGAGTCCTCTGCAAGGAATGGTTGTGCTCCGGGTCCTATGTGCTTATCACTGGGGTACGTCAGGGAGCAGCTCAGAAATATTGGGGTGCAGTTTAGCTTTACCTGGTTGAGAAAATGTTGGGATCTTTAGAATCACTGCCCCCTGATAATGGAAAGTTGGGGTAACCCCTATACCTGTTTATGACCCTTCCCCATCTGCAGTGATACAGACCCCACCTTCACCTTGTACCATAGAGAAAGCTGCAATCACAGGGTTTAGTATCGTGATTTTTATTGTGGTTCTTGGCATTGGGGACATGGCCGAAGTTGGGGTAACTGTGGGGTACAGAAATGGCCCAAGGAGAATAGTGTGATAACAGCCATGTGACCAGGAGACCCCTCTCTTTGTTTTTTAGATTCCTGAGCTTATTCTGCTGCTGTTGTGCCACCACAAAATAAGACGTGAGTATACAATACCCTTCCATAAGGGGGTGCTCTACACTCCATATCCACTGCTAGTCAGAGTATACAAAGTATATACCCTACAGTCTGCTGGTTCTATGTCGCCCGTGTTTTGCAGTCTGACTGCCACTGTAAGCTTTATTTCTAAGAAAGTGTTCTGTCTAATAGACTTTCAACTTCAATCCCTCAACAATTTCAACATGTCTGCTTGCTTTTAGAGAATGAAGCACTCTTATTTGCATTCCAAGATTGAGACTCATTCTGAGGTTTCTCAACTGTTTTCGGAATCTCCGTACGGAAGTTCCATCACAGATCCAGCTGCAAATATCGGAATAAAAGTGTTGCATGCAGTGCTTTTCTACTATCCCAAAACCAGGCAGCTGAAGGAGAGCGTGCAGACCCCATTATAGTCAATGGGGGCTAGCCCAGTGCTGTTTGGTTCTGTCCAGAGATGGAACCATTCTGCTACCGGGACTCCCCTTTCCTGCTCCCTGAACACAGCAGGAAAGTGGAATCCCCAGTGCAAGTGTGAAGCTACCCTTACTCCTGCTCTCACAGCTGTGGGAGATGTTACCATGTATCTGTATGTTACAATGTACCAGAAGATTGTCTACACTGGTACATTGTACCAAGCACATCAGCTGTGTGAGCAGGACGGGGTCAGGGGGGGTATTAAAAGGGTTGGTCCATGAAAAACATTTATCACCTCTCTACAGGATTGGTGATTAAAGTCTGATCAGTGGGGGCCTCACTGCTGAGACTCCCACTGATACTGGGAACAGGGGTCCTATATCCCCTTTTTGTCACTATGGGCTTTTTGCACCCACCTGCAGTGATATCAGACTGAATGAAGTGGGGTCACACATGTACAGCACTGCTCCATTCTTTTCAATGGGGCTGATGGAAATAGCTTTGCTCTCTCCAGCATTCCCACTGAAAAGGAATAGAGTGGTACCATGCATGCGCTATTGCAGCTTTATCCATTCTCCTCCTCACTGCAGGGGCAGCGGTGACCCCATATTGAGAAGGAGGGAGTCATAGGGATTCTCAGGATCCATGTGGATCTCAGCTATGAGTGCCCCACTGATCATACATTCATCATATCTCCTATGGACAGGTGATAAAAGTTTATTCTGGTATAACCCCTATAAAGCGGTACTCCTACTAATATAAACAAGGGTCATTTAAAACATGTCAAAAGCTTGTATTCCTTAGTCCTTTTACTCCATTATCTACAATGCTTGTATCAGAAGTTACTTCCCTACAGAACACTTCCGTGTCCACCAGTAATACACACCCGCGGCTAGTGAGCAGGGTGGTCACACGTGCACTTCTCTCTCTTCCCTGCTTCGTTTGGTCCCTTTAAAGTGCTTTACTTCCCTTTCTCTGTCTGCAGCTAGCCCTGCGCCGCGCTGTACCAGAGCCGGTACCATCTGTACAGCGCTGGCATCTTCTTCCGGCTATTGTTTTAACATCAGCACATGGACAGCGGTACAGGTCACACCCTGCCCACCCAGAGCTTCAGCTATAAAGCGTGAAATGGACAAGAGCGACAACCAAAAAAGGTTTTTAAAAAAAAATTTTTTAAAGCAGTATTTGTATTTTATCGCATTATAAATGGAATGCCAAGTATAATTCATGCACTGCCTGAGCTTGAGGGGTCCCACGCACTGCCCGCCCCGAGCTTGAGGGGTCCCACGCACTGCCCGCCCCGAGCTTGAGGGGTCCCACACACTGCCCGCCCCAAGCTTGAGGGGTCCCACGCACTGCCCGCCCCGAGCTTGAGGGGTCCCACACACTGCCCGCCCCGAGCTTGAGGGGTCCCACGCACTGCCCGCCCCGAGCTTGAGGGGTCCCACACACTGCCCGCCCCGAGCTTGAGGGGTCCCACGCACTGCCCGCCCCGAGCTTGAGGGGTCCCACGCACTGCCCGCCCCGAGCTTGAGGGGTCCCACGCACTGCCCGCCCCGAGCTTGAGGGGTCATGCAGGACAAGGACAAAATTCTTGAACAAAAAGAGACAACAAAAAAGTCTTTGTTTTATTTATTTTTTTTTTTTTTTAAGTGAGATTTGTGTTTTATTATTTTATTACATTCTAGATGTGGGGCCAAGTATAATGCAGGACTTAATGTTTACAGCAAAACCTGTAAAAATGACATGCTGGGGCCGTTTATTCTTGTCTTATAACTTGCTGTAACCTGAGTGTTGAATCTAATGCAGGAAAGACATTTGGGCCCAGAGACGTAGGACACAGTTCCCCCAGTGTTTTCAGTCCCTCATTTAGGCTGCCTGTCCACGGGCATTGCGGTATCCCGCAGTGGATCTCCGCCGCGGGAGCCGCCACCTCGGAGCAGGAGTTGGCAGACGGATCTCCGCTGTCAGCCTATCTGATAGATAGGCTGACCGTGAAGAATCGTGACAATTCACAGCATGCTGCGAATTGCCACCCGCGAGCAGAGAGTCGCTATGATTCTCCGCTCGTGGACAGGGGGGAAGCACTTTCCATTGCACACTTTGGAGAGCTTTTACTGCATTCCCCGTGGCCGGATTATCGCTGCGAGGAATGCAATGAAAATACGCCCGTGGACAGGCAGCCTTATTCGGAGAAATGCGTCTGCACCCGGATGAGAAGGGGGAGAAGAAACACCTGCTGGTGAGAGATGGAGATTGCATGTACATTGTTAGCTTCTAGCCAACATTAACCCACAGACTAGCTAACATTAACCCACAGACTAGCTAATGTTAACCCTGAGCCCGACGCGCGTTTCAACACCTGCTTTCTCAAGGGGGAGATAAAGTTTTAGAGTTTACTCTGCCGTCCTCATTCTCCTCCTTTTCACCCACATCCTGTCCGCTGCGCTGGTTAAAGTGGACATGCGACTTTTTTCATCCATGAAGCTACGTAGTGAACAACGTGGTGTGAACATCGCCTGAGCCGCACATTAGAGGGAACAGTAAGAATGGGTTTCTATTTAGAAAAGTTTTTAGAACATAAAAATAATGTTGCCAGTGATTTATGCAGAAACAAGGGGATCTGACAAAACTGCTTCACTAAAACATTTGCAACAATATCTTAAATTCACTGAATAATCAGAAGGATTTTTTATCTTGCAGAACCAGCTGTCATTGATATGACGCCGAAAAAAATCAGAATATGGATGAAAACAACAAATTGCTTCCTGGGAAAACATGACACTTAACATCTTCAGAGTGACAGAGTCACCAGAGTAGAATCCTTGTTTCTACAAAGTCACCAGAGTGTCATTCGTTAATTTGTTATTTGTTAATTGGTTATTAAAAAAGTTTTAATGTTCTTCCACGACTGAAATGGTCTTTTATTAAGTTTTTACAATCGCTTCTAGCTGCGGTCTTGAGGCTAGAGAGAACGGAGCCCCCCATTCTGATGATCAGTGGGATTCCAGCCGTCAGCTCTTCCCTGATCTATTCAGACATCACAGAAGGTGGCCATAATCTCTGATATTCCGATACAAAGGTACAAGGGCAGGACACACAGATATATGCGAAATTACTGCAGGGAGCAGTCTGGCTGTAAAATGTTGGGGAGTCTGGGGTGTCAGTACTTTGTGTGCTTCACTTATAAGGTGCAGGAAGGGCGTCATTATTAGGCTCTATGCCTGCTGGGTCACTACACAAATCAATGTGACTGGTGCCCTATAGAAACCTTATCTAAGCAGCCCCCCCATCCTCGATGTACGGTAGGTGTGAGAGTGGCTGACCATCAGTATTTTGCACTTGTACAATCTCCACATAGGATTTTGGCAGTTCTTCGTGCTGCCCTTGTACCTCTGTATCGGTTTATCAGTAAGTATGGCTGTTCTCTGTGAGTTTTTAAAATCGGTTTGTTCGCACGTTTTCAGTGACTTATTGTTCACTGATCTATCATTTATCGCCTGTCTTGAATTGTCCCTGATCTGATCTGCGGTCCCAGTCTGTAAGCTCTTGTGAACAGGGTCCTCACCCCTATTACTCAAACTTCATATCGGCTTAATACTGTATGTTAGGACTCATTTTGGTTTCAGATGACCGTATTTGCGTGCGTTTTGCGCATGCAATATTTGCTCGCGCAATATGCTGAGAATAGAATGTGTTTGTTCTCATGAACGATTTTTTTTGCATTCATTTCATGTGCGAGCAAAAAATAAGACCTGCTCTCTTTTCCTGCGTATTTTCATACCAAGGTCTAAGGGAGCTACACAAATGCATTACTTCATATGCGTGCAATTGTGCAATACACCACGATTCAGTAGGATAAAGAACACATCTGGACCTCATTAGGCTAAATAGCCTTTTAAATCACAGAACAGGTATGTTGCGCCTACATGTGAAGCAGCCCTGCTTGCGCAAAAGGTACAGCACTATGTACCGATACATGCACAAAACAAACCCCATTGCACTGCGCAAATACATTGCGCTGAATTGTGCGCTGAAACCACCTTGAAATGTTGGAAACGCTCCGCTCATCCTGCTCTTGAATCTCTTTTACTCAGCAGTCGTGTTGTTTTTGGGTGCTGCACATCTTAAACACCAGCCGGGCTCTGACATAATAATACATATTGGAAAAAAAACTGAAAAAGGGAGCACAAAGAGTCAAAATCCCCATCTGTGGTGGATGATGACATATTCCAAGCCTTTCGTCTTCATCCACAGTAGTAAGAAAAGGACAAGTGGCCCAGCCAGATATAAGATCATGGTCATTGTTATAAGGGAAGGAGAACCTGGAAAGCACAAGATAGAAATAGGGCAGAGGGATTAGCCCTATTCTCATCTGCACAAGGAAAGACTAGAAGTAATGGGATGAAACTGAAAGGGAGGAGACACAGATTAGATATTAGAAAACTTTTTTTGATAGTGAGGGTGATCAATGAGTGGAACAGGTTACCACGGGAGGTGGTGAGTTCTCCTTCAATGGAAGTGTTCAAACAAAGGCTGGACAGACATCTGTCTGGGATGATTTAGTGATCCTGCACTGAGCGGGGGGTTGGAACCGATGACCCTGGAGGTCCCTTCCAACTTTACCATTCTATGATTCTATGATAAATAATCCTCCATAAGTCAGACAATGGTGAGATCTTCCAGCAGGCCCTTAGACATCAGATTACAGGGGTTATGTATAAAAATTGGGAAACAAAATGATGGGAACTGCCGTGACTACTGGGGTTGTAGGGTGATAAGATGTTGGAAAGATTGGGAAGGGTTCTGTAACTACTGACAAAGCAAGGCATGCTCTAGGAAGAGGGGAACTAGATGGTGGTGCAGGAGTTGTTTTGTACATATTCTTTAGTTATCAATATGGTAAAGAAAAAGGGGGGTGTTAAAAAGGTGGGGATAGAATCAATGAATAATCACATTATAAATCATTCAATTCTATAAACAAACAAGGAACGACGATAGTTCTATTGAGAATACATTAAAGGCCCATTTACATTGGACGAGTGTCAGGCAAACAATGCCCGACACTCGTGCCTGTATCCCCGCGCCCCCCTGCTGGCACACGGAGCGGCCAGCAGGGGGGCGGGGCAGTGCAGGAGATTTCTCTCCTCTCACTCCCCCGTCCTCTCCTTTCACATAACATAGCCACCGTTCCATAGCGAACGGCGGCTGTTTAAGCTGCATGATGAGCGATGATCTTCACCGCTCATCTTTTGGGCTGCTAAAAGATGAGCAATGGCGATCATCGCTCGTAGTGCAGTTTAAACAGCTGCCATTCTATAGTGAACGGCGCCTGTGTTATGTGAATGGAGGGGAGCGAGAGGTGAGAAATCTCCTGCACTGCCCCGCCCCCTGCTGGCCGCTCTGTGTGCAAACTAGCTCCACGGGAGCGCAGGGATACAGGGACGAGTGTCGGGCATCGTTTCCCCGACACTCGTCCAATGTAAATGGGCCTTAAGGAGTATTAGAAAAAAAGATTAAAACACAAATCCAAAGAATAAGACGGAGGTGCAGGTTTTTAATATTAGTAATGGAGGGGATACTGCTGCAACGAGTAAGGGGAGCTCTTTTTAAACTATCGTCGGGGAGAGGGGCCAGAACTTCAAGGGACGCATAAGACCAGTTGTGCAGTGCAGACCTGATCCTATAGGCCCCCTGCACACGGGCGTAAATTCCACGGCTGGGTTTCCCACAGAATTTCCGCCCGTGGCCGCTGCCATAGGATTGCATTAGAAAACACAATCCTAGGCAGACGGCCGCGATTCCTCTGCATGAAATCACGCGCAAAAAACAAATCGCGGAATGTCCTATTTCTGTGCAGGTCTCGCAGAGGCCCGCACAGAAATGTCAGTGGTGACGGGCCAGCTCCGCTCTGCACATGCGCCGGCTGGCCAGCAGCCAGCACACAGCACAGAGAGAAGACGCTGGGAGCAGGTGAGCCGCAGGCCTCTGCAGGGGCACGGGACCGCATCCCGCTGTGAGAATTCTCGCAGTCGTATCCAACCCGGCCGTCTGCAGGCTGCCCTAGTACGCCGACCTCTAACTGCACAAGTACAACAGGTTAGACATGGCACAGAGCTTGTACCTGCTTTATAACAATATGCTACATAGGAGATACTGTATGCACTTAAAGCATGTGTAGACTTAACCCCTATATAGAGTTACCCAAGTAGATGTGTGATTAGTGTGCACAGCATATAGGGGAGGTGGGATACACGCATATGGTATGTAGGTGAGCTGAGAGCATATAATGCATAGGGAAAGTGAGGTAGGTATATTTCCAATATACTGGAAGTGAGGTAAGTGCATTCAGTATATAGGGGAAATGAGGTGAGCATATTAAAATATAAGAGAGGTGAGATAAGTGCATGTAGTGTATAGGGGAAGTAAGTTATGTATATTTAGTATATAATGGAAGTGAGGTAAGTGCATTCAGTATATAGGGGAAATGAGGTGAGCATATTAAAATATAAGAGAGGTGAGATAAGTGCATGTAGTGTATAGGGGAAGTAAGTTATGTATATTTAGTATATAATGGAAGTGAGGTAAGTGCATTCAGTATATTGGGGAAATGAGGTAAGCGTATTTAGTATATAGGAAAGGTGAGGTAAGTGCATGTAGTATAAAGGGGAAGTGAGGTAAGGGTATTTAGTATATAGGGGAGGTGAGGTAAGAGCATTTAGTATATGGGGACTTGAAGTGAGCTTATTTAGGGAGGTAAGTGCATATAGTATATAGGGGAAGTGAGGTAAGTGCATATAATGTATAGGAGAAGTGAGGTAAGTGTATTTAGAATATACTGGAAGTGAGGTAAGTGCATTCAGTATATTGCGGAACTGAGATAAGTGTATTTAGAATATACTGAAAGTTGGGTATGTGCATTCAGTATATAGGGGAAACGAGGTGAGCATATTTAGTATATAAGAGAGGTGAGATAAGTGCATGTAGTACATAGAGGAAGTGAGGTAACACTATTTAGTATATAGGGGAGGGGAGGTAAGTGCATATGAGAGGTGAGGAGCAGCAGATGTAGCACACACATCAGCTCCTACGGACTGTACTGCTCTCTTACATATTTTTTACATTATTTGCCAATGTATGACTAGCTCTGACGTCCTCAAGCAGCGCCCGATTTGTCGTGGATGTGTTACCAATCGAATTCTCACTTGCAGGTTGGCTGTAATGGACGGGGCTAGAGATTAGCGCGACTTGTGCATGTGGGCGCAATGGCAGGGCTGGTGGATTTTAAGAATGAGGAGGAGGTCAAGGAGTTTCTGGACAACCTGGCCATAGAATACTTGTATCAGTGTCACCGGGAGAAGGACGCGGACGTTGAGGAGAATATTACCAGCAGTAGTACTACAACCCTCAGCATGCACCTGGAGCTTATGTGCATGTCATACAGTGTATGTATGTATATATATATATATATGTATATATATGGTGACCAGATTTTCCCAGGGTCAAAGTGGGACAGAGGGGTGTGGTGAGGGGCAGGGCTTATCACACCATATGATTTTACTCCATCATTATAAAATATATAGGACCGGTTCAAAAAAGACAGGGAGCAAATTCTGCTGCATTTCTGCATCCAAAAAAACAGTCAAAATCTGTACCATTGGGGCAGATTTTGACTGGAAATCAGCCACATACCTGCAGCTAATTTCATACTATACGGCGCTCCCCCTCACCTCCACTATAGGCTTCTAGTTGTCTGCACTCCCCGACTTCCTGTTCCCAGCGACTTGTACTGGCCTCACTTGACCAGGCCCCTGGGAACCAGAAGACGGGGAGCTATGACAGCAGGAAGCCTTCAAAGGGGGTGAAAGGAAGCGTTGCATATTAAATCAGCTGCGGGTACGTGCTGATTTTGTGTCAAAATCAGCACCAATGGTACAAAATTGAACTGTTGGATGCAGAAATGCTGTGGAATTTTTTAGTGGAAATTTCTGCTGCAGACCTTCCGCAGCATTTCTGCCTTGTGTAAACATCTCCTAAATCAGCTTGAAGTATGCTGCCATGTGAAAAGTGCCCTCATTATTAATTGTGACCCCCACAGTGGCCCCAGTAGTAATAGTGACCCCCCACAGTGGCCTCAGTAGTAATAGTGACCCCCACAGTGGCCTCAGTAGTAATAGTGACCCCCACAGTGGCCTCAGTAGTAATAGTGACCCCCAAGGATGCCTCAGTACTAATAATGACCCCCACAGTGGCCTCAGTAGTAATGGTGATCCCCACAGTATCCTCAGTAGTAATAGTGACCCCCACAGTGGCCTTAGTAATAATAGTGACCCCACACAGTAGCCCAGTAGTAATAGTGACCTCAACAGTGGTGCCAGTAATAATAGTGACCTCAACAGTGGTGCCAGTAATAATAGTGACCCCCACAGTAGCCACAGTAATAATAGTGACCCCCACAGTAGCCACAGTAATAATAGTTACCCCCACAGTAGTAATACTGACCCCACAGTGGCCCCAGTAGTAATAATGACCCCCCACAGTAACAGTGACCCCCACAGTGGCCCCAGTAGTAATACTGACCCCTCATATTGGCCCCAGTAGTAATAGTGACACCCCCCCCCCCCCAGTAACTCCAGTAGTAATAGTGACCCCCACAGTGGCCCCAGTAATAATAATGACCCCCAACAGTGCCCTCAGTAGTAAAAGTGATCTCCATGGTGGCCTCAAGGGTAATACTAATTCTGCTGGGGCTCATATAGAAAACACTATTAATAATAATGTCTCCCATCGACCCTATTTGTAATAGTGACCCCCACAGTAGCCCCAGTAGTAATAGACCCCCCAACTCCCTAAAATCCACATACTTACCTTCTCCTGTTCTTCAGAGCGCAGCTGCTCCTCTCAGCACTGCTGCCGGTGGAAGTGTGTGCACCCACAGCAGTGCCTTCTTCCCAGGCCTCTTCTGCGGAACTAAGAAGAGGTCAGGGGAGAAGGATCTGGGATGCAGACACTGCCGTCAGTATGTGCACTGGGCCGCAGCGCCGCAAAGGGATTACCAGCTGGAGAGCTGCAGCACCCTGGCTGGTAATCACCTTCTTGGTAATTAGACGTCCAAATGGTCAAATGGCTGTCCTGCTGGGGTCCCGACAAAGCGGAACACAGGGTCCCAAATCGGGATGTCTGGATACCTTGATATATATATATATATATATATATACACACATACACACACACACACACACACACACACACACAGTATAACCACAATTGGTGTTGCAGACTCTTGTGGCGCCTGTAGTTCCTCCTCTACATATGCAGTATGGGGCTGTGATTCTGTTCCTGTACAGACTGTGATGCAGGGTGCGACCCAAAGACTCTGCTTACAGGGAACTGGACATCAAGTATGAGCACCATAAACTGCAGTAAGTTGTGGTGCTTATAGTTTCGGTGAGGTGGGATCCGGGGAGCCTACTCTTGTACTCACCACTCCCAGTTTCTTGTGGGATTTATATTGCATCAGTGAAAACATCGCAGATGGGAAGGAAACCATTGTAAATCATTGGTATCCTAATCTGCTTTTTTTACTGACTATCGCATCAGGCAATGAGAATTCATTCATCCCCCGTGGGCCGCATGGACCACGGGGATGAAGGAATCTTCTGCCACAGCTGTGGCAGAAGCCAATGATGCTATCCCATGTCTATCAATCACCCAATAGAAAGCAGTGGGTTTGCAGCGATGATTTTCAGGGAAGGGCTTGAAATATAAGCCCTTCCCTGAAAATCATAGCAAGCTGTAAAAAAAAAACAAAACAAAAATGCAGCACAAGTAAAAAACTATTCCTCTATATAAATCACAAGTAGTGACACTTCGACCAAAGTAGTAGGTCTTTCTCAGCTTGAGGGCTTATTCAGATGTCCTATATCAGGCGCCTTTTCATGCCCAGCCGATATACGCTGTCCCTCTCTGCAGGAGTAGGTGGGACTGGCTGGGAGCAGTGCACTGAGCTCCTGCCCCTTGCCACTATTTGCAATGGGAGTTGGCAGGACGGGGCAGAGTCAAGTTCCACTGCAAATAGTGGCGAGAGGCCAAAGCTCAGTGCACTGCTCCCGTCCCATTCTGCCTCCTCTCCCAGGTGTGTATCGGTCGGGTGAGAAAACTTGGCCGATATACAGATGTCTGAGTAAGCCCTGAGAAAGACCTACTTGGTCGAAATGTTGCTATTTGTGATTTATATGGGAGGAATAAAGTTTTACTTTTTGCATCTTGTATTGCTGCTATACCTTTTTGCCATCTTGAGAAACAAATTACATTTTATTTTAAAATCCAATCCCTATTGTGTATAGCGTGCATACGGTTGTGATACCTGTCATGTTAGCTGTGGACCTTTCTATATCACATGGTGCTGACCATCTTTTGTATTCATGCAGGGAGAAGTTGGTGCTGCCTACTCAAGTCCAATCAAACTTCAAAATGTATTTATTCTGATACTCTGCAGTATTTCAGAATAAAAACACCCATGTAGGCAACGGCATCCGTGTCCCGGTTTCATATTGCACATGGTTTGGGCAACATGGACCGAATCCCTTTAAACCAGACATTACGAATTGCCTAAAATATTTTTAGATCTGCCTCCCCATTCTCTTGTATGAGTCATCCCTACCCAATACCACTAGCAAAGTCTTAGTGTAATTGTCCCATGGGAAAGCATTACTTATTCCTTTTGATTTTTGCACAGAGCCACAACAAAATCTGTATCATTGGTGCAGATCTGCAGCAGATTCCACCCTTTCATCTGAAGGGGTTAAGTCTGCTGTGGATCCATTTAAAAAAATTAAAAAAAAAAAAGTGATAATGCAGAATTTAATGAACACTTTCCACAGTTGAAAATCTGCATCAATTCTGCTACATGTAAACCGTGCCCGGCTTCACACTGGCAATTAAAAAAATAAAGCCAGCGATATCACCCATTGTTTTCAGTGGGGCCAGCAGCAGTAGCACCAGCCAAATTGAAGCCAGCCTTAGGCCTCATGCACATGGCTGTGTTAAAAGCCACTTAAAACAGTGAAAGTATGTGTTATATATAGTTTCATTCACATGTCGTATTGGTGGTGTGTTTTATGCACTGAAATTGGCCAGTTAGTCTGCAGGAAATGCATATTCCATGTGCATCTAAACAATGGGCCCTTCTATGTAGTCACTTCTGGGTGGAAAAACACCACTACATGTTTTTCTTCTAATATGATGCTTATTACACCCATTATAGGCTATGGGTGTCTAAAATATGCATGTTACATCTGTATTGCCATGTACTATGCAGTGACAATATGCCTGTGTGAGCCCTGCAATAATTAGATCTTGGCTCCAGCCACAATTATGAGCAGCTACTGATTTCTTGTGTTTGCCTTCTAGTAATCCCTGACCTCCAGTGTTCAGTTGTTGGCAGGATACTCCAGTAATAAACCCACAGATCTCGTTAGCAAAACAAGATTAGGGAAGTTTATAGGCAGGAAAACTTTATTGGAAAACTTGCTGACAAGCACAGTCATGTCTGTTTAGACAGATTAAAGCTCACAACTCAGGTGGACATTACATTTACTCCATGGATAGACAAGGAACTGTAGATGCAGAGTAGACTGGTGGTATCCATGAGGGAGGCTTCTTAGCTGCTCTCTCCCAGGGTGTGCTTGTCAAACAGGTACTCGCCCATGCCGTTCTGGGGTACCCCAAGGCGCTTCAGGTTGGTGATGTAGTCTCCAAGTTGCTTTATAGCCTTCACTTGTTCCTCCAGGTACTCCGATTCCAAGAAGTCACAGAGCTGGAAGAGAAGGGGCCAGTTAGTGTGTAAGAACTACTAGTGTACTTAGAGTTAAGCAGGGGTTAAAAGGTTTTAGAAATACATGGCTGTCTTTTAAGACCATGAACACTATTCACTACAGCAGATTTCACTTCCTCAGTTGAAGGAAACCTACAGGAAGTCAGAGAGGCCAGCAGGGTCCGGGGTGGCTGCAGGAGGAGTTTTCATTCCTCACTCCCCCAGCCCTCTCCATTCACTTAAAGGGGTTGTCCCGCGATAGCAAGTGGGGGTATACACTTCTGTATGGCCATATTAATGCACTTTGTAATATACATCGTGCATTAAATAGGAGCCATACAGAAGTTATTCACTTACCTGTTCCGTTGCTGGCGTCCCTATCGCCATGGTGCCGTCTAATTTCAGCGTCTAATCGCCCGATTAGACGCGCTTGCGCAGAAGGGTCTTTTCCCTTCTGCTCGGTCCGGCAGCAGCGGTGTTCTGGCTCCGCCCCCTTGTATGCGTCATTGCGTAGCTCCGCCCCATCATGTGTGCCGATTCCAGCCAATCAGGAGGCTGGAATCAGCACAGATGGGGCAGAGCTATGCGATGATGCATAGACGGGGCGGAGCCAGAACGCCGCTCGTGCCGGACTGAGCCGAAGGGAAAAGACCCTTAGACGCGCTTGCGCAGAATCGGGGGATTAGACGCTGACATTAGACGGCACCATGGCGACGGGTAAGTGTATAACTTCTGTATGGCCAATTTAATGCACGATGTATATTAATATGGCCATACAGAAGTGTATAACCCCACTTGCTATCGCGGGACAACCCCTTTAACACAGTGGCAGTTCAGTCTTACTGAATGGAGAGGGGTGGGGGAGAGGAGGAGTGAAATCTATTCCAGCTACCCCAGTCCCCTGCCGAGCGAGCCAGTGATACTCACTCCTATGCAGCAGAACGGGTGCTAGGAGACAGGTACGAGTGTTGGGCATTGGTTGCCTGACATTTGTTTCCTGTAAATGGGCTTTAAGACCTGCAAGTTTTAGGATGGACTTCTGCAGTGGCAGAATAAGCCATAATTTGGGTGTGTTCTGTGAGCCAGTTGCAGCCCATGTAAAAGGCATCCTTAGGTAGTTTAGGAACAAGTCTGTTCATTGATGCTCACCTGAGGGTCAACCTTGTCAGAAGCTACTACGTGAAGATCCAGTAGGGCCTGGTTCACAGTCTTCTCCAGCTGCAGAGCTGCCTGCATGGCCTCCAGAGTGTTGGCCCACTCATCACGCTCAGGTTTCTGAAAGAAAGGGAAAGTTATTAGGGCAGTCCTTACAACAGTCACTTCATTGAATGGTACCTGGCAATTTGGTCTCTAAGATACATGCCTCTGCACTCCTAGCCATCTCAGACATTGGCTTTTGGCCTGAAGGCACCTTTACATGGGCAATTGTCACTGGAAACAGCAAATTCAGGAAATAATCCTGTGTATGGCTGGATTCACACAGGGTGGATTTGCCGCGGTTCTGCCGCAGCAGATCCGCCTGCGGCAAAACCGCGCGCGGCCGCTAATCTCGGGATTAGCCAGCCATGTGGACGAGATTTGTCAGAAACCTCGTCCACATGGGACGGCTAATCCGCTGCGGTAAATCCAGTTGAAACCGCAAAAGAAAAGAAGCAGCATGTCTGTTTACTGTCATTTTTTTGTTTATTTATGTTACGGCCGCGCTCTCCTCTATGGGAGAGGAGGCCACAACGGAAAAGCATGCGGCCGGACCGCTTCAAAGCCGCCGCGGCGGTTCTCCCGGCGGAAATCTCGCGGTTTTTGCTGCAGCCAAACCGCAAGATTTCCGACGAAAATACGCCCCGTGTAAACCCAGCCTATATGTGGCCACCGACATGACACTGAGCCAGAAGTTGTTCACCTGTTGGAGTCACTTGGTGTTTAGCAGAACTTAAGATAAAGAACTGTCAGGCCGTGTAAAAAGGAGCTGCGCAATGGTTGAACGAACCCTGCTTAGTGCGAGTGGCCGGCGTGATCCAGTCGCTCTACCTTCATTCACTTAAACAACCAAATTGTTTTTAGCACTAGAGCAATAGTTGGGCAGTAGTTTGTGGAATGACTGTTGGGCACTTACATGCCGGACAATTGTCCCATGTAAGGGTACCTGCAGGTTTACATACTGCATGAGGACACTTTATATATAAGTGTACCATTATTCAGTGGTTTAATAAGTCTACCATTGTGGAGATCACAGCGGCCATGTCTGTTTGCTCCACAAACTAGCTCCACACAGCAGTACATGTATAGGAAGATATACCAGGCTGTACTGGCCCCTAGGAAGTTTTATTGTCGTGGCAGAGAGATCAAAAGATGGGTTTAAACAAGCTTTATCGAGTTACACTAAGCTTTATGGTTATGCTCATCATATAGAGGCACACTATACTTTGAAACCATTACTTGTTGCAGTGGTAGCTGTTACTACCTTCACACAAAGGCTATTCTATGGCTGTACTTCCCAGGCTCACAGCAGAGTTCTGTATTCTGCTTCTACCACCGGTGAACACTTTTCTATTGTCCAAAAGCCACTACTTGGCATCACTAGACCACAGTTAAGGCTCTTTTCCACAGAACAATTATATTCAGATGAGTGAAAGATTAATGATAGTTGAAACTAAGAAGATAATTTGTTGGTAAAATTTAACAGCGATTGATTCAGCCACCTAATAAAAACATTTGTAGAAGAGTTGGTCACATTTGACTTTGTCATCCAAAAGATCTATTCTTTCAGAGAATACTCCTGGAAAGATTGTTCATTGCCCGTTACTGGACATGTATGGCCAACCTGGCCTAGGATGTATGGCTGCATTTGTGAAACAATCGGTCTTTCAATTTTTTACCTAAAGGTGTATCAGCACCTCCAGTACTTTTTTTTCTGTAATTTTTCTAAGTGAGGAAGAAGTTAAAGTCTCACCTTAACATCCTGCAAGACAACACGACCCCCACGCTTGTTCTGATACTTCATGAACTTCTCAGCATGCTCTCGCTCTTCATGGCTCTGCTCTTTGAAGAACTTGGCCACATTATGAAGGGCTATGTCATCACGGTCAAAGTAGAAGGACTGAAAAATAAAGAGTTTTAGGCATATGCTTTGTGATTGCAGTCATGAGGGATCATTGTGCCAGTCTGGACACGCGCACACACGCACGGACGCGCACAGGCACACACAGGCAGGCACACACGCACCTTATGAAGAGCAGAGTCTCATTGTGTTGACTAGTGGGGGATTGGTTTGCATGTATATCTACTGTACACTATGAAGCCAGGCAAATATGAGTAGTAGCAACAGACACATGCCCAAACCAACCACCAGTTGGATCACCTGTAGCAACAATTCCCATGATCGGTGCATTATGATTACAAGTGTTTTCATCGTCTTATGATTAGAAGGGTTTTTCCGTTGGAAGATATCTGCCTTGTTATAGCACGAGCCCCCATCGTACAACCTAATATTAAACTGACTAGGATGATCACTGCTCACAAGAGCTTACTGTCTATAATGAAACAGGATAACAGAAGAGGTAGGGCTCCTGCACACAGTCGAATTTGATTTACAGAATCTGGGGCTGACTGCTGTCCCTGGATTCCGCAGCAGATACCGCTAATGGCTTTCTATCGAGACCTGCTGCTTCTTGGTCGTGAGCAGAAATTTCCATGCAGCATGCTCCATTATGTGCCATTATCTGTCCCACGACCCTTCTGCAGAATGGTCACAAGATCTGCGTCATCGGCTAGTGACCGCATGGTTTCTTCTGTAACGTGCACGCACGCCGGCCAGCGCTTCCGCAGTACAGAGAAGAGAACCCAGACAGGTACATGGGGGTCATTGGCCAGGCACAGGGTCGGATCCTGCTGCAGGATCAGACCCTGTCGCGTGCAGGAGGACGCAGAAGTTCTTGTCTTCATCCCACTGTCTATGGCAGCCTAGCTTTTCTAAGGGGAGGGTAAGAGACGGGGTTTCTTTGAAGACGTTTGAGCAGCAGGTTCAGAGACGTTGCACTAGGATATTCAGACATCTCTCAATGACCCCTGTAACTCTTCTGTTCCCCGAACAACACGTTCCCCTTAATCCCTCCTACCATGTGGACTTTGATTGCACAAGATAAAAACAAAGAACTGGGTGGAGGAGGATCACGAGGTTGCATCGCCCCAGTGTCCTAACCACTAAACATTTCTGTCCCAGGCTTCAGAGATAAGCGGTGTTGTTCCCATAATGGCACATAAAGGGGGTGCACTACAGATCCCTGCAAGGAGGAGAAGGTGCTAGAAGCACAATGGAGATGCTTTGCACTTGCTGCCTTCCCTGCACACAAGAGGAACAAAGCAGGAGGGGGTGGGGAGACTGCAAGACAAGAATCTGGAAGGAGAAGCAAAACCTTGCACATCTGGTCATATTCCTGCTGCTATGCACCCACATGACACCACCCAGCTTGTATCTGGAGCTACATGCTGGCACTAGAAGCCTCAGCATGCATTACTATGCAACTACATGTGCATGCTGAGACAACTGGTTCTACACTTAGCAGAAGCTTTCCTCTGAAGACTATGGGGAATAGCAGAGAATACTCACCATGGAGAGATAGGTGTAGGAGGCATAGAGCTCCATGTTCACCATGCGGTTGATGGCAGCCTCACAGTCACGGTGGAAGTTCTGGCGCACCTGGGATTCCATTGCAGCTTCTTGGTGGTTTTCTGGCACAAAAAAGTTTCAATGCAGGAATAGAAGAGGTTGCAGGAAGGCGCAGAGGACTCAGAGAGGGTTCCGTTCAATCACTGTTGAAGCAAGAACTCTGCTCAGAGCCAAGGATGATTTGATCCCTCCACCCCCAGAGCTCTGTATTTATAGCTGGAGGGATGGGTGGGGCTTGTCTGCATCACATCATCTGTCAGGAACCAATCATGTGTGGACATGCTGCAGCCAACCACAGCAGGGCGGTGGGAGGAGCCTCCTCCTGGTCTGACTAGTGTAGCTGTGTGCTCCTTCCCATGTTACGGATGGATACAATGTAACATTTCTAGTGTCACTTTATAGACATCCAAGGAAAAGGCTTTTTTTCCCTCTCGGTGCACGTTATGAGGAATCCTCATTGAAGCCACTTGAAAGGTTATAGGGAAAGACATGAAGGACAATCTGCAAAATATTATTATTGCGATCCTCCTGTTATTAATTATGTTAATGTGCGATTGCTTTTATATCATGACCTAAAGGTACCTTTATAGGGGGAAGTTATTGTCCAAATTCTCGCTGGAAACAGCGAATTCGGGCGTAGTCATCCTGTGTACACGTGACCGTCGACAGGGCACTGAGCAAGAAATCCCTTACCTGTCAGGGTCACGGTACTGGTGTAGTCAGATTTGACAAGCGGGGTTACGCCCCCTGAACATGATTGGTTACCGACCTGGATGAGATTTAGGTCCTGGCTGCCCATTAAGGATTGTAGGGGAAACCAGACAGCGTCCCCCACTGCAGGCAGGCATCCAGCCGCAGCTGCAAGATATTTACCAGGCGCCCGTGCAGAACGCGTCTTATAGGTCAATCATACCGCTCCTTCCCAGCCGGCGGCCCATTCACTGCACAGGGCGGGACTCAGCAGGGACACAGAAGCAGCGTGAAGCGGCTTCTCTCCCGGCGCAGCAGCACGGAGGCCACACCGCCCTGGTACACTCACTGAAAGCCACTGGCCGCACTGACATCTGCTCGTTGCCATGCAGGTCCCATGCAGGTGCGCATTTGCACTTCTGAAAGTGCCTTCTCTGTCTGCGCTACCACCCTCTGTGATAAAGCGCAGAGTGGGGTTGGCCTCAGGCAGTAGACAGCGAGTTGAAGCAGCTTTGCCGGCATCGGCCCCCTTCCCTCTCCCCCACCCTCCGCCAGCATATTACTTTACTATAAGGTGCTTGGCAGCATGGAGAACACAGCGTCGGGGGTACAGTGCACCACACCAGGGAGCCATAATGCAGCAGGGCCGGGGGACAGGCAGCTATCTGCGGTGCAGCACAGGGAGGCTCCTCTGTGAGAGCACAGACCCATGGCCGGGGGACAGCCAGCTAACAACACCTTGTAGGACCTTCAGATCTTCACCCAATTGGCAGCTAGGGGTGTGACAGGGGCGTTACCCCTGGCAAACCCCTAGCTTCCGGTGGCATCAAGATACACCAGTACCCAGAGTCACAGTCGGCTAAAAACCAAGCGCCTGTCGGGCCATGTAAACTGGAGCCACTCAATGTTTGAACGACTCCTGTTCACTGTGATTGGAGGCGGGCAGCCGGAGTTGAGCATAGTCCATGAGACGGCCCTTGGGTACTTATATGCGAGGATTATGGACAGTCGTCCTGTGTAAAGGTGCCTTTACTTGGCTTTTTTATCAGTCCGTAACTAGTCTGTTTGCAGAATACAGGACTTACATACAGGAATACAGTCTACATGCTGCTAACAATTTACAGAACGAGGACAGGGGTCTTGAAATTTTATGCAAGTTTACATACTTTGAGGCACATTTACCATTGTGTGACACCAAAATTCTACCATAAGTTGCTTCCTTTTTTTCCACAAATCATTGTAGATAAATTTCCAACAGATATTACAAACTTCAACAGACGAACGTAGAACGCTCCAATTATGCATGCGGGAAATTCCCACACACATAATGCGGAGAATAGAACTCATTGATTTTAATGGGCTCATTCTCACACCTTCTTTTTGCGCAAATCGTTTTCGCAGGTGCCAAAAAATAGGACCTACTCTATCTTGGGCGTGTTTGCGTACCAAAAAGCCCCACAGAGATCTATGGGAGGTTTGCTAAATGCAACACATACCTGCTATCACCGGTCCCTTGTTAGGCAAATTAGCCTTTTAAATCAGGGCAGTCCTGCATACTGTTACATACATATGGAGAACAGCCTGCAATATCAGAGCTCTGTCCTGCATACTGTAATTTACATATGGAGAACAGTCTCTGACATCTGTGTACTGTCCTGTATACTGTAACATACATATAGAGAATAGTCTTAGAAATCGGGAGCCCTGTCCTGCATACTGTTAGAAACATGTGCCGGCCCTCGTCCGACATCGGAGCTATGCAGGGAAATCGTAATGTCAGATGAGGGCGGAAATTGAACTGTAAAGGGATAATACCAACAGCCTATTATTGTGTAGGTCCCTCCAATTGCTACCAAAAGGACTCTGACCTCTGAGGCATGCACTTCACAAGACTTCTAAAGGTATCTTGTGCTATATACTGGTAGTACCAAAACATTAGCAGCAGACCCTTTAACCCTTTCCTGACCACATAAAGTAAATATACATCATTTGTTCATAAAGGATGCTTAAAAGACACGTTCGTTCCACACCCAATGGCTATTAGCTGTTTTTAGCAGCTGACATGATCAGTGCTAGCTCCAGTGATGGTTAACTATTTAGATGCCGTGGTTAATCATGACCGTGCATCTAAACAGTCAGTCGGAAGGGGTCCTCTGCAGTGCCCCTTTCTGCTGTAAAAATCTACAAGAAATAGAGCGTACTGCAGATTTACAAATCCACAGCATGACTATTTTCCACTGTTAGGCCTCATGTCCACGGGCGGGTCGGATTCCGCGTGTGGGAGCCCGCAGCGGAATCTGACTCTGCCTGCAGACGAGGAACGTGCGTACCTGTCCGGGTCCTCTTTTTCCCTACTGTGGATGTGTGCAAAAGCGCCAGGCGGCACCCATGCGCAGCAGAGGGTTTTCTTCCAAGCTCCTGCTTTCCTGTGGAAATCCACAGCCCGTCCACATTGTCAATTGCAGACAGGCCGCAGATCGGGCGGCTTCCATGGACTTCAATAGAAGCCGTCTGTGTGGGAACTGCACTGAAATGGAGCATGCTGCGATTTGATTTCTGCATCCAAAGATCCGCAAATCAAATCTGCATGCTTTAAGTCAGCTGCGGACGCCCATGATTCCCTATTGGCGGCGTGAACTGCGGATAATCTGCAATACAATTCCGCCCGTGGACAGTGGGCCTATGTAAATGGGGTTTGTTAAAATTCCATTAACTTACACTGTACTGTATAATGTACTGGTGCACATTCCGCTGTGTGTGAATTCACCCTAAGGGCTTATTTACATGGGTGAGAAAATTCCACGATTTTTGTGCGTTTACGTCACCCACAGAACTCATGTGATCTATTAGCCCACTGTGTTCAATGAACATGGATGTTTTTCCTTTTGTACCGACAGTGCGAGACAGGAAAACTGAAGCAGATCCTATTTCTGTGCGATTCAAGCATGAGAATAGGACTTGCAATGTCTCGCACATCACATAGCATACGGATGGAGGGTCCATATGCTGTCCAATGTGAGTTGTGCCCAAGAATCTCGGGCGCAACTCGCTATCGTCCATCTGAACATGGGCTAAAGGTCTCCACACACTTGGGATAGGGGTTTGTCAATCCCATTTTTGTTAGATCCAGAAATTGGCCGAAACCCTCTTGCCGTCATTAACAATATCGCAGTGCATTTCCCTGTGCATGGAGCAGCCGTTCATCGGGTGACATTATGAAACATGCTATCCATTAAATACCCAAATATAAATGAATTTGCATCCAAAGTGTACTCAGAGACAGAATACTCCAAGTCCCATATCCACCAAGCTGGTATGACAGATGATCAATGCACATCTCTGAATCATTACTTCTGCTTCCACAGCCGCTCAAGCGGGACAAGTAAAGGACCCCAATACACAAGATACCCATCAGCCAAACAAGAGTTCAGTCCACAGCATGCATGTTTTGTTAATGGGAAGAGGGGGACAAGCCGCTGCCAGACCCTGTGACTTCTCTCCTTGGTGATGTCTGCACTGGGCATTACATTGTCTACGGGTTTTTTGCTGATGTATGCCTTTCATTTCTGTAATACCTGAAACAGAATCTGCTGCGGTTGTGAGATGTCATATGACAAAGTCACAGGATCTCTGACTCAACTTCACTAGGAGGAAGTAAGACAAATTTGCAGATTCGAGTGAACAGTAATGCAGTAATGCGGGCTTATGGGTTAAATATTTTTTGAAAATCTATACTGTCGCCTATTTGCGCATGCAAAAAGCAGTGAATAGAACCCATTGTTTTCAATGAGTATGTTCACCTGCATTTATTTTGTGTACGCAATTCCTCTGCATGAGGTCCCCTTTATGCAGCCAAGTTACATGCTTTAAAAAAAAAAAAACTGCAATCAGCAGCAAGATTCAGCAAATGAAATTCTCTGCTTCATTGGGGGGGGGGGGGGGGGGGGGGGGAGTCTTTCAATGCGAATGTGCAGTTTTGCCACTAGTTACGCCAGCCAAGTATGTACACAGAGCCACACTAAAGATGTAGACACATGGTCCAGATGGTGATGGCCCTGACAGTGACAATTAAAAAAGTTTAAGATTTCCTTCACATGGTGTGTTAGCACACTGTCAAGTATTTGCCCACACACACCTTTGTTTGTGGGTTCTATCCTGACTATCCAGGGTTAACATCTCCTGTGTGTACTAGCCCAGGTTAGTCCTGTAGCTGTCAGCGAGGTGTGGCTGGTGATTGGTTGACAAATGTCAATTGGCTTCTCCCTCTTCCCTGTATAATACAGCTCTTCCTGGCTGGGAGTTGCTAATGGTACTGGTGTATCTTGATGCCACCACAAGTGTGGGTGGTGACAAGATACAGGCAGTTTGACAGGCTGTTCACATCCCCAGGAGCAAATTTGCTGCTTTTGCAGGCCCTTCACGCCCCCCAAGGGCTGACTGACAGCTGTGTGAGCTGGAGGTGGCAAGGCAGACACCTGTAAACCCAGTGGAAATCATTCTATGACAGGTGATTTCGCAGAAATGTTTCCTGCAAAAAGTGCATGCAGTGTGGTAGGGAACTGGGCAAAGCCGCTCGACAGCTGCCTCTGGGGAACATTGAGTGCCAGAGCCGAGAGCAGAAGACTGCTTAGAGCTACATGTGCAGCTGGGGGGAAGGGGGTCCAGAAGTGGGCAGCAGCCTCCGGGGAACTGTCAGAGCTAGGATGCAATAAACACCTGCGGCATGTGGGGAACACTATGTACGGAGCCGGAACGTGAGGGACACATCAGCCGCCAAATCAGGAGCTAGGGGTGTGATAGGCGCATTTCTACATGGAAGCCCAGTCAAACCCCTTGTTTCTGGTAGCATCAAGCTACACCAGTACCATTGCTGATATCCAGTGTTCCCTGAGCAGTCAGCCTGCTCAGAGCTCCTGTGTGTTCCTTGTTTGTCTGGTAATCTATGGTCCTTGTCTCAATTTGTTCTTTGTTGCTGGTACTCTGGTTCCCCTCAGACGTCCGTCCAAGAGAGTGGGGTTGTCCTTTTTGGGACAAGTGCTCCACTGCAAGGTGGATTCAGTCTGAGGGGTTCTGAGGACCCCACTCTGTCTTCTCACTTTTCTGTTCATCCTGCGTCAGACACCAGTATAGTTAGTTTTCATGTGCATTCTGGCTGTCTAGGACGAACATAAAAAGCGTGGAAGTTTCCCCATGACAAACCCACAATGTGTGATTATCTATAAAATGATAGATCTCTGGGTTTAATTTAAAATATGCCGTTCTTAGTCTTTAAGGGGCTTTTAGACAGAATGAACAATCGTTTAATCTATATGCAAACCAGCGACTGAACAGTGCAGCATAAGCATTTGGCTTATTTTAGGCAGGCAATAAAAATAAATAAGAGTCAACACCATCTGCTGAGTGAGAGTAAGTGAGCTACTGATGACAACTCACTCAAATAACTGGGGAAAAAAAAAAAACAAAACAAAACACTTTGTTCTACTGTTTGCCCCTGCACCTTAACTAGGTTGATAATGAAGCAGAGGATTCATCTGTGCATGAACACTTACAGGTATTACTTATAGCAGAATTATAACCTAATGAGACCCAAGCTCCACCCATAATGCACAACCACCAACTTGATTTCTTGTGTTCACATTCCAATGCTGTCTGCCCTTTAGGCCAGCTGCACACGGCCGTGATGGGCTCCGCCGCGGAATATTCCACGGCGAAGCCCATCACGGCGCCCCTTAGAGACCCCATACTTACCAGCGGATCCGGAGTCCCGCATGACGCTTCGGCGTGGTGCGCCACAGTATCATGTGACACGCCGGCCACATCACAAGACATGCCCACAGCGTCACATGACGCAGCGGTAGGCGGAGAGGCGATTTCACGCTATCTTCCGCTGTGCTACAGCGGAAGATAGCATGAACGGATGGCTTCCATTGACTGCAATGGAAGCCGGCCGCGTGTACACTCACGGCAAATAGAGCATGCCGCAGGTGAGGACAGGAGATTTCACAGTGTGGAATTCCACACCGTAAGCAGCGAGTTATTAGGTTTAATAGAACCTAATAGCTGCAGGCAACGCAGAAGATTTTCGCCGTGTATTACACGGCGGAAATCTGTCTGTGGGAAGGAGGCCTTAGTATTTGATGTCCCTGTCTGAAGGTTTCATGCAGGACAACCTGCAAGTTTTATTAGATGACTCAATTGCTAAAGGCAGAAAAACTTTATTGGAAAAAAACTTGTTGACAAGCAGTCATGTCAGCTTAGATCACAGAACATTTTATGTCTCACCACAACTCAGATGGACATTACATCTATCACAGATGGAATTGTAGATGCAAAGTAGACTGGTGGAACCCATGAGGGAGGCTTGTTAGCTGCTCTCTCCCAGGGTGTGCTTGTCAAACAGGTACTCGCCCATGCCGTTCTGGGGTACCCCAAGGCGCTTCAGGTTGGTGATGTAGTCTCCAAGTTGCTTTATAGCCTTCACTTGTTCCTCCAGGTACTCTGATTCCAAGAAGTCACAGAGCTGGAAGAGAAGGGGCAAGTTAATGATGTGTAAGAACTGCTATCCACAGTATGAGAGTAGTTAACAATTTAAGCAGGGGTTAAAAGGCTTCACCAGAATTACAGACAGTTCATGGCTGCTTCTTGCGAGTTCCACACTTGGCAACTCCTGACAGTATGACAGCTCATGCCAATTACCCGAATAAGTCAGAGCTGCATTACCAGAGGCCACTCAATGACTGAAGTACTGGAATAGAGGGAACCTGTCAACTATAAGCACCATTAACCCAAGTTATGGTGCTACTAGTTTAGGTGATAGGAAGTCCAGGGGGCTGTGTCTCATACTTACATGGTCCCCCAGTGAAGTGCCCACACCAGCCTGACTTTCAAAAGAGAATGCATGTACATTTCCATTCATGTTTATTGGAGTGGGCACATAGCACCTTATAAGAGCCCTACTATGCATGCTGACCTCACCAGGGAACATTGACAACTGGGTGAGTACGAGACTGGCCTGACTCCCACAACCTAAACTACAAGTACCATAACTTAAATTTAAGTTATGTTCCCCTTAAGCCAGTCACTTTTTCCAATCCAGCATTAATCCTTCAGTGTGGAGTCATCCTTATTCCCCCCAAAGCATAAAGTTTTCCATGCAGCTTTCAGCCTAAGAAAATGGGCCATCAAGGAGTAGCACTTTAGATTTCCCCATCCACATGGAAAAAGCTCCAGTCACTGCACTTTCAGACAACTTGTGCTCAGGTGATAGCCAGTTTGATAACTGGCAGAAGTAAAAGTCCATCTAAAGTGCTGTCACTTGGGGTTTCTCCCGTCCCACTTTGCAGTTCACTGCTAGTTAAGTCATGAAGATGTCTGGTGACAAGTAGAGGAGAGCGATTACTCATGCCAACCATAGAAGTCTACAGGATGGAGGAGTGACAGATCTACAGGTGCTGCAGCAGCTACCTGGTAGATTTAGTTACTGAAATCACATCTGTTTAATACTTTTCTGGTGTTCTCCACAATGCTGTTTGGGTGCTACATAGTTAGGGAGCAGAATCTGCATTCTACTGTGTATAGAAGACTAACAAGCAGTCTCCTTCCACCAGCTGAGACAAAACTGAAGATTAGAGATGCAGCCCACAGAGAGGAAAGTGGTAGACAATGCTATATAATGGGCAAGTAGTGTTATTCTTCATAGACACATGGCAGATTATTCTGAAGAGTTGTCTGAAAGTGCTGGCCAGGTACACCATTTACAGAAGACTCAAGATGTAGAGGTACTTACCTGAGGGTCAACCTTGTCAGAGGCCGCTTTGTGAAGCTCCAGAAGGGCCTGGTTCACAGTCTTCTCTAGCTGTAGAGCAGCCTGCATGGCCTCCAGAGTGTTGGCCCACTCATCACGCTCAGGTTTCTAGAAGCAGAAGGAGTGTTTTAAGTTTATTTTTCAGATGAATTAGTAAAAGTAGTGATAACCAGAGATGTTCACAACAATCCCTTCATGGAATAAAGCCAGTCACAATATGACCTATCAAAAAACATCACTTCAGGATGCATGATAGGTGTGCAAGAGTCCTCACAAGGAGTTAAAGCTGTCAAATAGTCATCTTCTAGTTTCAGGTCCATGTACTATTAAAATAGCTAAAACCACTGAATACCAGTGGGTAATGTATTACTTTGGAAATCTACCATTACAAGAATT
This sequence comes from Eleutherodactylus coqui, assembly GCF_035609145.1. Classification (NCBI taxonomy): domain Eukaryota; kingdom Metazoa; phylum Chordata; class Amphibia; order Anura; family Eleutherodactylidae; genus Eleutherodactylus; species Eleutherodactylus coqui. Next base: position 145,808,632 of record NC_089842.1, on the reverse strand, counting down.
CTTAATAGAATAGCCCAATATCCTAGAAATATTTGACCCAGCAAGATAGTTACAAAAAAAGTTATGGACTCCTATTGAGGTACTTTAAGAGGCATCTTCTCATCTCAGCCATTGCCAAGATAGCAATATCACACTGCATGTGGTAGCATGGAAACCCTATACAGCTGGGTCTGAGGTGGTTGAGCTGAGTTCTCTCAAGTCCCAACTATGGGTCCTGCATCTGCTAGATTTTCACAGCATCTCTGGTTGTTATGCCATAAGTCTGAGATGGATATACCCTTTTAAGTACTTCAGGTTTTTCCCTATTTGAGGCCAAGAAGAAACCAAAGTCTCACCTTTATATCCTGCAAGACAACACGACCCCCACGCTTGTTCTGATACTTTATGAACTTCTCAGCATGCTCTCGCTCTTCGTGGCTCTGCTCCTTGAAGAACTTGGCCACATTATGAAGGGCTACATCATCACGGTCAAAGTAGAAGGACTGAAAAGAAGGAGAGGAGTTTTAGTGTCAAGAAACATTCTTGGTGACCTTAGTTCTTTGGCGTGTGCAATATGATGTCCTCAGAACCATCTTGTGCTGGAAGAGTAGTCTTCTGGGCCTTGTTTAATGACTATGAGGCATTTATTTACAGGCCTATCTGTTGTATACTACAAGCTATGCAACGAAGCACCTTTACACTGAACATGTCAGGCACAGATGCCCAATAGGTTGCCCCAGCAGTGATTGTTAGTGCTTTTACACAGAGTTAATGGAGGTGGAACTGGTCAGGGATTGTTCCAACCCACCCACCTCCATTCACAGTAAACAGACAGTTCATAAATGAATGGATGCCCGTTTACCTGAGCTGATCAGACATTCCGTTTTTATGCATGCAGAAACTGAATGACTAGGGAATTAGTTATCATTCAGTCTGCATGCATTTACACTGAATAATAGTTCAGATTCTTACTGGAATCCAACCCATTATCGGCCCGTGTAAAAGGGCCCAAAAAGCAGTAGTGAATAAATGTACATGCCAAATTCAACCACTAAGTCAGATTTGCAGTAACTGGTTTTGTTACAGTAACTTACTTCCATAGTTGAAGGATTCTGGTCACTACTGTGAGGGTATGGTGCCATGGAGTGATCTTCATGTGCTTGAGAAGCAATGCAGGATAAAGCTCCAGCTGCCTACCTACTTGCCCCCCAAACATGTACAATCAGTAATAGTATGTTAGGCTGTTTTCACACCTGCATTAAGGCTCAGTTCAGGGTTTCTGTCTCTGCTCTGTATTTGGAGGAGAGAAACTGATCCATTGAAATCAATGGGGACAGAGAAAAGTCAAATACCAGGCAGCTGAGCAGAGACTGAAAGCGCTTATTAGAGGCAAAGATGGACCCTTCCTGCATCCAAAAAGGAAAAAAAAAAATCCACACTACAGGTGTGAAAACAGTCTTGGTAACCTTGCACTAGAACAGTCCGGCATCGTCCCATAAATCCTGTAAGTAATCAGTGAACATGGTTATTGTTTCTCTTTAACCTCCACCATGTGGACTTTGATTACAGGCAGTAAAAACAAGGAATTGGGTGGAGGAGGATCAGGAGGTGGCTTTGCCCCACCCCATAATATCCTAACCACTAAACTTTTGTCACAGATACGCTGTGTTGTCCCCATGAGGGCGCATACAGGGTGTGCACTACAGATCCCTGCAAGGTGCTGATAACACTAGAGGGAGGGGAGGTCAGCAACACAAGTACAAAGCAAGAGGCGTCTATGGAGCTACATGACACCATCCAGCTTAAAGCTGAAGCTACATAGACCTGCTGGCACTATAAGCCTCAGCATACAACACTGAGTCTACACAGGCATAATGACGCATACAACTTCAAGTCTAGCAGAAGACTTCCTCTGAAGACTATGGGGAATAGCAGAGAATACTCACCATGGAGAGATAGGTGTAGGAGGCATAGAGCTCCATGTTCACCATGCGGTTGATGGCAGCCTCACAGTCGCGGTGGAAGTTCTGGCGCACCTGGGATTCCATTGCAGCTTCTTGGTGGTTTTCTGGCACAAATAAAGTTTCAATGCAGGAATAGAAGAGGTTGCAGGAAGGCGCAGAGGACTCAGAGAGGGTTCCGTTCAATCACTGTTGAAGCAAGAACTCTGCTCAGAGCCAAAGATGATGAGATCCCTCCACTCCAGAGCTCTGTATTTATAGCTGGAGGGATGGGTGGGGCTTGTCTGCATTACATCATCTGTCAGGAGCCAATCATGTGTGGACCTGCTGCAGCCAATCACAGTAGGATGCTGGGGGGAGCTTCCGAGTCTGACTAGAGTAGTCTGTGTGCATACTTCCTTGTGGTAGGCAATGTCACTGATACAAAGGGATACAGTGTAACATTTGCAGTGTCATGTTATATAAATCCCAGGAAATGCTAATTTATGGCACTACACATTATGAGGAATCCTTATTGAAGTCACTTTAAAGGCTATAGGAAAAAGCATGAATGGCAATCTGCAAAATATTATTATTGCTGCACCCTATTAAGGGCTCACATGACCGTATAGTAAAACGCTGTGGAAAAATCGCAGCATTTAACCGGCATGTGGAGCTGCGTATCACCGTGTTTGTGATTGCGTATGCCTGCCCATGACTGCATATCTCACGTACGCTGTAATGCACTGGCTTCTTGGGTTTTTTTAAACGTTCATTCCATTGTCTCTAAGGAACATTGTGTAAAACTCCGCCGATACGCAATTCAATTGTGTTTGTAAAGTGTTTCCGTACGCACCCATAGAGAACAATACGGCTCTATCGCGCATAATACATGGTAAAATAAAACATGCTGCGTTCTTTTTTGCACACGTATTATACATAATGAATATACGCAAGTGTGAATATATCAATGGAAATCAATGTACTATCATTGACTCCATTCACCACATATTATGCACTCGCACATTGCGCACATAATACGCAATTAAATTACGCTTGTGTCAGCCCGGCCTAATATTGATGTGCAATTGATCAACTGACAGCTTTTTCATATCAGTCAGTAACTAGTTTATTTGTGAAACGCAGGTAGTGCGAATCTGTGGGGGCGAGACGGGGCGGAGCTAAGTCCCGCCACTTAGCTCCGCCCCTACCATTGCAAATAGTGGCGAGGGCGGGGAAGGGGCGGGAGCTCAGTTCCTGCTCCTGGCTCTTCCATCCTCCCCCCCCCCTGCAGACAAGGACACCGTATATCGGCTCGGCGTGAAAACCGAGCCAATATACGGTCGTCTAAATAAGCCCTAAGGCTGCTTTCACACGGGCTACAAATCGCATATATGTGAAGCCCAAGGTTTTTCTATGGGTTCTATCACACAAGAGATGTTTGGTAGCCTGCGACATTGCTAGAATAGAAAACTGGCATGCTCTATAAAGCTGCAATTTGCTATGTTTGTAGCCCATTTTTTCTTATGGAGCATTGCATCACGCGAAACTGCGATGCAATGCAACTTTTACAATAGGAAATCCTACATTAACAGCCGTGCTGCACATCTCCGCAGCTCCATGGCACTTGTCCTGAGTCTTCAGGCAATGTCTCCCTGGTCCAGGGTTTGAAAAACCCCACCTTCAGGAAGCGCTGCCTCTAATTGGTTCTTGAGCGCCGTAGCTCAGCCAATTAGACCCAGCGCTCAATGAACCAATCACAGCCATTCAGTGATTTTGTTAGCCCGTATAGCCACATAGTCCTACACATCGCTCTGCCTTGTGCATGACGTGATAATGATAAGTGCTGTTCAAATTCATTTTGTTGTTGCTGTTAGCCGTTTAGTTCTTCAGGACCCTCGGTGACCCTAAAGGAAAATATTAGCGAAACTTTAGTGAAAGTATGGCTGCATTCCCACGAACGTATATCAGCTCGGTTTTCAGGCCGAGACGATATATGTCGTCCTTATGTGCAGGGGGAGAGGATGGAAGAGCCATTAGCAGGAACCGAGCTCCCACTCCCTCTCTGCTTCCTCTCCACCCCTCTGCACTATTTGCAATGGGGAGAGGCGGAACGGGGCGGGGCTAATTCACGGAACTTAGCCCCACCCCCGTCCCACCTCCTTTCATTGCAAATAGTGCAGAGGGGCGGAGAGGAGGCAGAGAGGGGGCGGGAGCTCAGTTCCTGCTCCTGGCTCTTCCATCCTCCTACCCCCTGCTCGAGGACGACGCATATCGGCTTGGTGTGAAAACCGAGTCGATATACGTTTGTGGGAATGCAGCCGTAAATGCAGCTGTAAACCAATGCATCAGATGGGCAGCGTATATCAGCCAGCCATGAAAAAGGGGCCGATATATGCTCGTGTGAATAAAGCCTAACAGTGGGTGCCCGAACAGCTGATTAGCTGAGGTCATGTGCAACAAACCCCAGCCGATCAACTATTGATGACCTTTCCTGAGGATAAATCATCAATAGAAACTGCAAAGAAAACCCCATTAATGTGTACTTCTATTAACTCCTAGCCTCCTACCTGCTTAAAGGGAACCTGTCCTATCTCCACAGCACCATAAAATAAGATATGCTCCTGTTAAGCAACGTGATAAGGATGATGTATCCTTATACTCATCTGCTGCCACGATCCAGCGCTGTCCCCCTCTGAAGATCGCACCAGACGAAAATCCAACTCTTTTCACAGTGCCGTATCCGTGCTCTACCATAGACGTGTATAGGAGAGTGCGTGTACAGGACTCTGAAAAGACTCAGATTTGCAGTGCCAGCGCGATCTTCATAGGAGGACACCGCTGGAACCAGGTAGCTGGTGAGTATAGAGAATACATCATGTGGCTCCCTGTCATGTCCCCTAACCGCAACATCACTTCATTTATGGTGCTGTGGAGATGTGATAGGTTCCCTTTAAATCCCCTTACTCTACTCTACCCCACCCTTAATCCCCTTCCCCAATTGCTCTGTGATAAAAGAATTTTATAGGACTTTCTGCTGAGTCACTGTTTCAAAGTTTCTGCTGAGTCACAGAGCGTTCACTATACGTAGGTCATGTGATAACTTGTCAGCATCTTAGATGTTCCCAGCACCAGATATGGTCAGACAAGTCAAGAGCAAACTGGATTTCAGACCTCTGACCAAATTTACTTAGAACTTTCACGTGTCTTAGAAGTTATGATGCTTAGTGAATTACATATGTTCTACCTTATTGCAGGGCTAAGAGAATGTGCTACAGACTATCTTTGGTGGTTGCATTCACAACCCGCATTGTGATCTCAACTTCTCAAGATTCTCTGGATTGTAATCCAGTTTTAGACAGATCGTGGCGCTGGGCAATATTTTAAGTGGAGACTCAGGTTGTAAAATATGACTGCAGTCCGCAGATCAGCTCGTGAATGTAACAGACAGCAGGCAGGCCGTTCCTGTAGCTTCTCCCATCCTGGCAGTTATGGCCTGCTCCCTGCCTCTACAAAGGAGGGGAGAAGGACATTTCTCATTAACATTCCAGCCTCATCCTGTCCAGCGGGCTGACCGCCACCAGAGCAGGAAGAGGAGTAAGGCCTGCAGCGGATTCCGACTGTGAGTCCGGCCGGTGACCCTGCGTACGGCTCGTAATTGTATGGCATATGGCCACGTACGCACACAGGTGGAACGCAGTACAGCTTTCTTTCTGTTTGTTTGTAATTCCCGCGCCGTAGCTTAGACATGACGTGGTACCCGCAGCCCATACGCAATGTAATTGTGTTTGGGCTGCGGGTATATCCGCGACCATAAAGCACAATGGACTCTATGGTTGCGGATTCCACAGGACAGGACTTCCAAGTCCCCACTCCTCCTCGCTGCACAATGGAGAACTGAGAATGTGCACTGCTGCTCCATTTAAAGTCTGTGAGGCTGACGGAAACAGCCGAGAACAGTGCTTGGCTTGTGGGACAAGAGCTTAAAGGGGTTGTCCCGAGGCAGCAAGTGGGTCTATACACTTCTGTATGGCCATAATAATGCACTTTGTAATATACATTGTGCATTAATTATGAGCCATACAGAAGTTATAAAAAGTTTTTTACTTACCTGCTCCGTTGTTAGCGTCCTCGTTCCCATGGAGCCCGACTAATTTTCGCCCTCCGATGGCCAAATTAGCCGCGCTTGCGCAGTCCGGGTCTTCTGTAGTCTTCTATGGAGCCGCTCGTGCCAGAGAGCGGCTCCGTGTAGCTCCGCCCCGTCACGTGCCGATTCCAGCCAATCAGGAGGCTGGAATCGGCAGTGGACCGCACAGAAGAGCTGCGGTCCACGAAGCAAGAGGTTCCCGGCGGCCATCTTCACAGGTAAGTATAGAAGTCACCGGAGCGCGGGGATCAAGGTAAGCGCTCCGGTAAGCTGTCTGTACGTCCCTGCATCGGGGTTGTCTCGCGCCGAACGGGGGGGGGGTTGAAAAAAAAAAAAACCCGTTTCGGCGCGGGACAACCCCTTTAATAACAGTTTAATAGAACATCTATATGTGCTACATGTAGGCATCAGTAATGGCGTAATCTACATTCAGGTGATATTTTATTCAGAACTTTCTATCTGTTTCATGCTGTTCTCATTCATGATGCTGTGAATAGTCTGAGAAGACAGAAGCACAAGTGATCTCCAGAGGTTTTCCTGTCTATAACTCATGTAATGTGATACAATTAAAGCCATGATATGTTACAATAGTGAAACAATATTCAGTATTCTTTAGGTTACATACTGCAAAGGCCCGTTTACACGCAAATATAATCTTTCAAACGATTGATAGATTGAAAGTTTTAGCAATGTATTTGCGTAAAGTGTTAATGGCAAGTAATGCCCATTCCCACTTTATCATCTGCATTTGCATGTAAAAGGGCCTCCACAAGCTGTCTGCAGAGCTAGCATGTGAATAATCACACACCCAGCTGTGCTCACAGCTGCATTGTTCTTCACACAGCTCCTGGTGTAGTGGCCCAGAGCTAGCGGGGCCCCTCCATAAGTTTGTATGTGTTTATCCTGTGCTACGGTATTGTCCGCGTCTTCTATGTGTATGCATTTGATGTGTATTGCACCTCTGCAACACTGAATTGGTTAATGTCTGGATTATGTCTGAGAAACGTATCATGTTGTCTGTCATGTGACTGTGAAATATATATGTGTTTGTAAGGTGAGTGCAAGAGAGTCTTGCCAGAGAGAGCAGTACACCTGAGTCAGAGTCTTGCAAGGTGTGCAGTGAGGCGAGAGTCAGCCCACATACAGCCACTGCTTTATCGGCTTGTGTGTGGAGGCATGGAAGAGGCTGAGCGATTCTCTGTTGTGGGGTCCAGGATTACTCCCCCTGGGATGTGCCGGTGCTACTACTAAGTATCCGATGAGAAGAGGGATTGTTGCTTGGCGTGTTTAGGCACAGGAAGCATGAGTGTATACTGGTAGAGAGTTAGAGAGAGAGAAAGAGGGTTACAGGTAGCAGGATCTCACAGATAACTAGCCTGTGGATTGTCCGGAATACCCCAAGTTTCCTCCCTGTCACACCACCTTCTTTTGCTGTATCTGTGCCAATCTGTTGTGGAACTGTTATGGAATTTTCAGTAAACGACCATTACCAAAGGTTCCCGGTTTTGTTCAAAAAGGTTAACCCTCTGTGTGGACTAAGTTATTTCTCAACGACAAGCTTCACTGCAGAGGATGGAACGGTGGTGTCACGAGTGACAAAGGACATTGAGGTAACGTCCAGTTACTATTCCCCTGTAACCTCCCCCAGCAGTAACTTGGACGGCCCCAAGCTACCCCCAAAGGGGAGATGGTAGAGCCACTGTGACAGAAATCATCTTTATTTTCCCCGTCATCTCCTCAGCTGTGGGCCCGCCCCTCACACACTGCACTGGCAGAATACAATGTTATCTGCCATCTCCCGTAGAGAACACAGCATGCGGTCTGTTGAGAGATACTTTATCTCTCTGCGGCTGAAAGATGGATTTTAAGTTCACTTTAAAATCATCGTTCAGATGAAAAGTGCACGATGCCTGCATTTACATGTAAAGATTATTGCTCATTTTCAGTCGTTTGACCGAATTTTGAGTGATAATCGTTACGTGTAAATGGACCTTTAGGCTGCTTTCACATCTCACTCAGAGGTTTCATTTTCCTGCTCTATTCAGAGAACAGGAAAGGGGAATCCCCTTGCCAAATGGCTCCATTTTATTTACTGCCATTCATCATTGGCACATGGGCACCAGAACCACCTGTAGATGTCAAAACTAACTAGGATCATCTATCTAGGGTCCCACAAGTTCCCAAAACAGCCAAACCATCAATATCTTAGTGAAGTATAATCTAGAGTGCCGATATCCACAATGACCCCCCCCCCCACCAATATCACACCCACCCCAACAGCCCATGTCCACAAAAGCCGTCATGACAGAAAATCAATCATTACACATTCCTGCAATCATGACTGACTCTCCCGCATTCACACCCAATCAAGTGGGCTGTCCAGGCAAGTTAAGGCCCCCATACAATTGAGATAGCTGTCAATCTCCTTATTTTTAACCCTCAAAAAGTCCAAAGGGGTCATCAACAAGATAACAAGGGTCCAACTGTGGACAGAGCTACAGTCCATCAGGGGATATTAAGAAACAAACTAACTGCTATCCATTAAATAGCCAACTATAAAAGAATAAGCAACGAAATAAATGGGTATTCAAAAACAGAAAACCTCCAGGACCCATACCTGCCCAGGCTGGCATGACGGATCAACAGTCAGTACATATACCTGTAATTGTGATTACTTCTACGTCAACAGCCAATCAATCTAGGCAAGTAATGATCCCCAAACACCCAAAACATCTGTCAGCTAAGAAAGAGTTTAGGCAACAGTTATTCCTACTGACGTCACCATTAACATGCCCTCCAGCTGAGCATCAATAATGTGGAAGAAGGGGGCAAGCTGCTGCCAGACCCCCCTGACTTCTCTCCTGGGAGATGCCTGCACTGGGCATTACATTGTCTACGGGTTTTCCTGGAGTATGCCTTTAATTTCTGTATTACATTAAAAAAAACCTGTGGAGGTTGTGGAGATGTCATGTGCTCTGTGATAGGGACATAAAGCCACGGGATATTTGCAATGACCTTTACAGTGAGGAAGGAAGACAAATTTGCAAATTCAAGCTAACAGGGTAATGCAGAAGTGAAGGCTAATGTGTTCAATATTTAATTAAGTCTAATCTATATGATTACCCTATTGTTAAAATAGAAGTACTGCCAGAAAGGTGTCAGGGTTTATTCAAACATTGCGCATTTGTTGCAGCACGCCAGAGATCTCTTCCCGGCAGCCTGCCTCCATTCACTGCAAACAGGCAGTTGTTCAAAGATTTATACGGTTTATACAGAGCGGGAGAAGTCGCTGACTAGTCGTTCTATTTCAGCTCACTGAAACAGAACAAGCAACTACTGAGCAACTTCTCATTACATGGGAGAACAGTTGTCCGTAGTCACCTGTTTGAGCGATTATTCAGGCGACTGTTGGCCTATGTAAAAGCACCTTTAGTGAAAAGGTCTTTAACAAACTATTCACGCACTGCGGTAAAAATCTGTAGCGGATTCTTGTCCTGGTGCAGATCGGAAAAGCCGCAGCATGCCGTAGCTCTTCTGGGTATGCCAAGGACTTTCACTGTAGCACACAGCGCCATTATAGGGGGCTATACATATGGACATTTTTCATATGGACAGATTAAAAAAAGCTCATGGCATGTCCTATTCCTGTATTAGTCACAGACAACAAATAGGACCTGCTAAGGTATGTGAATGTGCTATCTGATATGAGTTGCACCTAAGGCTCTTGGATGCAACCCCACTGATGGCTAGTGCGCTCCTCGCCTCAAGTGGAAATGTTATCCCACAACTTTACCATGATTACAATTGTCATGTACAAAAACAAGTCAGGGCACAAGCACAATGATTCGATGGAACTGGGTAACTAACCACCTGCAACAACTTTTTTGGCATCAACAGCTCAAATATAAACTTATGTCAATTTGTTGACTGAGTAAATTGTCATGTTTTTCTCAAGTTTATGGCCAGATTTAGGAGTGTAGAAAATGATAAAAATAATAAAAATCACTCAGTACCACCCTACACCTCAGCATGGGAAGGACTGAAGACATGTTCTCTGCCACAATTAGAAGAGTTTGCAATGAAGCTCACAAGTTGACTATTGCCATCAACGACCAAAAAATGGTGGCTAGGGTTCCTACTGCACCAACCATTCTTCAGTGGGATAGATATGGTGGGGATGTCTATACTCTTGATAGAGGGAATAGTGTTATAGGTGACCTCTTCCAACCATGCTGTCTGTATTGTTCCATCTTCTATTCACCTTGTAGAGGTCTCCTGCCAGCAGCTAGTAATGGCCAGTAGGGCCTGCTTTAGACCCCTCTCTAAGTAAGGAGGGTAGCATGGCTCTTAGGCCCAATGTATACTGCCAAGCTATGAACCTTTGTGGCAGCGTACAAAGATTGACTCATTCTGGGCCTCCATGTGTTACATCATGCTCCATTCGGTGATGTACAGTATGTCTTGAAATGGTCTCCTATAAAAATGCTTTTGTGGTAGAACACATCGATGGTATCCAATCGATAATTCTGGCCTGTTGTCAGATTGATATGAAACATATTAGAAAATGAATTCTGTGTGAAACTGAGGCACATAGTGGTGCAGTAAATGCCTATACAACGTGTGGCTCCATACAATTCAGATGTATGCAGCCAACCCCCAAAAAAAAAAAAAAGCTTTTTCGTCATTTGTAGGCAGGTTGTTTTTTGTCAAAGGGGTTGGAGCCAACCTGGATATGGCTTTCATAGCAGCTGGCTCTATGGTAGTCTAATAGCTTTAATCATATTGCCATACATTTTCCAACGTGCCGCCTCAACCATACGGTTTAACCATACGGTTTAACCAATGCACTTTTTGGTGCAGTTTATTGCAACCAAACTGCCCTGTGTGAATAGAGCCCAAGGCTGCAGCTTTCTTACGACTAGTATAATGTACAGGAGTGTATTTACTGCATACAACTCAACCTTTTTTTGACCTGCAGCATAAGGGGGGGGGGGGGGGGGGTTCCTACCATCACAGCAAGTTATCATAGCTGACTGTGGGAGATTCAACCACTGGGACCCCCCACAGATAATGTTGTAGCCCCTGCTCGTCCTGAAGGGCCTGACACTGGTTGCTTACAGTTAACTAAAATCCCCAAGTCCTTTTCCCCGTCAGGGTTTCCCACTTAGTTGGGAAAGTACAGGTCCATAAAATGGAAGAATGTCTCAAAATGGCCACTAGATACAAAATGGAGCATTATAAGATGTAAATAAGCTTGTGCGTAGTGAAACAATAATTCAAGCAGAAATAGCTTTAGAGCAGGAGGTGCGGTACAATGGAGTAATGATTTGTCTGTTCTTTCTCATGAGAACCAAGTCTGGACGCAGTTATCAGAAGAAGTCCTCCCACACCTCCATTCGGAGACTTGGACAAAGGAACTAACTGTACTACAGCCACCTGAATCACAAAGTGAATATAAGGGAGGACCAGATAACGCTGGGAGAAAGACACTTGAGAACATCAGATATAGTCTCACTACACTGATTGCTGAACAATGCATGATTCTTAATGTTTTTCTAACCCAATGAGATTAACCCTGTGACTGATGACGTATTCGTTTCCTGTATTAGAACTATACCAAAGTGAATAAACTTTGTGTACGCGCCTTAAGCAGAGTGGGCTGTATACTTGCCGCGGCTCATCTCTACGTATCTGTGGGAACTGATAACTATAAATTATATAGTTTTTGGCCTCCTTGATGCATCCAGGTACAAATTTGGAACCCAAGGCCTGAAAGGGTAATGTGACCGGTCATGTGCAGCGGTCCTTAACAGTGTGTAAGCGGTGAAATTTCCTCTGCCCATGTGCAAAACCTTACATTTATCAGTGTTAAAACTCATTTGACACTCTTCTGCCCCCAACTTATCCAGATCCTCTGACAAGCTTTGAGTCCTCTAGTGTTAAATTTCTATATAATTATCTGCAAATATTGATATGTTAACCCACAGCACAAGGCCTCCGCAGCAAATACAGCCCATATTCAATGGCAAGATGTCATTTCCTCTCCACGAGTGGAAATAGCTTAGGATTTTGCGCAGGTTATGCACATCTGGCTTCCAGTGAAGTCAATGAAAGCTGGCTGTCCCACAGTGAGCACTGCAGGATACACGTCACTGCACAGCACCAGCGGCTACTGCGCATTTGCAACACAGTGCCGGACGGCACATCGGCAGCAGCCGCTGGACAGGTAAGCTGGGGCACCGGGACGACATCCACTGCGGGAATCCTGCATGCAGGGTCTGTCCTGCCCGTGTGCAGGAGGCCTAGATAGGAATTCCACAGGTTTAGAGTTTCCTCAACAACGCTGTGTTTTGGCACCATGAACATTGGAGCACATTTACCTATAGTTATGTCCAATGTCTTCCTACTTGTTCGACTATTCTAATGCACTTTACATGTGCAGGTTCCTAGATCTGCACCTTGCCTAGCTTGATCATGAATGAGGCAAACGATGGGACTTGTGCCAACCCATGGTTGATTACCTATACAAAAGACATCATCATAAATATTACACACAACAGAATTCTACCCCAATAATGAGATCTGGACTCCTGCCACAGTGCACTGAGCAACTACCAATTTGTGGCGTTTGCTTTCCAAAGCTGCCTGCCCTCCAGAGCCTGTGTGAAGACCATGTTACAAGGATACTCCAGCAGAATACCCATGGATTGTGTAGTCAGTGACGCAAGAGTTGTTACAGGTAGAAACACTTTATTGGAAAACTTGTTGACAAGCAGTCATGTCTAGTTCGGTAACACAGAAGGCATATTTATCACAGACAGTAGACTGGTGGTATCCATGAGGGAGGCTTAGCTGCTCTCTCCCAGGGTGTGCTTGTCAAACAGGTACTCGCCCATGCCGTTCTGGGGTACCCCAAGGCGCTTCAGGTTGGTGATGTAGTCTCCAAGTTGCTTTATAGCCTTCACTTGTTCCTCCAGGTACTCCGATTCCAAGAAGTCACAGAGCTGGAAGAGAAGGGGCCAGTTAATGATGTGCAAGAACTATTATCTGCAGTATGTGAACAGTTAAAAATAAAGTAATTAGAAGCACTGGTGTAACTATAAGGGGATGTGGTTGCATCTGGGCCCAGGAGCCTTAGGGGGCCATAAGGCCTTTCTTCTCCATAATGGGAGCCCAGTACTATGAATAAAGCATTATAATTGGGGCCCCGTTACATGTTTTGCATTGGGGCCAAAAGCTTCAAGTTACACCTCTGATTAGAAGGTTAGAATGGCTGCCTTTTAAATAAGGCCACACCTTTCCACAGGTCATGTGAGGTACTGCAACGCAAGTGCGAAAAGATGATAGAGCTGAGTTATGTTATCCAGAACTCCAAGGACAGATTGTATCCCCCCAATACTGTACTAGCCTTTAAGTCTAAAGTCATCGGTTGACCTTTAGGAGTTATTTGTGTATCCCTATCTAAGGGCAGCACAAGGTAGTAACAGTCAGACTAAGTACACTAATATGTCTGTTGTGTGAATCTGCAGTAGTTTTGAGTATTTAGTTTGTCAGTGGCAAGAAATGTATACAGGACTACTTGCAGTAGTCCTTGATATTCATAATCTGCAGGCCAGCTACACCCAACCCTCTTGTCAGCTACTGATTGACTGCCATCTGCCTATTACTGTGCACAGAGAGCTGTCAATCATTGGCTGGAGGGTGGGTGTGGGCAGCCTTCAGCTCATGAATATGCAGGAGTACTTCTGTGTCTGACTGCAGCTAATAAATTGCAGTTCTCTAGAACTACTGCAGACATATCCATGTAATCAGAATGACAGGTACTACCTTATTGTGCCCTCAGGATTGCCAAAATCTGGTGACAGATTCCCTTTAAGCAATAAGGGTGGATTTGGAATGGGCAAATCTGTTGCAGTTCTGCATTAACCCTTTCCAATCCACTGTCAGACATCTGAAGACATTATGATTTAAGGCTGTACAGCTTTAATGTTAGAAGACATCCGTCAGGGTTCCCTTACTGTATATTGCCAGCCTCTCTGCTGCCAGAGCCTATCCAACATGTCACCTCAAGCAGTACTGGCTTTAGCCAGCAGATAGCACTGTTGTAAAATCGGTGGGGGAGGGGAAAAAAAAAAAAAAAAAGGTAAGCCCCCTAGGAAAACCAGGATACAGATTGGATAGGGTTAAAATCCAGAATCCATGCAGATTTGTCTATTGTGGAGTTACACCTGATGAATATTCCCCTAGATAAAGTTTTACTACAAAATTAGATAGGCAAGAGTAGGACATGTATTCAAGAACTCAGCCATAAATATTTCAAGAATGTAGTAAACAATGTTAGTGCGCTTCATATGTTTGAGTCTGCAAAGTCTATTAAAAAAAAACAAATTAATGAGCATTTGCAGAGTTATGGCAGGGAAGTTAGTCATCCTTGAACACGTTTGTATAGGTAATGTGGGTCTTGACTCATGTTACAGGCCTCTCACCAGCCAGAATTATACTGCACACTGATGAGGGGCAAACACCCTGAAACAGCTGCCCATGTATGGTTTTCCAGCTTGGTTTCCCATTTCCAATCATTGTTTTATAGGCTTGTTAAGTCATACATTGATTTGAAGGAATGCTGCCATCCAATAGGTGGTGCTGCAGAGGTATTGTTCCATCTTCCTTATTTACATGTATAGGTACTTACCTGAGGGTCAACCTTCTCAGAAGCCACTTTGTGAAGATCTAGAAGGGTCTGGTTCACAGTCTTCTCCAGCTGCAGAGCTGCCTGCATGGCATCCAGAGTATTGGTCCACTCATCACGCTCAGGTTTCTGAAAGGAGGAGGGAGGGGTGTCACCACAGTGGTCCTAGCAGTAATCACATCATTAGAAAGCCCCAGCCATTTATCCTCTTGGGAAACATTAAGATATATGGGGCCTTAAAAAGGGCCCTAGGAAGAGTTCTAGCTGATTCAAACATTTGCTTGTTGCATCAGGTATTAGGTTAGCCAGTTGAGGTCTACAGAGAAACATCTGACACACTGAGACATTTACACAGGTTACAAGCTACTACTGCAGTGCTCATGAAGGGCTTCATTATTTCCCTTCCAGAGCAAAAGCAAATCCAAGTCTCACCTTAACATCCTGCAGGACAACACGACCCCCACGTTTGTTCTGATACTTCATAAACTTCTCAGCATGCTCTCGCTCTTCATGGCTCTGCTCTTTGAAGAACTTGGCCACATTATGAAGGGCTACGTCATCACGGTCAAAGTAGAAGGACTGAAAAGGAGAGGAGAAACATC
Source organism: Eleutherodactylus coqui (assembly GCF_035609145.1). Classification (NCBI taxonomy): domain Eukaryota; kingdom Metazoa; phylum Chordata; class Amphibia; order Anura; family Eleutherodactylidae; genus Eleutherodactylus; species Eleutherodactylus coqui. The sequence continues at coordinate 145,793,275 of NC_089842.1, read as the reverse complement.
CTTCAGTTATCTTGGTCATGAGGGACATGCGTCATAGTGGTCATCAATGCAGGGATTGCTCAGAGATAATTTGTTATGAGCTTTTCACATTATTCAGACAAGTGCATCTTTATCAACTCAAACACTGCCGGTACAATATGTCTCCACCGGATGTATGGGTGGAGACATGGGTTGGCCGCCCAGAGTTACAGGGTATGCCCAGGTTATCGGCTGAATACCACCCCAGAGACACATATACCGACCGTCTCCCTGACAAGCTCACACCTCCTTGCGCTCCACCTCCCCCCCCCCCCCCTCTCCATTCACTTAACACAGCAGCTGTTCGATGATCGTTCATTACTGAACAGCTGCTGTCTTAAGTGAATGGAGAGGGGCGAGGGAGAGAGGAGTAAAATCTCCAGTGGCCCCAGCCCCCCTGCTGGACGCTCTGTCAGAGAGCCAGTGATACTAGCTCCTGTGCAACAGGTTGGGAGCAAGTACACAGTTTAAATGGGGCTTTAGATTGATGGCTGGACTGCATTAGTATGCATCTTTGTTCCTCCAGGACTTGAAGGTCACTTTAAGAACTTAAGGAACACAACTCTAACTTTCAACCAGGCATCTTCCCATGAATCCCCTGAGCATTACTTCCCTTCATCCCTCACCATGTGGACTTGAGTTACAGGAGGTAAAAATATAGGAATGGGTGGGTGAAGACCATGAGGCTTCTTTGCCCCACCTCATGAGGTCCCTGTATAATCAAGATGCGCAAGTCACTTCTGTCCCAGGATGCAGAGAAAAGCGGTGTTGTGGGCACATGGTGTGCACTAGAGATCCCTGAAAGGGGACGATATGACAGGAAGTTGAAGGCAGTAGCAAACCTCAGTACTGCAATCAGGGGCCAGCTGGCGGTGCAGGGGAGCATTTGCCCGCCTGGGCCAGTCCTTCCTATTACAGGCAGGCTCAGCTATTCAATGGAAGCCTTTTAGTTTCCAACTCAACTGCATACTCCAAGTTGCATGCAGCGTGGAAGCGTGTCGGTACGCTATGCTGTGCCTGCTTACTTTGGAAGGGCTAGGCTGCAGTATTACATGTCACTAGCACAGCAAGCAGCTTGTTCTGGTGAGTTCTACTATTGCTGGTAGTCCTGCAGCCCTATTGAAGCAAACACATAGCTGCAGCACAATCATGACATGCTCCTATAATCCTCCCCCTAGAGGACTTCCAGGGAAACCTTCCTGCATCCTGAATCCAGATCAGGACAGAGGGGGAGGGGTGTGCCAGCACTGTGCTAGGGACAGGATGTTCAGTCCTGCCTTGTGCCCACCCATTTTAGCTCTTAATAATAATAATCTTTATTTGTATAGCGCCAACTTATTCCGCAGCGCTTTCAGGCATGGATAAATGCAAAACAATACAACAATTACAATGTGAGGTACATTGGGTTAGACACAAATGGGTTGGGGGTGGTACAGGAGGTGCAGGGGCTGGGGAACACAGGCAATAGGAAATTTTATGTACAGATCATTTATCAGAAGGCAAACAGGGTGGAGCACCATAGGGAGGGGCGAGGGACTAGGTCAGGAGATTTGGTATGCTTCCCTGAAGAGGTGCGTTTTTAAGGCACGTCTGAAATTTCGTGCATTGGGAATTGTCCGGATGCCTTGGGGTAGAGTGTTCCAGAGGATGGGTGCTGCTCTGGTGAAGTCCTGTAGGCGAGCATGAGAGGTTCGTATTAGAGGGGTGTTTAGTCTGAGTGTGTTAGCGGATCGGAGTGAGCGCGCTGGGTGGTGTACTGACAGGAGGGGGGCGATGTATGGTGGCGCAGCGCCATGCAGAGCTTTGTGAGTGAGGCAGAGGAGTTTAAATTTAGTTCTGCAGTGGATGGGCAGCCAATGCAGAGGCGTCTGAATAACGACTGGATAGAAAAATGAGCCTAGCTGCTGCATTTAGTATGGATTGGAGCGGAGCGAGTCTAGTGCGGGGGAGGCCAATGAGTAGCGAGTTGCAGTAGTCAAGCCGGGAGTGGATGAGCGCAACCACGAGCGTCTTTAGCGTGTCCGTGGTTAGGAACGGACGTATTTTAGCAACATTTCTGAGGTGCATGTGGCATGTTTGGGCCAGAGTTTGGATATGGGGGGCAAAGGAGAGGTCAGAGTCCATTGTGACCCCAAGGCATCGGGCATGTCGTCTGGGGGTTATAGTGGTGCCAGACACTGGAATGGAGATGTTGAGGGGAGGTCGGTTAGAAGGCGGAAAGACAAGGAGGTCAGTTTTAGAGAGGTTTAGTTTGAGAAAAAGGGAGGACATAGTGTTAGAGACAGCGGACAGACAGTCGGCGATATTTTGGAGGAATGGTCCAGAGATCTCACGAGAGGAGGTGTATAGTTGGGTGTCATCAGCATAGAGATGGTATTGCTTCAACACTCCCTTCCAAGCTCAGGAAAAAGATTACTACTAATATTGCTGTGATACATTAATAAAAGAAAGTTAAAGGAGTTGTCTGACAATATTGAGTTCTCACATATCCTCTTGCTGATCGGTGGGTCCAACCTCTGGGACTCCAATGACCCTAAGAGCAGGGCTCCAGAGTGTGGAAGCGTGGACAGCAATTGTTACATACGCACACCACCATGCCATTTATTTCTATGGAACCACTGCAAATAGGCGAATACTTTGTTATCTCCAACAGTTCCATTGAATTGAGCAGCTGTGTATATATGCAACCACTGTTGCCTACATTTCAGGATGTGCTACATAGACCTGCTGGCACTATAAGCCTCAGCATGCATAACTATGGAGCTACATGGGTATGATGAGATGTGGTTCCACACCTAGGAGAAGCTTTCCTCTGAAGACTATGGGGAATAGCAGAGAATACTCACCATGGAGAGATAGGTGTAGGAGGCATAGAGCTCCATGTTCACCATGCGGTTGATGGCAGCCTCACAGTCGCGGTGGAAGTTCTGGCGCACCTGGGATTCCATTGCAGCTTCTTGGTGGTTTTCTGGCACAAAAAAAGTTTCAATGCAGGAATAGAAGAGGTTGCAGGAAGGCGCAGAGGACTCAGAGAGGGTTCCGTTCAATCACTGTTGAAGCAAGAACTCTGCTCAGAGCCAAGGATGAGTAGATCCCTCCACCACCAGAGCTCTGTATTTATAGCCGGAGGGATGGGTGGGGCTTGTCTGCATTACATCATCTGTCAGGAGCCAATCATGTGTGGACCTGCTGCAGCCAATCACAGTAGGACGGTGGGGGGAGCCTTCTCCTGGTCTGACTAGTGTAGCTGTGTGCTCCTTCCCATGTTATGCAACTGATACAAAGGTATACAATGTAACAATTGTAGTATCAGCTTACAGAAAGCCAAGGAAAATGTTTCCTTCTCCTCTTCATCATATTATGAAGAATCTTTATAGAAGCAACGTAAAGATTACAGAAAATCAGCAATCCCCCATTATATTGTTTATTGCTGTTACTTATATAGCGTTAACATATGCAGTAGCGTTGTACACATATTTTTCGTCACTCACAACAGTCCTTCGCCCCAATGGAGCTCATATTCTAAATTCCCTATTACAAATACATGAAGACTAGGGTCCATTTATAATGATTATTGCTGCATTCCCTCCTATTAGGCGGCTTTCAGACAGGCGATAAACTCCCTTGAGATTTGTATGTTGCGAGACACACAAATTTCGCACAAATATAACCCCCATTCTTTTGAGAGGAGTCCTATACATGAGCGATGTGGTGCGGGAAAAAATCGTGGCATGACCTATATTTGCACGTCCTTCGAAACGCATCACCCATTGATTTCAATAAAATCTTTAATGCATCGCTCGGCTCTTGCATTCCGCCGTGCGATGTGCATGTGAGTGCAGTGTGAGGTTTCACATTAAAAGGGAAACACTTCCAATCCTCTTATCGCACGTGAGACTCGCGCAAAAGGATAGGAATTTCACAGATGCGAGGTGAGGCATTTTTGCCTGAAAAATGCCTGGCAATCCGTGGGTAAATCGCACGTTCATGTGCTCAATATCAGATTGACTTTCATGGCCCGATATTGCGTTTGCCCATATATAGGTTGCCCTAGGCCACTTTCACGAATGTGCTTAGAAGACGCCACTCGAAATCGTGGCATTTTACTGCGATTTTGAGCGGCCTTTTTGAACACGTGGCAGCGTTTGACAGTGCTTTTTAATGCACCCTAACATTGTGATGGGTGATGAGGTGCGTTAGAAAACACTGAAAAATAGAGCAGAAAATGTTCGAAAATCATAGCGTTAGATGAACTATTTTTTGATGCGCCAAAAAAATGACACATCAAAAGATATCTCTCTGTCAGAAGATAGGACATGTCCTATCTTTTGATCACACAGCGCCGGCAGTTCCCCCTAGACAAGGGAGGGGCGGGGGGAGCTGCATACTCGCTAATAGCAGCCGTAACGTGCTCACGGCTGCTATTCGTTCACCCAATTTAACGCTCAGATAGCCGCGCTGTTTTAGCGTGACTTTAGTACGGCTATCTGAGCGCTAAAACAACGCTTGTATGAAAGAGCCCTTAGTCATAATACTAATGATGTGCAATTGCTGGCAATTGTGAATGAAATTATCGTTATTTCGCAGATCACAGTAAATGCTGCTTATGGCTGGATTCAGACGACCGTATATCAGCTCGGTTTTCACGCCCAGCCGATATACGTCGTCTCTCTCTGCAGGGGGAGGAGGCTGGAAGAGCCAGGAGCAGTGCTCTGAGCTCCCACCCCCTCTCTGCCTCCTCTCCGCCCCTCTGCACTATTTGCAATGGGGAGAGGCGGGACGTGGGTGGGGCTAAGCTAAGGGAATTAGTCCCACCCTCGTCCCGCCTCTCCTCATTGAAAATAGTGCAGGGGGTGGAGGGGAGGCAGAGAGTGGGCGGGAGCTCAGAGCAATGCTCCCGGCTCTTCCAGCCTCCACCCCCTGCAGAGAGAGATGCCGTATATATATAACGGTCATCTGAATGCGCCCTATGGCCTTATTCACATGAACATTTTATCGCGGCTATTTTGCCACTATAAAATGTTGGCCGCAGATCGCAGCCATCTGCAGCATTGAATTCCAATACATTCGTTCACATGGGCGATTTCCCGGCGTGTAAAATCAGCCGCCTGGAAAAGATAGCATATACGCTGTGGATTCTGGCCGGCCGCTTTTACTCAAGGCCGGAAAAGATAGGTCTTGCCCTATCTTTTGGCTGCAATCAGCCGGCCGTTCCCATAGAAGCCTATGGGAGTCGCCAGCAAGGGGAAGTGGAGGTAGGAGGAGAGACTTAAGCAGCGGCTCGTGCTGCTAAGCTCCCTCCCCCTACCTTTGCCGGAAGCTCCCATAGGCTTCTTTGGGAACTTCTATTGCCGTGATCAGCCGGCAAAGGGAGGGAGCTAAGCTTTGCTAAGTTTTCTCCCCTCAGCCGAAGGTATTCAGCGCTATGGGAGCTAAAAAAAAAGGGAAGTAAGGGAGTTCAGCTGCGTCTAATGCTGGAAAAAGAAGACAACTTTTTAAAGCATTAGTAGTCAATCCGAGGCGTTCTGCTGACCGAGGGATTTCCGTGCAGCAGCGTATTTTTTCGCCGATATGCTGGAGCCGCCCATGTGAATGGATAAGAAAATGCTAATTTAAATCGGGACTTGATTGCGGCTTTTCCTCATTCACGTGATTTTTGTCCGTGATGCGGTGACCGTGAAATTCGCACACAGTCGTGTGAATAAGGCCTAAAGTGAAAGCTAGTCACTTAGTTTAAGGGCTCTTCACACAAGCGTATATCGGTTGCGTTTTCACGGCCGGCCGATATAGGCTACCCATCTGGTGCATTGGTTTCAGATGCATCAGTTCAGATGGGTGAATTCCTGATGCGTAAAAACGTCCATCCGGCAAAGATAGCGCATATGGTACGCATACCAGCCAGAAAAGATAGTTCAGGACCTATCTTCAGCCGGAATTCGGTGGCGGCTTTATAGACTTCAATGGGAGCCTATGAGCTGCTGGAGAAGGGAGGTGGGAGGGAGTTTAGCAGCATGACTGCTAAACTCCCTCCCCTTCTCTTCCCCTCTCCTCCCCTTGCGCAGAGCGTAGTCGGCGGCCAGGGAATGACATTTCTGTATGGGGCTCTGCGAGCCTTGCACAGAAATAGAGCATGACGCTATTTGTTTTCGGCGCGTGATTTCTCGCAGACAAATCGCGGCCGTCTGCCTAGGATTGTGTTTTCTAATGCAATCCTATGGCAGCTTCCACGGGCGGACATTCTGCGGGAAATCCCACCGCTGAATTTCCACTCGTGTGCAGGAGGCCTTAGGGAGGTGAAACACTGAACAAGAAGTGAACAATTCTCAATAATGACTTACCTGTCTTAGGCTGCCTGTCCATGGGCGATAGTCATAACGGATCCACGGATCACACTATGAAGAGCTTTCCATGGGCTAACTATGGAAAGCGCAGCCCGACATCCACGAGTGGAGAATCATAGCGGGATTAAAATCGTGACATGCTGCGATTTGCCACATTTCTCATCACGAAGACCTGTCAGTGCTCCCCCCTCCTTCCCCGCGGTGGAACATCGCTAGCGATATTCCATCACGGCCATGGACAGGTAGCTTTAAACTACCTACACACAGGTGGGTGCAATATCGGGCCAAGAAAATTGCACTTGCTAACATGCATTTTCACACCGATTGGAGGAAGTTTTCTGGCAAAAACGCCTGCCATCACTGCAGTACGGCTGCGATCCTCCGGCGCGGCTTTCAGCAAGTGTTTCCCATTATTTTCAATTCATGTAATGCGCTAAAAGAACGCTCGTCTGAACAAGGCGTGACATATACTGAAAACTCTGATCCGCTACCCGCTGAATTCAACCTGATCTACCCGACACGTAATCCTTTTTACCCTCTCTGGGAAGCAGTGAAATCTCTTTAGATCATTTCTATTACGTATGTATTAGGGCTTCTACCCACTAGCGTTTTATTTTAACGCTGCGATATTGCTGCATTTTTTTCAATGGGAATTTCTACTGTTAAAAATCGCATCGCACAAAAATCGCAAAAGCACAAACTTGCGATTTTTGTGTGATGTGATTTTAACATTAGAAAGTCCCATTTTTTAAAAAAACGCCGCGATATCGCAGCATAAAAACTCCTAGTGGGTAAAAGCCCTTATAATAAACCACTGAACCGCTGTGTGTAAAAGCAACTATTGAAATGTAACATGATATTTAGCGCTCGCCTCAGCACGGGATAACGTTTTGCGATCGTAAACATAATTTTTTGTACGGAACGTGAAACCTGTGACCCAGTTAGTAGACATTTTTCGCTATGAGAGGGGTGAGCATGACTCAGCAGATTGTGCGAAGAGCTCAGCCAGCATGACTAGGCAGAACGGCAGAACATAACAAAGGAAGTGGCGGTGACGCGGCATGTCATGGGGATGGAGGAGATCTGAGGCAAGCAGCTGCAACAGTAATCTCACCCAAACGACAACCGACATTCTCCTTTCTATAAGAAATTCATCTTGTCTAATTCTATTAACTGAAGAGCGTTAAAAATCTAAGTAAATACAAATCCTTGAGTCATCGTCTTCTGCCAGTGTCTGTCTGCTATTACAGCCCCCACAGCGACTGACCACCCAGCGTTCCCAACAGCAATGGAATTCCACCCTATTCGTTCCTATAGATGGCCCAACGGCCAAGTACATGAGAACTAACCCATTGAAACCAATGGGTTCTATTCCTTGCAGATTGCGTGTGCCAGTTTTGCTCACGCAAATATGCCTGTGTGAAGCCGCCCTGAATCTTTTTACAGACAATTGTCTTTAAGGGCTTATTCAGATGACCGTATATCGGCTGCGTTTTCACGCTGAGCTTATATACGGTGTCCTCGTCTGCAGGGGAGGGGGGATGGAAGAGCCAGGAGCAGGAACTAAGCTCCCGCCCCTTCCCCGCCCCTCGCCACTATTTGCAATGGGAGGGGCGTGGCAGAGCTAAGCGGGTCACTTAGAGGGGGTGGGCGCTCAGTTCCTGCTCCTGTCTCTTCCATCCTCCCCCCCATCCTGCAGACGAGGACACCGTATATCGGCTCGGCGTGAAAACCGAACCGATATACGGTCGTCTAAATAAGCCCTGAGTTTGAGGACGTGATATATTATCAGCAATGTTTTACTAATAGTGGAAGGCCAATAGAATGAATTTATGTCACTATTTCAATGATCTCAAAACTGCAGTAGTGGCCCAGAGTTAATGGGGTCCCCTCCAGAATGTTTTATGTCTGTCTTGAGTCGTGGTCTTGTCAGTGTCATGTTTGTGGAGTGCATTTGATTTATGCGTATTGGATGCTTGGATGTGGGAATCCCGCATGCGGGGTCACACCCGCCCATGTGCTGGAGGCCTGAGGGTGCGGGCAGACGAGCGCATAAACGGCGCGTTTTTGCGACCAAACGTATATACGTGACCATCTGAGGAAATGGTTTCGAATGTATTCGTTCACATGGGCGATTTTACGACGCGTAAAAACGGCAATTCGAAAAAAAACGGAACATATGCGACCGAAATACGCGCCAACGCATATTCGATCGCCGAAAAGACCGTTTGCAAAGTAGGAACAAACGAAAATACGCTTTCTAGTGGTCTAGTGAAAAACGATCACTCGGGCGATTATACGTTGCGCTCGTGCGAACGTAAATACGCCTACGTTCGTCTGCCCGCACCCTTACTTTGAGACAAGTTAGCTAATCTTCCTTCTTTTAACAGAATGTGATCAGTACACTATAGAGGGTGCAGAGGTAGCAGTCATATCTCAGCTGAAGTACATGATGGGGTACAAAGGCCCCCTGCCACTGCCACATAAAGAAATGCCAGTATTATAAATGGCATACTGTAGGTGGGCGCTTTGCATTGGAGCCCAGGACCTTCAAACTATGCCTCTGGTTCAGATCCATTATGCTTCACTGGCACAAATTTATAGTGTGGTTTAGATGAAATGCGTTGAATTTGCAATGTTTTGTTCAATGTCAAGACAAAAAAAGTTACTTTAACCCATTTAGGACCAGGCACTGTAAATTTACGGCGCCTGGTCCCAGGCTTAAAGCCCAGCCATACGTAAGATTACAGTGGGGATTTAGGCCTCCTGGCTCTGCAATCAGTCAGAGAGAGGCAGGATGTGTTATCAGCTGTTAGTAATAGCTGATCAGCTGTTAGTAATAGCTGATAACCCAGACGAGAAGGCAGGGGGGATTTTTAATGCTTTTCTGCCTTTTCCTTCCCCGACTACACGGCGCTCAATGAGCGTTGTGTACTGAAAAGTGAAAGCAGGAGTGTTACTTCCACTACGGGACTCGGGCAGTCATGTGACCCCCGGGATTCCCTGCTACAGCAGAGCTACAGGGTCCCAGAAGACCCTGATCAGCTCTGCCAGTGACTAATGTCACTACAGGGGATGTTTTTCCCTATAACTGGGGCTCCTATGGATGCCCCAGCTACAGTGGAAAAATGTCCAATAAAAAAAAAACAACACAGCAATGTCGCCCAGAGGTCTAATATGACATCATGGAGGACATAGATAGTAAAAAAGAATAATTACATACATCAGTAAATAAAAATTACAGAATACAACAACAATATATACATAAGAAAGAAAATAACTAGAGATGAGCGAGCGTACTCGTTAAGGACAGATACTCGAGCGAGTATCGTTCTTTTCGAGTACCTGCCTACTCGCCCGCAAAGATTCGGATGCCGGCGGGGGGCAGCGGGGAGGAGATCTCTCTCCCCCCCCCCCCCCCCCTCTCCCTTCTGCTCACTCCCGCAACACAGCGCTCACCCCCGCCAGCACCCAAATCTTTGCGGGCGAGCAGGCAGGTACTTGGTAAGGACGATACTCGCTCGAGTATCTGTCCTTAATGAGTACGCTCGCTCATCTCTAAAAACAACCCAAAGCCGACACCAACCAAAACCGTTGCCGTATGTGCCCTGTAAACCAAAACCATACATATTATATATCAAAACGTCCAAAACAAAATGGGGAAAACGTTCCCATACCTTATTTTAGCGTAAATATACTAATTTAAAAAAAAACTGTGTTAATAAAAAACCTTTTTTTAGCTTTTTACCCCCAATAAAACTAAAAAACAGAAATAAAAGTCAGGAAAAAGAATATTAAAATAATAGCCCCATTTGTCACGAAAAAAAATGCTGCAAAAATTATTTTGGTAGCTGAAGGAAAAACACTAGGGCAGTAAAACCACCACATGGGTCAAATGCTTAAAAAGCAACTGGTTCTTAAGGTACAAAACAGCCTGGTCTTTAAGGGGTTAAAACCTATATCCTGCCTGTTTCTTCCTACAGGAAAACAATGACCTATTATGTGGGGTGACGCTTCTGGTCATCTAAGGACATTTGCTGACTTTGAAAAGCTTTTCATTGCAATAACAAATAAAGTAGAGTCTGCCTGGGACTAGTGATGTCACTGCACCCCACATAATGACTTATGGCAGGTAATCCCCTGCACTTACCTGTTCAGGTGGACGTGGGTTGTTGGCACCCTCCCATTTATGTGGAGTGAATGGCATAGGCTATGACGCTGCTCACCTGATCAGTCAGCCGCTGTTTCACATCTGTTAATTTAATGTCTGATTGCGATCAGTACTAACTTTTGCACATTGTAGCCATTGTGTCTATGTAAACATGTAATATTATATAATTTACGCATCACCTGCCACGGTGTAAATATAATCATTTACATTAATAACATAGACAAAATGATGTGTTGAGGTTATATGGTGGCGGTTGTAAATGCACACTGGTGGAGGTGTTAATTAGGCTCAGAAGAATGTTGTGATATATAAAGGGGTTGCTAAACCACTTTTTAAATATAGATCCAAATACGTGAAAACAATAAAAGTCAGGTCAGGTGCCGTTTTCCTGGCATCACCACTCAGATGCTGGGAGCTATGATGCCAGGAGAACAGCAACTGACCACTGTGGCCTCTGATTGGCTACATTGGTCAGGTGGTCCACAAAAGGACCGAGGGGACAGGTAAGTACAGCTAGCTTTATGGTTTTCACACATTTAGAGATATGTTTAAAAAATGGTATAGCTTCTGGACAACCCCTTAAAAGAGTAATTTCATCTATGCTTTAAATAAGATGACCAGATGTCCAGATGTAGGTGGGACAGTCCCGCTTTTGGACCCTGTGTCCCGCTTTCCCCGGGGTTCCTAAGTGGGACAGCCTTTTGCCCCACTTTTGGGATATCTGTCCCGCTTTTGTCCCAGGAAGGTGATTACCAGTCAGTGTGCCACGGCTTTCCGCTGGTAAGCACTCAGTGGTGCTGCTGTGGGATGCACACAGTAGTGTGTGCACCCAGGATCCTCCTCCCCTGATCTCTCCTCCTTGGTTCCGCAGGAGGAGAGGAGAAGGGAGGCAGCATATGGGCGCACATACTTCCGCCCTCAGCAGTGCTTTAAAGACAAGAAGGAGGTAAGGATATCAGTCTCAGGGAGGCTACTGTGGGAGTCACTATTAACACTGGGGCCGATATAGGAGACATAGTATTAGTGTCCCCTATATCGGCTCTAGTAGTAATAGTATTACTACTGAGGCCACTGTGGGGGTCACTATTACTACTGGGGCCACTATGGGAGTCACTTTTTCTACTGGGGCCACTGTGGGGGTCACTATTACTACTGGGGCCACTGTGGGAGTCACTATTACTACTGGGGCCACTGTGGGGATCACTATTACTACTGGGGACACTGTGGGGGTCACTTTTACAACTGAGGTCACTGTGGGGGTCACTATTACTACTGGGGCCACTGTTCAGGACATTTACTACTGAGGCCACTGTGGGGAGTCACTATTACTACTGAGGCCACTGTGGGGGGGGGTCACTATTATTACTGGAGCTATTACAACTGAAAGGGCCTCGTGTGGTGTATAGTGTTAGGACAGCAGTATGCAGTCTCGCTCACAACCTGAAGGTTGCAGGTACAATCCCCACATGGTTCAGGTAGTTGGCTCAAGGTTGACTCATCCTTCTATCCTTCCGAGGTCAGTAAAATGAGGTCAGTAAAAAGATGATTGGGAAAGACAATAGCAAACCACCCTTCAAAAACAGTCTGCTAAGAAAACGTCACAATTTGACGTTCATAACTCGGTGTTTGTACCAGGGGACTTTACTTTACCATTACTACTGAGGCTAATTAACAGAACTTAGCCCCGCCCCCATCCCGACTCCCCTCATTGAAAATAGCACTGCTCTCGGCTCTTCCAGCCTCCTCCCCCTGCAGAGAGAGACGTGAAAACCCAGCCTATATACGGTCGTCTGGATGCACCCTGACCCTGGGAAAATCTGGTCACCTTACTTTACATAACTAGAGGACTCCCTCTAAACAAACTCTTTTGTCAATCAAAATTGCTATTACAGCACCCAGAGGGGTTGTGTCCCAGCTTTCCTAGATTTCGGAATAGTAAATGGGTTTAGTTATGCAATTGTATATTCCAAGGAGATTTGTCCTGCAGGACATTATGGTGCAATGTCAGCCATCTAAATTGTCGCATATATGGGACAACGGTAGAGAGGGAGAAAATACACATACAATTGAATGTGGGGATAGTTATTGGGAAGAGACCTCAGGCACTAACAGGGGCATAAATACAACTCTTGCCCCCGCCCCCCAACCCCTATCCTTCCCTAAAGAAAAAGTTTTAAAATATTATAGTGGAGAGGCTATGTCTGTATCATGGCAGACTCAGCTCTAGTATACTTCTAAATAGTGCAGTCACCATATCATAATGAGTAATTGTACACAGTGATAGTGAATACAGTGCAGTTACCTGCAGTGATCACAGGTGATTTTTTTTCTCATTGGAGCAATTCTTTCTTTTTGTATTTCTTCTCTACCTGGGTCCAGACACCATAAAAACTTAATCCAGCCGCAAATACCCATCCTGGTGCTACTCCAAATGCCCTTTTTAGAGCCGCCCATAGTATTTGTTCTGTGGCCCCACAAAGTACTAGTTCCCCCATGTATCAAAATTATATTGTCCTCTTTGTGTCACTCATATCATAGGGCCCACCTTGTGTGTCCCCTCCTGAAAGTCTGTCCAGCTACAGAACTCTCTATCTCTCAGTCTCATGGCACGGTTCCTGGGTGTACAAAGCTGAGCCCTCCCCATCTTCTGCTATCATCTGAGTAAATGCAAAGGGATGGAGACACGGGGGAGCAGTCAGCTTTGTTCTGCAGCTGGTCACACTTTCAGGGGGTAGTGGGCCCGGCAAGTTAGTGGGGGGACGTGACTGTATTCAGCAATGGGTCCCCTTGCCCCATAATAGCTGCATGGTTTTAAGCCATCAGTGCCACACTTCTAGGCACCAGGGAAAAGATCTGGGGCACATGCCAGGTGCTAGCAATGCCACAGATAAAGGTGTTTTCAGCAGGTAAGCCCAGGAGCAGACATGCCCTATTAGCAACTGGAAACCAAAGAACCCATATACTATTCATTTTTTGGCATCTACTCCTGTATGGGAACAGCTCAATAACTTCTGCATCTGCATGCGGATCCAGAAAAAAGTCACGGAATGAAATATGAGACAATTGTTGCTGTGCACTTTGCTTGCTTTAATGTAATATATGACCATTTATTGTTGCACGAGTACACAGCATGAACCTATTACCCACTGGGTGCGGAGTAAGGCAGATATAACAGCATACAGATCATTATGTATTATCATGTTTCCTAATTATTCATCAGTTTTTTAACAAAGTGTTGAGATCAGCTGAATTTCTCTTAACTGCATTTCACTTGCTGGTTACAAAAGCATATATTTGCATACATTGGAGGTAAATGTTTCCCTTTCCTAGAAGCCTTCTCAGCGTATGTGGAGAGCAGCGTATGTGGAGAGCAGACCGTATAACTTGTGGCTATGTTAGATATATATATCCATGGGAGAAACGCAGCTTCAAAACCCGTGGCCTTTCGCCACAGATTTTGGAGCGGCTTCCCTGCCTGCAATCCGCTGTGGCCATTCCTCCCCAGAGAAGAAAAGAGAGAGGTTGCCGTGGAAACGGGGAAAGTATTGATATGCCGCGTCTTTGAATTCCCCACGGCATGTCAATTTCAGTGCGGCTTGGCCGCAGCGTGTGGACCAGAGTTTTGCAAATATCATCCACTTTAAAACCTCGGATGGACTTTCTGCACGGAAATTCTATGGCAATTACACCCATGTGAACCCAGCCTTAAGGCAAGCTCCCTCTACTACATCATACTGCCATCAGGCAGGCAGTCTATCAAGCCACCCCCTTTTTCACTTTTGCACTGCTTCATTCAGTTGGTTAATATCCATGCCAGTATCAGCTTTGACACAAGTGTGCAGGAGAACCTAGTAAGTGGTTACAATATCAGAGCAAAAGGAGAATTTATTGTGGAAAACTGAACACATAAAGCAAGGCTCTGGTACCCTGTTGTACCGCCTCTAGCTTAGATACAAGATGTGATACGGAAGGGCATGGAGGCTCTGGTACCCTGTTGTACCGCCTCTAGCTTGGATACAAGATGTGATACGGGTGGGCATGGAGGCTCTAGTACCCTGCTGTACTACTTCTAGCTTGGATACAAGATGTGATACAGGCGGGAATGGAGGCTTTAGCACTCTGTTGTACCACCTCTAGCTTGGATACAAGATGTGATACGGGCGGGTATGGAGGCTCTAGTACCTTGTTGTACCACCTCTAGCTTGGATACAAGATGTGATACAGGCGGTATGGAGGCTCTAGTACCCTGTTGTACCATCTCTAGCTTGGATGCAAGATGTAATACAGGCAGTCATAGTGGCTCTAGTAGCCTGTTGTACCGCCTATAGCTTGGATACAAGATGTGATACAGGCAGACATGGAGGCTCTGGTACCCTGTTGTATCGTCTCTAGCTTGGATGCAAGATGTGACACGTGAGGGCATGGAGACTCTAGTACCATGTTGTACCGCCTCTAGCTTGGATACATGATGTGATACAGGCAGGCATGGAGGCTATAGTACCCTGTTGTACGACCTCAAGCTTGTATGCAAGATGTGATATGGACGGGCATGGAGGTTTACAGGTTCTGTATGGCATTCTGTGGCATATCAGTCTACATTTGCTTTAACTGTGCCTCTACATCATGCAAACTTACAGGCTGTCAAAGTTGGCGTCCCAGATGGTCCTATACATGTTCTTTTGGCAATAAATCTGGCGACCAGGCAGCCATGGAAGTCTGGCAATGTTGTCGAGGCATTCCTGTAACACCCTTGTTGTGTGTTACTATTATCCTGCTGGAAAATGCCTCTGACAGGGTCATTTAAGTCTCCCGAACAATGTTCGGGGGTCCAGTATGGCCCCCTGCCTTTTGAAAGGCCCCAGAGCTGTCTCGGAAGAATGCTTATCAAGCCATCACTGTGGGGTGGCTTGAAAGAATGCCTGTCCAATAGCAGTATGATATAATGCTATGGCATTATATCACTGCAGGAGCGATTAAAGCATCGCTAGTTGTGGTCCCCTCTAGGGACTAAAAGAAAAAGTAAAAATCAGAAAAATAAAGTTTTCTTTAAAAAAAAGTAATAACAGTTCAAAAGCCCTCCCTTTTCCCATATTTACAATAAAAGAATCTAAATTATAAAAAAAATACATATTTGGTATCGCTGCGTTTATAAAAGTCCAATTTATCAAAATAACGCATTATTTACCCCGCATGCTGAATATTGGCCCATCAAAAAGTCGTATGTATTCCAAAATGGTACCAGCACAGACTACAGGTTGTCCCGCAAAAAATGAGCCCTCACACAACTATGTCGATAGAATCATAAAAAAGTTATTGTGTGCAGCAGATGGTGGCAGAAAGTAATTCTTTAAAAAATAAAAATAGTACAGCAAAAAAAAAAAAAACTATATAAGTTTGGTATCATAGTAATTGTACTAATCCATAAAATAAAGCTTTCATGTTTGTGCACCGTAGAAGCAAGACGCACCGAAAGATGGCGGAATGTCTTTTTTCCATTTTACTCCACTTGGAATTTTTAACATGTTTTTCAGTACATTATATGGCACATTAAATAGCACCATTGAAAAACACAACTCGTCCCGCAAAAAACAAGCCCTCATACAGCGACGGCGATGGATAAATAAAGGAGTTACGATTTTTTTAAAAGAGGGGGAGGAAAAAACGAAAATAGAAAAAAAAGGGCCGTGTTATTAAGGGGTTAAAAAAGCCTAGATAATTACGCTGATGTGGAAAATTGAAAGATGCTCAATGTTCAAGATCTGATATTTAATAGTGAAACATTATTCCTCTTTTTAAATTGAGACCTCCTAGAACTCTGGTCCTTAAATTAAAAAACAGAAGTTCTCTAATAAACAACATGTCAGATCGCCACCTCGAGGAGATTTATGGTCCTTTTTTCTGTCCAGCTTGAGAACAGAATCCTGTTTTTTGTGAAATAGAAGTAAGTGGGAACAAGACATGCATCGGGTTTAAAAGGTGCATTTTTTCTAATTTTGGTAAGAAAAAATAAAGCGAACCTTTCAACAAGCATGTTGTGTGAACTGGGACCAATACTGCTTACTGGGACTTACTAAAAGGTATAAGACTAGGGATGAGCGAGCACCAAAATGCTCGGGTGCTTGTTACTCGAGCCAAGCTTTATGTAATGCTCGAGAGCTCGTTTCGAGTAACGAACCCCGTTGAAGTTAGGGCAGCTCTCGCCTGTCATTCATTCGGTGAGAGCTGCCTGTGATTGGCTGAGTGCCTCAGCCAATTACAATCAGCTCTTTCAGCAGGGGGGATTTTAAATCCCCGCTTGCTGATATATCAGCACTACAGAGCCAGGGACAGCAGAGAGAAGACGCGGCTGAGCCCCGGCAGCTGAAGTGAGGTATGTATTTTTTTTTGTTTTTTTACACTACTTTTTACTGGATTTTCAGGGAAGGGCATATATTTAAAGCCCTTCCCTGAAATCCAATGATGGGTGCCAGAAGCAGAATCCTCTGTTGCATCTGTCACAGATGTGGCAGGTGCAGCAGCAGGGAATTCTTTTTTCTAGTGGGGATGAAGGAAACATCTGCTGCATGTGGCAGATGTGTTCTGGATCCTTGCAGAGGACACGGCAGCGGCAGAGAGGTAAGTCTTTTTCTTTACACTAAAATTATTGTTTTTCAGGGAAGGGCTTATATGTAAAGCTCTTCCATGAAAGACAATTCAGGAGTGCTGGCAGACCATTGTCTTCAATGGAGCCGCCGGCCGCAGCCGTGGCTCCATTGAAAACAATTTAGTGTGAGTCCTGTCCATCCGCACTATATAACAAGACTGACTCATTTTACACGGTCTATTTTTTGCTAAAGTGTATGCAAAATACTATTTTGCAAACACTTTAGCAAAAAATAAACATGTGGGGAGGAGAGTGTTAAATTTTCTCGAGCATCCGAGCACCACGTGGTGCTCGCTCGAGTAACGAGTACTTTCGAGTATGCTAATGCTCGAACAAGCATCAAGTTCGGACGAGCATGCTCGCTCATCTCTGTATGAGACACTTGCACTTCTAACACAGGCATCTATCAAAGATTTACAGTTAGGAGAGTGGGTGCAGCTAATGGGGCTTGTGGGTTTTGTAGGGGACATATTTCATTTTTTGTTCCAGAGACACGTCTGTAGCCATATCAGACATTAGCGCAGTGGCTATATCACTTTGCACAGTCTGAAATGCAGCAGGTAAGAGTGATAAAATCTGCACAACCTGATTGGTTGTGTTCATGTTCCTTGCCACCATAATTATTAATTCTAGAAGCAGAATGTGAACATCTGGCCACATGTTTTCTTGTAATTTATTAGTCTTTTGGCGGTGGTAGCCAAATAATCAAATCACAATGTATAGTACAATCACAGAGCAGTGACGCACGAGGAACGCAGAGAAGATAAGTAGATGGCATGGCACTATATATTCACGGCATGGTGCGATATGGCAGAGCTAATTGGGTACAGCACTTGTTTGTACATTGTCAAACATTTAACAAAAAGTGAAATTAAATGGGCACTGTATACAGTCTAAGGGCTTATTCCGACGTGCGTATATCCTCTGAGTTTTCACGCCCGGCCGATATACGCTGTCCCTCTCTGCAGGGAGAGGAGGCGGGCTGGGCCTGCAGCAGTGCACTGAGCTCCCGCCCCCTTTTCGCTGTTTGCAATGGGAGTGGGTGGGACGGGGCGAAAGTTATGAAGTGGACTTGGTTTCCGAACCCACTCCATGCACACTTCAGGACCACAAGATGTCTATAGTCGTTCAGCAATCCAGAAGTGGTTATAAATGTAGTTGTCTTTTAGAAACAGCTCCACCATTTTCCAAAGGCTGTGTCCAGTATTGCAGCTTGGCCCCACTTTATTTGGGGTTGAGTTGCAATACCACCCACAGTTTATGGCCAAGAGCGAGATTAAAGCAAGGCGATTAGCTTCTTCCAGAAATATCAAACAACCCTTAAAATAGTTTCCTATTCAACGGCAGGAAATGTCACCATAAATTTCCAAATGGCAGCCTAAATTGCACACATCAGCAGTCATTGTGTGACCAATGAGCCATATTTCCCCCTGCCTCCCAGGTGCAGTTATCAACGAAGTCCCAATAGTTCCTATTGATGTTAGCTACATGGATATAAAGGGTTTTTAGCACCAGGGCCAACCCACCAGTGAGGACTAATAGCACAGTCAGGAAAGATTTTGCCAGCAATATATACTCCACATTTTGGGCCAAAAAGTGACAGTTCATTTCAATGACAAGAATCACAAAAATACAGAACAGATTTAGGGCCAAATATTTTATTGCCATGATGATGCTGGTAGAGGGGGGTGGGGGAGGAGTAGTTTTGATAAAATTTATGTCCATTTCACTGCCTACATAGATATTGTGGAGTAACGAGAGGTAGGTTATTGCAGAAGAGGAGTTATCCTAGTGTGTGCTGGTTGAACAAGTACTCTGCCATGCCAGGGTGGCTGCTCCACAGCTTCTTCAGGCTGGTTATGTAGTCACCAAGCTTCTTTATGGTCTCTGCACTCTCAGACAAAAATGGAGACTCCAAGAAGTCAGTCATCTGCAGAAAAGGAGAAGTAATGTTGAACACCAAAAGGGCACTCAAGTGAAACAACAAGAAAGTTTCCCCATCTGCCTTGATAGCACACCTGCACTGAACACCATACCAGGACCTTAGAGAAGGCATCTGCCCATGTAAGCCATTGGACAGGACTAGAATGCATAGACATCTCTCATGAAGATGCTATTTTGGCTGCTAGCAAGGTGTCTTTATTGGCTTGTCAGGTGCTCCGTGGGTTAAAAATCTGTTCTTGCGCCCCAGTCTTAGCATGACATTGAAGAATTGTAGCCAAAGGAAAGATCGGTGCAGCAAAAACAGCCTTTGTGCAACAGATTCAATAATTCTTGATGTTTGAGTATCGATTGCATAGCCGAGTGTATAATCATTGACTAAGGGTTCATGGAAAATGTTTTAAAATGCTTGCTTAGCTTTACGGTGTTCTTGTGGTAAAAGGGTGTGTTTACAGAGGTAAGTGCAATATCGGGCCAAGAAAAAAACTGATATCGTACTTGTAAACCCACATTTTGTATGCTATTGTGTTGCATTTCTGCAAGGAAAACACATTGCCGTACTTTCCCAAATGTGAAAAATCACATGTTCCAATAGCAAAACTATAAAATTGCATCGCACTTGCATGAATTTGCATTTACATGCAAGAGTGATACGATTTTCTTTTCTGCTTCCATAGGGAATAATAGGCCATTCTTGAACAGAATCACCCAAATCTATCTTGCATTATTGCTGCAAGAAAAAAAATAAATAAATAAAATCGCACATGTAATTACACTCATTGCAAATAATGGATTTTATTTCCGTGTGTCTCGTATCGCACAAACCTCACTTGATAGATTTAAAAAAAAAAAAAATGCCCATGTATGCAATAAAAACCAGGCTAACTTACCAATATGCTTAAAGGGGTTCTCCCACGTCTAGCTGTTATCAGACAGCTCTGTACATTGTGCAGTGGCCTATGTTGGTACTATGTTGCAGTGAATGGTACTGAACCTGCAGTAGGAACCTGGCCACTGCACAATGTACAGAACTGTCTGAAAACAACTACAAGTGGGACACCCCCCTAAGAGCAATCTGAAGCTCCTGGGTTAAATGTGTGAAGCCACCCCATGAGTATAGTATGCCATTTACTGTATTAGTATGTCTATGTAGGAGCAGGACTATAGGGCTCTCTACCAGGGCCGCAGTGCAGCTGCTGTTTCATCCTCCCATAGTGAAGTCCATCAATATAAGGAATCTATGTAATAAATGGGTAGTTTAGTGACCACATAACAGCCCGATTCTTACATGAGCGTCATTCTTATCCCCAGCGACACGGTGTAGATCCAGCAGAGCTTGATTTACAGTCTTCTCCAGCTTCAGGGCCGTCTGTAGGGCTTCCAAGCCATTTGTCCAATTATCCTTTTCTGGCTTCTATTAGGGAAATCATATAGTAACAGTCAGCAGTGCTCTGTACAGTGATTTTATTCTCTCCCTTCCCTGCTCCCAAACGGCTTTCTGCCTCTCTCCTCCCCTCTGAGCGGTTCGCAATGGGAGTGGGCAGTAAGCTAAACACCTGCCCCTTGTCTGCAGCCAGCAATGGGAGTGGGCGGGACAGAGTGGAGCTTAGCTCCGCCCCATCCCACCCCCTCCCATTGCAAACATCAGAGTGGAGGAGAGAAGCAGAGAGTCGATGAGGGGGAGGGAAGGAGCAACTGCTCAGATGGAAGTGTATATCGGCCAGCTGATATGCACTCGTGTAAATAAGCCCTAACACATTATCCCACACCGTTAATGTCAAAGAAAATTTTTTTTAAAAACTATATAAATTTGGTATCATTGTAACCATAGAATAAAGTTATGTCACTTTTGCCGCAGTGTGCATGCCACGAAAACAAGACACCGCCACTCCCCAAGATAGTTGAATTTCATTTTTCTTTTCCCATTTCACACCACTTCAAAATATTTAAGAGTTTCCTAGTAAATGATGTGGTACATTAAATGGTACTATTGAAAATGCAAAAAACAAGCCCTCATACAGCTATGTAAATGGAAAAATTAAAAAAAAAGGTTATTAGTACTTTGAAAGTTAGGAGGAAGAACTGAAAAAAGGGCCATGTCCTTAAAGGGTTAAATGTCACACTTCAATGCCAATGGATACACTGGGGCAGGAGAAGGAAAAGTATGTCTTTCTGAATAATTTTCTACAATAGCAAAAACATCTGATTGCGGAGGCTATAAGCCAAAACATTTGGTTATATTTCAGTTCGAAGCTCCATACATATACCGTATGTATGAAGACTCTGTACCTCCTCCTCCTAGGCGGTTGCTGCTGTCACTTTGAGATAGAGCAGGGCCTATTATGGTTTTACTAGATAACAAATGTGAAAACAGCTTTTAAAGGGGAATGGTCCCATCGTAAACCCTTCCTTTGAACAGACCAGCCTTGTTTAGTAAAATGTAATTGCAGGCTTAAATATAACAGGTATACAAGGACCGACCTCAATGCTCTGGAATACAAGGACTGACCTCAATGCTCTGGAGATAAATGTGTCCTCCTCTCTGGTTCTGATATTTGATGAGCTTCTTCGCATGTTCCTTCTCCTCTTCTGAACGCTCATGAAAAAACTTGGAAAAATTAGCAAGTGCTACATCATCACGGTCAAAATAGGAGGCCTATAGGAGAAGAAAAGGATAATCCTAGTATTATATAACCAGTGCTTGTATGGAGATTCTCTGCAGATTTGCTCTAATCCCAGGAGACATGCCAAGTTGGCACCAAGTAGAATTTGCAGAAATGTGACTCTAAAGAGTCTATACAGCAATACATTGAGTCTGTATTATGAGGCCGTATGCATGAACATATGGTACCTTTGTACATCACTGTATCTCCGCCAGAAGCGATACCTATAATATGGCATCTCATACATGACACAGTTTTCCATATTAATTCACTAAGAAATCAAACCTCAATATACCTCTATAGAACTGGAGGCATAGAGGCGGTTCACCATAGCAGTCTATGGCGTCATATTACTCAGCTCTAATTTAAAGGTGTGCAAGAGTCGCTAATAAGTTTAAAGCCCGTCGAACCCAACAGAATCTAATGTATACGGGGCAGCATGTTCCAAATGAAGGAATCCCTCGTTCGTCTGGTAGCAGTAATTCTCCTCTCTCATTAAAATAAACATGCACATTCATTTTCCACATACATATTAATGGGGGATGGAGGTGATCAAGAGAGAGTTGGCCAAATAAGTGTTCAGACCAGCAGCTCTATAAGAAGTGCATGGGCAGCTTAAAGCAAACCTCTGGTTTTGGGACAAAATTCTGTCCTGGGACAGGAGAGAAAGAGGACACATTACCTGCAGTTTTTCTTCTCTGCCACCTCTCTGATCTGCTGGTTAAAGGCTCCGTTTTTGGCTGTTCAAGTTGACCACTGCAACGTTCCAACTACATAATGCAGACTGCATAGTCGTGCACCAACTCACTGTGGGGTTAAGGTAGTCTGAAGATTGCGTCGGCCATCTTGGAAAGCCAAAAACAGAACCTGCAACTGGTGGACTGGAGAGATGGCAGAGAAAGAACAGCAGGTAATATACCCCATTACCCCTACAGTGCCTAGACAAAATTTCAACTGAAAATTGGAAGGTCGCTTTAAAGCGAATCAGTCATGTCCCCACAGCACCCCATGCCAAGTTATAAGAGAGCGTGCACATGGGACTCTGAAAAGTCAGAATTTCGTGCCATGTGCTGACTTCAGAGGAGGACAGCGTTGGATCGTGGGAGCGGGTAAGTCTAAAACATACCTCATCGATTCACTTTCACATCCCCTATCAGCGCCATAACTTAATACAGATAGTCCCCCACTTATGAGCAGGTTCCGTTCCAGTTGTAAGTGCATCTGTTCGTATGTCTGTACTGGGGTGTGTATGAAAGGGGATCGCGGGTTGATTCCGCTCCATACAATACGGGTTCTGACTGTTTCTTACAGCTGACACCCGCCTGCAACAGCTCTGATAAGCCGCACCGCTCATTGGAGCGGTTAACCCTTTATATGCCACTGTCATTTCTGACAGCGGCATTTAAATGCCCTGATCGATGTTCAGGGGTGCTGCACTGCCCCCCGCAATAAGATCGCGGGCTACCATGGCAGCTGGGGACGTTCTGAAAGGCCCCAGGGCAGCCATTGCAGAGTGTCTATCAAGCTGTGCCATGGCACGGCTTAATGGAATCGCCTGTCAGATTGTGTACAATTTTCTCGCATGTAGCAAAGTTCATAACTCGAACGTTCGCAAGTAGGGGACTATCTGTATATAGTCCTGTGGGGATGTGACAGGTTCCCTTTAAGAAAGCTGCCCAGTAAAAATTGGCATGTTGGAAAACAGAGCTCAAAATGTTGCAGAAGCCAGAGCTGTAGAGGAACGCAGAACGCCATTCAGTGTAATGCAGGACATGTTAATATGGCCTTAAAGGGGTAACCTGGCAGACCGTGAATAGGATGGAACTACATACGAGGTGTTCTGCAGCTTACTAACATGCGGTATGTTCTTCCGGTCTCCTGTAAACCCCCAAACATAACTGACGTGTTCCGTTGCCATTTGTGATGTGATGAAGTGTGGCAACAAGCGCTGCTGATCCTTCCTCCACACACGACTTGTACAGAAGAATGACTGGTTTGTCACAATACATGCCAGCAGCTCTCCCAGATGAAGCCCTCGGAGGGGGCAGACGACATGTAACCTCAGTAGCTGCAGGTCCTATGTGACCCCTTATACAATGAGACACAGAAGACACGGAGCACAGGACGACACAGACGAGGGCTTAGTACAAGGACACACATGGCGCTTTATTAGTCAGACATGACAGGACACGTGTCACCGGGGCTCACCAGAGACAGGTAGACGTAGGAGCTGTGGTACTTCAGGTTCACAGAGCGGTTGAGGCCTGCCTCACAGTCCTGGTGGAAGTTCTGCCTGATCTGGGACTCCATGGTTATCTGTACAATGCAGGCAGATGAATGAAGAGGGACAAGCCGCCCCTCCCCAATACAAGGAGGCCGCAGGGGCACAAGTCCCTCCTAACAGCTCTCCCCTCCCATTCACAGAAGCTCAGGTCTGCTAGTAAACACAGGCCAGGCCTAGCGCACGTGTCCCGGCGCGCTCCGTGATGCTAGTGCACCGTTAGTGCAGACCTGCAATTACATTTCATTATATCATTCTAATGGTTCTCAGGGAGTTTACATTTTATTTTCTTCTATTACATTGGAAGGAAGGCGTTGTCTGTGTCGCACTGAATTCCTAATGTTGCATGCATGCCTGCAGAGCGTGATATGTGAATAATTGCTATGGAGCTGAAGCGAAACAATATGATAAGACTTCATCATAGGAGTGTCCCGCATATATGCATTTGGTATGTGACATCACTTTCAGATTACTGGGGGCCAATAACTGGGACCCCTACTGTACTTGGGCATAGAGATGTGTCTCAGTTCCCTCAATGGCGGGTGGTCAGCTAGGCAGGATGAACCCGTGCAGCAGCCTCATATATATTGCGCATTTTGCGCGACGGATTTGCATGTGGAAAATAGTATTATAGTAGTAAATTCAGGGAATCTTATTCAGGTGCCACAGAATATTCAGAAGGCAAGTAGAGGAGCAAGAGACCTCGATCACAAACTAAAATGTTTCTACACAAATGCCCAGAGCATGGGAAACAAACAAAGAGAATTGGAGCTCCTAACACAGGAAAAGAAATATGATGTCACAGGCATCACGGAAACATGGTGGAATGATACACATGATTAGAATACAAGGCTTGAAGGGTACAGCTTATTTAGAAGAAACAGACCTAAAAAAAAGGGGAGGAGGTGTTGCGTTGTATGTTAGGAAAGGACACCCCTGGAGTGAGGACACTTGGACTGCTTTGGTTTGCCATTGATATGCATGTAAGCTCTGGGTGGGGTCTGTGTTTTATGTTGGTGGGAACAGTGACTTGTGTTGTATGTCTGTGCAAGAGGCCAGACATGTGGTGTGTAGAGTCCTGTGGTATGTGTTACACTGTATGTTGGTGTGAACAGCGACGTATGTTAGGTCTGGGAAGGGTGCCAGACATGCGCTTTATGTGCAGTCCTGTTCTGTGTACAGTGTGGGTGTGTGAACAGTGTCGTGTCCTGAGTGTTTAGTGCATCTCTCCAGGACCCTGATCAGGGATAGTCAAGTCAGTAGAAGAAGACAGTGGGGCCACCTTAGTCCGCTTTTAGGCAGGGGTGCCCCTCTTTTGCTTATCAGTTAGGGACATTTGTCCATTTTTCCTCCTGGAGAGATGCAATCGGTCCGTGCAAGTACTCTATGTGTGTGTTGTAAATGGACACGTTTGCGTCCACGCTTTTGTGCGCCAAGCGGACGTAACACATCTCCACAGAGATTCAAGCTTCAGAGCATGGGAGTTCTGTAGAAACTGTTTGGGTAAGAATACAAGGAGAGAACAACAGAAAGGGCACCATTGTAGGCATATACTATAGGAGACCTGGACAAGCAGAAGATATTGATTAACTCTTTCTACATCAGATGGCCAAGCTCTCAAAAAAGCATGACACAGTGATCATGGGAGATTTTATATACCCACAATTTTCATTAAAAAAGTTCACTAAAAGGAGCAAACATAATGTAAACATAATATAGCTAATATAATCTACATACACTTATCCTCTGTTCTTCACTATGCGCTCTGCAGTTTATATAAAAGGGCTCCGTTAAAACCGGTGCATTGGAACTGGATCTGCCATTGGATCACTCTGAGGGCTCCAGAGACTTACTGTAGATATACGTCATCCTGGATTTAGACGTACCGGTGCCCCCCATGGTGGCCCTGTAACGTCGGGTGAGTCTACCCGTGTTTTTTTCTACTCTAACACACTTTCCTATACTCCTACCCTCTGGAGCGCTACATACGTCTGACTGCTTCATATCTTAAAGGGGTACACCCATCTTAACTTATGGCATATTTACAAGAGGTAAACAGCAAGCTATGCTCTTCCGTAAATTGGATGCTGCAGAAACAGTGTAGCTCACCGTGCTGTTTATGTAACTCCCACTGACATCTATAAACTACAGAAACAGCATAGCCCAGCCACGCTCGGCTGGTTCTGTCCTCCCAGCCACCTTGTATACTAGATAGCTACAAAGCGATTAGCGAGGGAGCAAGGGACTGGGGGGTGGGTATAGGGACAGGAAGGGGTTAAGGAAGCGACCTGGGAGGTAGGAGGAGCTAGTGCTAGGAAGAAGAGAGAGGAAGAGGAGGAGAGGTCAGTCCACGTGGAAGAAAAGAAGAGAGAAGACGTGCAGAGGACAGCAGGAGAAGAAAAGATACGGAGCAACTCATTCAGCAGATCAAGGAGGCGGTTGCCAGCCAGGGACCACAGTGGCTGAGGAGATTGGCCGCCGAAGTCGGAGCAGCGACAGCAGGTGAAGCCGGGGCGGGAAGGGACCCTCCTGAACAGGACGCTTTTAGTGAGCCCCACGGAAGACCACGGAGGAGAAGATTCCCCCTGCCAGGCTGAGCCCAAGCCCGGCCAGGAAGAAGGGGGGTAGGATGTCAAGCCCAAGATCAGCGAGAGCAAGCGGCAGCGGTGAGCGCGGGAGCAGCGCAAGTCAGCGGGGCGCAGCCAGGGCGTGGAGGGAAGCGGCGCCGAAGTACAGGAGGCGGAGGTCGGGACTTACCGTGAGCGATGCGGGCGAATCCGGCAAGGGTAAGTCCAGCGCGGGTAGGGGAGGCCCCGTGGCTGTCCGCGGATCAATGGAGGGAGAGGTGGTAAGGCCCTTGCGCTGTCCCGGCGGAGGGCGGATGGATCCGCGGGCCGGAAATAGTTCCGGCGCCGGGACTCGACTGCATCGAGAGACAAGTGAGAGCTGCGGGAGTGAGTCCCCCAGCAGCCCAGGCGACAGCGGCGATCCAGCGAGGGGACAGAGTAGGAAAAGAGCCAGGATGGGGATTGGCAGGGGCGTTAGGTCAGTGGCGGGAAAACAGAGCGGAGCGGGGGGGGGGGGGGGGTAGGGGGGGTGCTGGGGGAAGATGCGCAGGAGGCTCCGTCTGCGCTGCTTATAAATCGCCCCGGGGCTCCTGCCCGGAAATGAGGGGCTTCGTCACCCAGTCTTTATGAGGCCACTAAAGGCCAGCACAGGGTGCGCGTTGCTACACAGAGGAAGAAAGCGGTCGAGTGGCCACTAAGGGGGGAGGGGGACAGCTGCATGCCCAGTAGACAGGGTGCTAGCAGCAGGCCAAATAGAGGCGCAGAGCGCAGGCAGTTAGAAGTTAGTTTAGAAGGCTAGGCATGGCGTGACTAGGCAAGGCAGCTCGTCGTCTGCAGATTCCAAGGAAGCGTGCGCGGGCCGCGAGGAGACCTCCCTTTATGGGAGGCGCATGCGATCGGGAGTGGTGCAAAGGAGCAATAGGCGTAGCAGCCAAGTGGCATCGGCTTGGGCTCCGCGGTACGCTTTACCATCTTCACCGGCTTCCTCCGCAGATGACAGGCAGGCCGTCTGCAGCAGCAAGCAGAGCGAACGGTCGCGTCCACAGGAGCATCATATATCGCTAGCCCGTGGCCCCGTGGTGTCGCCCGCCATAGGGACGAGGCACGACATACGGTGGCTAGTCCTTTGCGGCGTCAGCCGAGACCAAGTGACCCGTCCTTTCCCTCGGCAAGTCCGGAGGACGAAATAGAGGTTGAGTCATCATGTGGTAGAGTGTGGGGCGACACATTGCCAGGAAATTTAAATGATTTTATGGTAGCGTTGAGAGCGCTGGTGAATAATTTTGATAATGGAAAAGGACGACCAGTGTCCTATGGTCATCCGGGGAGCCGAGGCTCGCCCGCGGTTGGTAATTTAACTCACGTGCCCGGGACTCGTCAGCGGTGGCGAGCGGGAGAAGCGAAGAGTTGGTCAAAGACATCCGGGGAGCCGAGGCTCGCCCGAGGTTGGTAATTTAACTCACGCGCCCGGGACTCGTCAGCGGTGGCGAGCGGGAGAAGCGAAGAGTTGGTCAAAGACGTCCGGGGAGCCGAGGCTCGCCCGAGATTGGTAATTTGACTCACACACCCGGGACTCGTCAGCGGTGGCGAGCGGGAGAAGCGAAGAGTCGGTCAAGGATGGTTTACGGTTTTTCGGATTCCCGGGACTCGCCTGTGGGCGAGCGGGAAGGCAAAGAGTTAGTAAAGAAATGACTATCAGTGTCCTATGTTCATCCGGGGAGCCGAGGCTCGCCCGCAGTTGGTAATTGAACTCACGCGCCCGGGACTCGTCAGCGGTGGCGAGCGGGAGAAGCGAAGAGTTGGTCAAAGGCATCCGGGGAGCCGAGGCTTGCCCGAGGTTGGTAATTTAACTCACGCGCCCGGGACTCGTCAGCGGTGGCGAGCGGGAGAAGCGAAGAGTTGGTCAAAGACATCCGGGGAGCCGAGGCTCGCCCGAGGTTCGTAATTTGACTCACGCACCCGGGACTCGTCAGCGGTGGCGAGCGGGAGAAGCGAAGAGTCGGTCAAGGATGGTTGACGGTTTTCGGATTCCCGGGACTCGCCTGTGGGCGAGCGGGAAGGCGAAGAGTTAGTAAAGAAAGGACTATCAGTGTCCTATGTTCATCCGGGGAGCCGAGGCTAGCCCGAGGTTGGTAATTTGGTGCGCGCCCCCGGGACTTGCCCGCGGGGGCGAGCGGGAAAGGCGAAAAGTTGGGAAGGAGGGTTAAGGTATTCGGATTCCTTAACTCGCATAGCCCCATTGGGTGCGGGCATCACGGGCGGTAGAGAAAATAAAGAAAGGAGGTTATGGATATTTGGTCGCGTTTGTCGGAACTCAATAAAGAGCGTTGTTTCTTCGAGTATTTTGGCTACGTCGAGGATTTCGTTGTCGCATCTCAGAAAAAAAAAATAAAAAATTACGTTCCTAAGGCGACGGATGCTTAAAATTTAGTTAATCATGGTGCAAAATTGATGAAGCTGTTTTTCGAGTAGTACCTCGGGAATCGTATTTGGGCAACAGGCACCCGTGGCGTACAAGCCCTCGGGGTTCCGCCGGTCGATTTAACAAAGGCAAAAGGAAAATAGGAAGCAAGCCTACTTAAATCAGGTTTCGCTTCAGGTTTCGTGATTCTGCAGTGCTATCCAAGTTATGCTCTGACGCTTAGTTGCAATGTAAAATATGCACGAGAATAAGGAGTTAGTGATGGAGAAGCTGCTGAAGTAGGTTGAACTAGGTCGGATGGCGGGTCCTTTTCAGGAGCCGCCATTCGAGAACTTGCAAGTTTCGACGTTGGTTTTGGTACCTAAGAAGGAACTAGGCAGGTTTCGGCTCATCCATCACTTATCCTATCCTACAGGTGAATCGGTCAACGACGGAATTAAAAAGAATCAGACGGCCGTATTGTATACTCCTTTCGATAGGGCGGTCTGTCGGGTCCGCCAGAGAGGTAACGGTGAACTATGGGCAAAGGCTGACATCGAGTTGGCCTTCTGCCGACAGCTGGTGCGTTGTTACTTCCCTTCTTCAAACGTTGATGGAGAAGCGGGAGTGCCGCTATCGGATAAAAATAGTAAAATGGAAAAAAGAAAAAAAAATAATTTTTACATAGCTAAATTTTGGGTATAGTAATCGATAAAGGCCATCCACTAGTTTGGTTAAGTTTGGCGGGCTGGGTCATTCTTATGGGTCGCCCGTTCGCCAGGCGGCTGTCATAGGCAACGGCGGGATCAGCGAGCAGCATCACTTGTCAGAATGACAAAGGGCAACTTACACAGCTGGCAAGTCTTCCTTTATTTCAACAGACAGGTTATCTGTCAGGTAGCGGAAGTGGCAAACGAGGTGCACTGCCTCTTTGCAGAGGCGTCGGGTTCGTGGGGTTTTCCGGAGTGATGCTGGAGAACAGTTGGTGCAAGGCACCATGGCCGGTAAAAGGGGTCGAGAAACGGTGGCAAAATGTGAAGCGGTGGGAATGCCCCAGAGGGGGCTGTGAGATATGGTGTTCGGTTCTGGACAAAAGGATTTGCTTCTGGTCGCATAATCAATTGGTGGTAAGAGTGGAGAAGAAACAATCTTCAAATCTCTTTGGTTCTGGCGGCAATACGCCATTTGGTGCTAAGATGCTTGCAGAATAATATCAAGCTAGAAGCGAGACCTGTTCACGGGAATATGAACCGAACTGTTGACGCTCTTTCTCATTTCCAGATTGAGAGATCCAGGGAACTGCACCCGACTGCGGATGTCGAGGGGGTATGTTGCCCGTCTTTTATGGAAATCATAGAAGAGAGCTCCTGACTCTGATTCGCAATTCGGTTGCGGAATCGGCGTGGAAGCGTAACAACTCCATTTGGAAAGTATGAATGTCGGCCAGTGATTTCAAAAGGCCTAGATAGCTCTACATGGAGAGGCATTGGTCTTGGAACATGAGGTCCTGGGTTTGAGTCTTGATACATTGGGTCTCCGTCCTTTAACGGAAGTAGCGCAGGATGTTGAGTTCACACTGGGGATACGGGTTTGCATGGTAGCTAAAATGCTGTCTTTGGAACTATTCAAATCTTGGCCGAAATTTACCTTACTGATATCATGTTTAGATATTTATTTGGTCCAAAACATTCGTTTAAGCTTCGAGAACGGCGCGCATCGGCGGACGCGGCACGAAAACATTTAGCGGCATCCCCCTTTTTGTTGCGCCAGCACGGGAACTGCAACGTGACCAAGAAATTTGTCTTCGGACAGATTATAAAAGGAGGGTAAAAGGAGAAGTCGTCAAGAGACGACAGGCGGCTGAGAACGTTTGTATTATGGAACGCAAGCGTGAACGTTATTGGAGGCGGTTTGAAACGGAGAAGCAGAGGTTTGCTTTTCGGGTTGCGTTGTCGCTACCCTCTCTTTTTTTCGCGGCGCTAAGAAGAGAACTGGTAACTCCAAGCAGAAGAAATCATGGGGGATTGCTTTCGCGACATATTGTGCGGAGAAGTAGACATGAGGTAGGTATGCGGAAGTCGAAAACAGACGGGTAGGGCACAGGCAAATGGCTGCGCATTGCGGCCCTGGGGTTAGCACAGGGCTCGGTACTACTGTTAAAGAATTCTTGGCGAAACTCAGCGGCACAGCCCAGTTGTTGATGTATTCTCCCAGGTCCCCGCAAACTAATTTTCTGTTCGGCGCGGTCATGGGCGCATGCTTCCAGAGGTTAGGTTTTGAGCCGACAGAGTTGGCACCCGTTCCTTTGGGATCGGAGCAGCGACGTTGGCGTTGTCACGCGGTTTGAAGGTAGAGAAAAATGGGTACGCTGCTGGAGGTCGGAAGTGTACAAGTCGTACTTCCGACCTGACTTGCGAGTATTATAAGGGTTGCGAATTAAGCTAACCGGGGATTTTTGCATTGTTGTTCTTGGTACTTTGCAGTGTGGAATGGACAGTATATATTCATATTACACTGGGCTGAGAGAAGAGCCGGGGCCAGTCCTATTGGCGGAGTGGGAACTGCAAAATATCAAAATTTGTCAAGTCAATAGGTGGGGTAGCTATTCAACAGTGGGAGTGAGAGAAGAAGGTGCCAGGCATGTGGAGTTAGGATGGTGTTCACCTGCGGACATAGGATGGGTTACATTCCTATCAAGGTAGGACGGGGCCGAGGCGGCCCTGTCGCTGGCATGTGGGGGGGCGGAGTGCAGCGTAGGTATGCTGCATCCTTCGTGGCGGTAAAAGTGGACTTTCCATGCCAGCTGGGAATTGAGGGCGTTTACAGGCCATCATGGGCTTTCTCGCGCCTTGATATAAGTTGAACGTTAGCAAGTTGAATAAGTATTTTGGTAGGCATGGGAAGAAGGAAAATCAGTTAATGTTATAATAATAAATAAAGCTGTGGCCTTCCCACAAAGTTTATGCCAGCAAATAAAATAAATGTATGTTTATGTCAGCAATAAAGTAAGTTTATATTAACAATAAATGGTCCGGTGTATTTATCATAAAGGGAGCAGATGGAAGGGATAAGAGTCCCCCCAGTCAATGGCGTTCCCATCGCAGCCATGTTTGGCTGCGATGGGAACACCCCTTTAAGAGTTTTTCCGCACAAGTCATCGGTCCCCGTGAAGAATCGACTGTGTGAATAGGTTCATTGGTTATTATGGGTTTGTGTGGACTACAAGACCGCGGTCACCTGAATGGGCGCTGAGGATTTCTGTGCATTTTCCCAGAGCTATTTTGTCAAGGGCTTCGACAGACGAACGTCTCGCTGCAACGGAGTGTATTTGCACATGACCAAGTCAGCACATAGTACTGTAACTTTTGCGCTTGCAATGGCAGTTCATACGTGTGCGTGATATACCCTTTCCGTGGAACTGAATGATTTTTTTAAAGCCTGCATTTTTCGCAGTGTCACATCCTCCCCTTGCTTTTTTTACCCTGCTATTGACTTCAATGGCAGTTTGCTTCATAAAACGCAGAAAGATAAGGCAGGACCTATTGAAATCAATACAGGCATGAACTTCATCATTGCAAAAATGTGCGCAAACACATTCGTCTGTTTAAGCCGTAGCCCTGGAGCATAATGTCCTCTATAAAACCATTAACTGGTGTTATAGAAGAACGGTGACCACAGTAACCTGTACACCAGCTATGGGTTTACAGCCCAAATATGCTGATTGCACAGACATATAGCATTATACTGCCAAATGGAGATAAGAAATTCTGCAGGCGCAGACAAATGACATGTAAGAGATAAGAGAGCTACATAGTTAACCAGACAGCAGAAGAGCATGTGGGTTTACAGGAGACTTCACGGATCAATGTGCTTCTCATAGGAGCCTTAGCACATATATATCGTAAAGCCCTAGATGACTGCTGTGGTTATGGAAAATATAATACATTTTGCATGTCGACAGTAGAGATACCTCTCCTAGGCCGGACTCACGAGAATCGCGGAGTTCTCCCATTGCTTTCAATGGGGCTGCAATGTAAGATAATAATAATAATAATAATCTTTATTTGTATAGCGCCAACTTATTCCGCAGTACTTTCAGGCATGGATAAATGCAAAACAATACAACAATTGCAACAATTACAATGTGAGGTACATTGGGTTAGACACAAATGGGTTGGGGGTGGTACAGGAGGTGCAGGGGTTAGGGAACACAGGCAATAGGAAATTTTATGTACAGATCATTTATCAGAAGGCAAAACAGGGTGGAGCACCATAGGGAGGGGCGAGGGACTAGGTCAGGAGATTTGGTATGCTTCCCTGAAGAGGTGCGTTTTTAAGGCACGTCTGAAATTTCGTGCATCGGGAATTGTCCGGATGCCTTGGGGTAGAGCATTCCAGAGGATGGGTGCTGCTCTGGTGAAGTCCTGTAGGCGAGCATGAGAGGTTCGTATTACAGGGGTGTTTAGTCTGAGGGTGTTAGCCGATCGGAGTGAGCGCACTGGGTGGTATACTGACAGTAGGGAGGCGATGTATGGTGGCGCAGCGCCATGCAGAGCTTTGTGAGTGAGGTAGAGGAGTTTAAATTTAGTTCTGCAGTGGATGGGCAGCCAATGCAGCGACTGGCATAATGCAGAGGCGTCTGAATAACGACTGGATAGAAAAATGAGTCTAGCTGCTGCATTTAGTATGGATTGGAGTGGAGCGAGTCTAGTGCGGGGGAGGCCGATGAGTAGCGAGTTGCAGTAGTCAAGCCGGGAGTGGATGAGCGCAACCACGAGCGTCTTTAGCGTGTCCGTGGTTAGGAACGGACGTTTTTTAGCAATATTTCTGAGGTGCATATGGCATGTTTGGGCCAGAGATTGGATATGGGGGTAAAGGAGAGGTCAGAGTCCAGTGTGACCCCAAGGCATCGGGCATGCCATCTGGGGGTTATGATGGTGCCAGCCACTGGAATGGAGATGTTTAGGGGAGGTCGGTTAGAAGGTGGAAAGACAAGGAGGTCAGTTTTAGAGAGGTTTAGTTTGAGAAAAAGGGAGGACATAGTGTTAGAGACAGCGGACAGACAGTTGGTGATATTTTGGAGGAATGGTCCAGAGATCTCACGAGAGGAGGTGTATAGTTGGGTGTCATCAGCGTAGAGATGGTATTGGAGGCCAAATCTGTGGATGGTTTGTCCAATTGGGGCAGTATAGATAGAGAAAAGAAGGGGACCAAGGACCGAGCCCTGGGGTACCCCGACAGCGAGAGGAAGTGGAGCAGAGATAGATCCAGCAAAGGAAACACTGAAAGATCATGCAGCCAGATAGAACACGCAGCAATTAGTCTCTCACATAGCATCGCTTCGCGGTACGATGCCGGGGGGAAAAGAATTGTTCATGCGTACGACCACACAAATCTCATGCGATTTTCTTGCCTGTGTGAAGGCGGCCTTAGGTGCGTCTTGTGGAAATAGTCCGCACATGTAAAAAGTCCCAAATGTGGCATTAAAGGGGTCGTACCAAGATTACAAGTTATCCACAGGGCAGGGGATAACTTGCTGATTGGTGGGTGGTCAACGCGGTGACGCCTTGCTGGTCTCAAGAAAGAGCTTTCTGTGCCCCCCTCTGCCTGTCACTGTGGGGGTCACTCCTCTCTCTGCAGTGACATCAGAATGAATGAAGTACTGGCTGAGTATGCCCGGTTGGTACTCGATTCATTCCCATAGGGTGACGAAAATACCCGCTTGCCACTCGGGTATCTCCGCAGTCCCATTGAACGTTAATGGAGTTGGAGCATGCTTGCTTGACCAGCCTTGCATTCAGTCTCCTCCTCACTGCAAGGTGTACAGTACCCCTGCAGTAAGGAGGAGAGGGGGCATAAAACCACAGTTTTTGAGATCAGCAGGGGTCTCAGCATTGAGACACTTACCAATCAGCAAGTTATCCTCACTTAGGCCGCCTGCAGACGAGCGGGTCGGATCCGGCAGCGAGAATTCTCGCCGCGCGATCCGACCCGAGCGCCTGCAGGGACGAGCGCGTACTCACCCGCGCCTGGCGGCCCCGGCTCTTTCATGTGCCGGCTGCCGCGCAGCCGGCGCATGCGCAGACCGGAGCCGGCGGCCGGGTGAGTGCGTGCCCCACAGAAAATTAGGACATGCCGCGGTTTGTTTGCCGCGCGAGATTTCGCGCGGCCAAACCGCGGCCGTCTGCATAGGAGTGCGTATTTTAATGCACTCCTATGCAAACTTTCAGCGGCGGAAATCCCGCGGGAAATCGCGCGGCGGGATTTCCGCTCGTGTGCAGGCGGCCTTAAATGGTGATATTACCCGTCACTACATGGCGGTATTATTTCCTTACTGTTTGGTAGATATGATGTTAATATCTATTTTCGCTGTATGTTGATATTAATCAGTCAATGTTTAATGATAATCTGTTGTGATTAGATAGTGGTTTTTGGTTCTTGTGTTTTATTCTGCCACTGTATGTATTATTTATTAGCATTATACTGTTACATGTAGATTAGTGATTGTGGCAAGCCAATTATTTGTTGGGGCTAATACATAAAAAAACAAATTAGAAATACAGAATCCCCAATACAGAACATGACCTTGAAGGACCACATCCCCAAGACTCACCTGGCCTTGTTTACTGCCATTCTTCAAGAATAAAAAGTGGGGGGAAAGTTTAGTAAATCTGCATGTGACAGCAGGCGATTCCCACTTTTGGATACACACTCCAGTAAAATGTTGTGACAGCAGAAGTGGCGCATATAACATTAACATATACTGTAAATATTGCTTTCATATTTTCTACAACAACTTGTGATCTATCACTTGCATATGGGATAAAGTTTGCTATAACTGTATTTTGAAAAAGAATATTAATAGCGCCCCCACCTGGCTTGAGTCAGTAACATCTCAGGAAACACTTGCATACAGTCCAGATGTGAATGATATGTGACTCCTGCCCTAAAGAGAACTGAAATAATTAATCGAAAGAGAATAGACAGGTGTAGAACATAATCCGTAATGCCCTGTTGTGCAGAGAACAGCAATTCTGTGTAATTAAATAGTCATTTGTAACATTAGTAGTCTCTGGCTTCAGCTTTCCATGCGATTCAGCAGAAATGGGATGTGATCACTGGATTGTGAGGTGTGACCTCAGCCTATGAATCTATAAAAATTCTCATAGTGATTGGAAACTCCGAGTCAGAGGGAGTTCTTGCTTCAACAGTGATTGAACGGAACCCCGCCGGCACCGTCAGCAGAACATACTTCTCCTGCCGTGTTCTTCAAGAGCCAATAACCAACCGGGAAGATGAACTCTCAACTGCGCCAGAACTACAGCCATGACAGCGAGGCAGCAGTTAACCATGTGGTCAACCTCCAAATGTACTCATCGTATACCTACCTGTCCATGGTAAGATCTAGAGATTGTCCACATGACCTTCCATGTAAGTCAGTATGGAGGCATGAACTTGCTGCATACATGAGCATGGTCAGAGTATTCTAGGTTCTGATTGCACTGTGTGTCTGTTTTTGTCCCCCTGATATTAAGGATCTCTTTGGGTCCTAATAGTTAGGTGGGATACTGTAATATCCACAGCGGAATCACAATGTTTGGCCTTACCGTTAAAGTTTGTTGAATATTATAAGGACCCTATTTGCGTTCATTTAGGTGCATTACAGCACACTGCTAGGAATTTCATGGGTTTGTGGTATAAACAAGAGTCCCATATTTAGTCTAGAAAGTTATTTAAAGTTGCTGTAATACTGCTATAAATTATTATGTTTTCTCTCCAATTGCTACTTGGATTGGCATGGGTATTGTGGAAAAATAAGGCAATATAAATATTTGGTAAAGGCTTTGGCGCCATATATATTCATTGTAAGAAAGCACCTGAGAGGAGTTGCTATCTTGTAAATCACCTTGGGGGCCTTCTGTCCATTCGTGCACAAACTACAACCTCTCCCAATAACCATGATGGAGTCTCAGTTTCCCAGAGTTTGGACCTCACTGATCACACTTTAATGACAAAGGGGTATTTCAATTATAACAAGCTATCCCTTATCCACAGACTAAGGGATAACTAGCCGATTGGTGGGTAGGTCCCAAAATGAAGGGAGCAGAGGTTGTGCAAGCAATCTCCGGCAGTGGATTGGTAGGGGATAACTTGTTACAGTTGGACTACTCCATTAAGGCCTAATGCCCACAGTGACTTGAATTGAATTGTGGAATCCACGCTAACAATCCGCAGTTAATCCGCCCATAGAGAAATATGGGCATCCGCAGCTGAATTAAAGCATGCGGATTTGTTTTGCGGACCTTTTGGTCTGGAAAACAAATTGCAGCATGCTCCATTTCAGTGCAGATCCCGCACAGATGGCTTCCATTGAGGTCAATAGAAGCCGTCCGATCCGAGGTCTGCTGACGGGCCGCTGATTCCGCTGGAAAGCAGGAGTTTAAAAAAAAAAAGCTCTACTGTGCATGAGCAGCAGCGCGCCGGATGGTGTTTCTGCCCTCATCTGCAGTGAAGACCTGAACAGATACGCACGGTCCTCGGCCGCGGGCAGGGTCAGATTCCGCTGCAGACTTTAAAGGGGTATTCCCATCTTGGCTTTTCACATCCAAGATAGGAATGTGCTACTATAGTTACTGGCCACTCAGTCAATGAAGTGAAAAGGAGCTACGGAAACAGCTTAACACAGCGTGCTACGTTGTTTCTATAACTCCCACCCACTTCAATGAGAGCTACAGAAACAGTGCTGGGCTGAAGCGCTCGGCTGTTCCCAACAGGTCAAAAACAAAGCACCGAGTTTTCCCATCTCAGCCATGAAAAGCCGATATGGGTATACTATGTATCATACCATCAATGTTTGATCAGTGTGGGTCCAATCAGCACAATGCAGGAACTGCAGCACTGATATGAACATGGCATGCCTTTCATTATTTACAGAAACACAACTTTTTAGTCCATTGGTCAAGCTCCAATATCAGGTTTGAGCTCTGAGGACCCTTCAAACTCTGCCTAGGCTCTAGGTGAAACACAAATATAGGGGACAGTTTTTCTTCCTGGTTCGCGCCCAGATGTTTAATAATTTCCTGTTTTATTTTACCTTTCTTTGTGCTGCTAATAAGTTTTTCTTTTTTCTTTCAAGTGCCAGTATTTTGACCGTGATGACGTAGCCCTTCACCACGTGGCTGAGTTCTTCAAGGAACAGAGCCATGAAGGGATGGAATATGCTGAGAAATTGATGAAATATCAGAACATACGTGGTGGACTTATCGTTCTACAGAACATCAAGGTAAGATGAAAGGGATGATATTTAATAACTTGGCTTCAACTAGTGCAAAAAAATTAATATAAGAAACCATACATACTACAAAGCCGCATCAGGTGCTGTAGGCACAAAGCTGTTCTCCCTTAGAAGCAATGCATATTTGGAGGTCAATGGAGCATGACACAATTTTTCTGCTGCCCTGTTTGTAATCCACTTTCAGGGAAGGGGTGAGTCACAAGCCTACCATTTTGTAAGTAGTTCACTGTCCTGTACTTCTTTTCCCTTATTTCACATGCTGCATTGTCGTGTTTCTACTCCAATCAGTAGGGAGGCAGTATCTGAATACCCTCACCTATACTGTCCCAGGATGATTGTAGGAGCTGGGCATGCAGAGACATTCTGGCCAAATGATCAACAAACCTAGAGTAATAGACACACACGTACATGCTGTAACAGCAGCAGATGCAGAGAGTGTGAAGATTGTTAACACAGTGTCTGCAGATATGTCAGTCTGATTGAAGGGATCAGCCTGTGAAGATAGGATGTGTGGGGAGGGGCACATTTGTGATAAATCTGTATATATAAGTCCAAATTATTGATGCACCGTGCAGCTAGGACATTTATAAGTCCTCCACTTTAGAGGCAAATCTCACTGTATAGCACTCTGCCAGTAAAGAGATTGGGCCAGCCCTATACCAGTGCCACTCTAATGCAGTGACAGGGAGTTGTAATGGGCAGCTCTCATCAATGAAAAGTGATACCAAGATACAAAAAAATAAATAAAGGGACTATTGTTCCCAGGTACTCCAGTGATGATAAGTTAATTGGAGTACACATATTTGGTTATTGGTATACACAGGAAAGCGAGATTTTTTTTAGAAATCTATAATCTGTTTTTTTTTAAATTTATTGCACTGAATTAGAAATAATATAAAATTCAGATTTTTATCTTATATATTGTGTAAACTCATTTATATTCCTTTTTATGTAGGGTATATTATATTTAATAATAAATGTTATTACAATATAAATAATTATCAGAAGTTTGTGAACCTCTTGACTTTGTTACTTCCCCCTTTAAGCCTATATGTAATGTATGTCCTATGCTGTGTTGTTGCCCAGAGGCCAGAACAAGATGAATGGGGTAGTACTTTGGATGCCATGCAAGCAGCTCTGGCCCTGGAGAAGACCGTTAACCAGGCTCTACTGGAGCTACATAATGTAGCAATAAACCGTAAAGACGCCCATGTGAGTAAACCTACCTCTAATTGTATGAAAGGGCTGGGGGAACAGGCAGGGGCTTCCCTGGTGCACTGGGTAGGTGTTGGCCTGATGGGCAGCAAGTGGATTTGGCTCTGGGACAGGGAGAGCCAGGCCATGAGTGAAGTCATGATGTCCCTGTCCTCCTGTGTGGGAAGAATGGACAGCAGAATGGGCCAGGTCTTGAAGTAGGCCGAGTCAAGAGGTGAAACCTAGTAATAGATTACATTATATTATTACATATCTTGTATTGATGACATAATCATTGTAACTTACTCTGTACTCTTACCTGCAGCTCTGTGATTTTCTCGAGTCTCAATATCTGAAAGAACACGTGGAACACATTAAGAAGATAGGAGACCACATTACCAACTTGAAGCGCCTGGGGGTCCCCAATAATGGCATGGGTGAATACCTGTTTGACAAGCACAGTATGGAGGGAAGCAGCTAAGACCAGCTCATCAAAGTGAGCCCCAAAACACCAGGAGAGTCACTTCAGTAATATTACTACCTGGGTGATCTAATTTGACCATGTGATTGAAGTGAAATATTAAAGCTGTGCAGTGTCATTCAAGGAGTTACATCAGTATGTCTCTGTGTGGTTTTTGCATACAACGCTCATGTTAGTTTTTGGTTTGTAACATTAACAAAAATGCAGATTCTACCAATAGTATTATAAACACATACAAGCATGCACAATGATGAAACACCCCAGTAGTCTGCAAACAGCCACTGCTAGCTACATAAGACCTGAAAATAATTCATAATGGCCTGACTGGCAACTTTGAACGATGTCTGAGGCTGCTGGCACGCACTGTGTGCATTTACTGTTTCCCTGTTTGGTTTTCTTTTTGTTTTATATTACCAAAAAAGCACTGCCAACTAAATAAACTGCAATCCCAAGGTGGCACAATATGAGAACAGAAGGTATGTTTGTGAGCTGTCCCTGTTAGGTATAGCATAATTGAACTCCCTAAACCCCACTGCTAGCTGTGTATGGTCTGCAAATAATTCACAATGGGTGGACTGGCGACCTTGAGCGACATCTGAGGCTACCAACAGAGACCTGCAATGTTCCCCACACCAAAGCATATTTTGTCTGCTTTACTGCTTTATATATTGACACCAGCAGAAATATACCCTCTCTCAATGTACAGACCACGCTTCATATAGGCATATAAATGTGATGCAGCTCTGTCTCTCCAATAGAACCCCATTTAAGTTCTCTACCAGTATACAAGCATTCACACCCAGCAGCAATATACATTCCATGGAATATCTGTCACTACTAACAGACAACTTGCTATATAGGCATACAAATGTTATACGGCTTCTCTGTCCTGTGCTCAACTGTAGAATGGCCGCTGGTTACACTGCGCCTATTGCTAGTTCATCTGTTTCAGGTGTACGAATAAACTGCTGCCCATATGCAAAATAGAGGACACATTTGGTGAAATCAGCAAGGCACCCTGGTTGCTGATTGGCTGCACACTGACCTCTGCAGCAGACATAATCGAAAATCTGATTTTTTTTTCCCTGCGATTTCCACCAAAAATTGGTTTGGACTAACCTAATTTGATTTTGCGAAAATGTTTACGATTTTATTGCCCAGCCGATCAAGATTAGCAACACTAATCAGGGATTTCTTTGGATAAGGGCTTATTCACACGTCCATATATCGGCCGGGTTTTCACGCCCAGACGATATACGGTGTCCCTTTCTGCAGGTGGAGGAAGCGGTCCGGGAGCAGTGCTCTGAGCTCCCACCCCTTCTCCGCCCCTCGCCACTGTAGTTAGAGTATTGATTATAGGTATGTATACCTCTGATAGTAAATGTATTATGAGTGCTGTTGCCGTTTTTGGTTTCTGTTTCTATTGTATGTTGCAGCCATGGTTTAACATGCACCTATAGATTTCTATTGGAAAGTG
The DNA here is from genome assembly GCF_035609145.1 of Eleutherodactylus coqui. NCBI lineage: Eukaryota > Metazoa > Chordata > Amphibia > Anura > Eleutherodactylidae > Eleutherodactylus > Eleutherodactylus coqui. Next base: position 145,751,802 of record NC_089842.1, on the reverse strand, counting down.
CTGACCTATTTTATCCTTTTAGCTCCCCACATGCTGTGACTCTGTTCTTTGTACCAGGTCTGTCCTCAAAGGAGATTTCAAAGACAAAGGCTACAAAGGCAGACTGTGCAAAGAGGTACCTCCTGTAGATCTTTTATTGGAAAAGAATAAAACACAACCAAACATTAACAATAACACAACTGTATACAACAAGATGAGGCCCTTCCCCCCAGTCCATGACCCATCAACAAGAAAAGTCACTTTATACCCATTTCCCCTCCCCCCCACTGTACACTCACACCCACTCATACTCAATATATAACAAAAATACTTAAAAGAGCATATCACTACAGAAAACTAAAACTACAGGTCCAGCCGAACCCCCTGAAACCACACAAATAAAATTAAATAGCGGTAAACAATAACATGAATAACTAGCCAAAACATACTAACATAAAGACTGAGCCAACCGGCATATAACCAAACTAAATTTTTTTGTTGTTGTTGTTGTTTTTTTGGGGTCAGAGGTACCTCCTGTAATCACCCTAGCAGTCCCTGGCTACTCCTGTTCCTAGACAGGGTTTTAGCCCTGAAAAGGGAAGCCTCGTACCAGAACCTTAATAGAATTCTTGGTATACCCTAAATGTAAGAATGCACACAGACTGTGTGTAGTCTGGTGAGCTGGGTCAGCAACTGGAGAGATAAGGCAGTACCTAAGAGAAACCTCAAGCCATAGTCAGAAGGAATTGCCAAATTGAAAACCAAGTTTCCAATGAGTCAAGCTGCCGATGGAAAACCGGAAAGAATAGTCCAAGGCCAAGTCAGAGTTCGAACTCCAGAATAACCACCAAGCAAACAGTCCCCTGCAAAGGCAGTAGGACCTGAAAAGGGAAGCCTCATACCAGAACCTTAATAGAATTCTTGGTATACCCTAAATGTAAGAATGCACACAGACTGTGTGTAGTCTGGTGAGCTGGGTCAGCAACTGGAGAGATAAGGCAGTACCTAAGAGAAACCTCAAGCCATAGTCAGAAGGAATTGCCAAATTGAAAACCAAGTTTCCAATGAGTCAAGCTGCCGATGGAAAACCGGAAAGAATAGTCCAAGGCCAAGTCAGAGTTCGAACTCCAGAATAACCACCAAGCAAACAGTCCCCTGCAAAGGCAGTAGGACCAGAGAAAAAGCTAAAAGGATATCACTGGAAAATGAAGTGCAAGTTAAAATACATCTCCCACCTCTGATAGGGTGTCCAGGATGACAGGCAAACCAGGACTTCAAAAACAAAAACTGTAAACCTGCAGATCAGACAGACCCATTAACAGCAGAGCAATAGGGAAGTGAAGCAGGGGTGACGTCACATGGGTGTTGCCCCTGAGCATGTGACCGTGTCCTTCACGCATGCACCCTGTCATTCAGTGCTGGGTGCTGACTATTCCTGTCACTGCATACGGTCCCTGGGTGTCGTCTGTCAGAAATTCATTAGTGGGGCTCAGTGTATATGTGCCCTCCTTTACAAAAAACACCTCCTGTGGTGTTTGGACTGATTGGCTGACAGGGAGGTGTTTTCCCTAGCCGACCAATGAGCCATAATGGAAGTGTATTTATTCCGGTCCCGCCTCTACATGGGCGCTGGTTATTTTCCTGCCTCCTATCAGCTAAGTACCTGTTCCTATTTCTACTGCGTTATTTCTATACATTGCTCTTTCCTTCTCCATTATTCCTCTTCCCCTCCTCTCATCTTAGGCCAGACCAGGCCCCCTAAGTTCCTGACGTACAGCTGTCCTTATCAGAGTGATTCACATAAATATAGTCCACCAACAGCAAAGTTTTAACCCTTCCTGGGGTCAGGCAGATGTATGCAAAGCCAAGTCAGAACCCAAAAAAATAAAGGTTCAAAAGCAAGTTCATATAAGATAGTGACTGGCAGCAAAGGCGGATATGCAAAGGTATAGAAAACTCCTTTATTCCCCCATAAGGGTGCATTCACACGAACGTATATCGGCTCGGTTTTCACGCCGAGCCGATATACGTTGTCCTCATGTGCAGGGGGGGGAGGCTGGAAGAGCCCAGGAGCAGGAACTGAGCTCCCGCCCCCTCTCTGCCTCCTCCCCACCCCCTCTCCGCCCCTCTGCACTATTTGCAATGAGAGGAGGCGAGACGGGGCGGGGCTAAGTGGTGCGAATTAGCCCCGCCCCGTCCCGCCTCTCCCCATTGCAAATAGTGCAGAGGGGCGGAGAGGAGGCAGAGAGGGGGAGGGAGCTCAGCTCCTGCTCCTGGGCTCTTCCAGCCTCCCCCTCCTGCACACGAGGACGACGTATATCGGCTCGGCGTGAAAACCGAGCCGATATACGTTCGTGTGAATGCACCCTCACACAGATAGCGACGTTTCGGCCTATGTGGCCTTCCTCATGCTAATGACATATATTCACAAACACATCATATATAAAGACAACCTTATTTACAATCAACAAATCACAGTGCAATACGTATTACATACACATGTAGGTTATCCATCACTGATTGCCTCGTCATCCGGTCGTTCCATAGTCTCCTCCTGTCTGTATGTATTGAAGACGCTGTGCTGCGGGGCTCCTGCGCATGCGCGAGATTACTGCGCTCGCGGGAGGATGTCGTCACAGTGAGCTCATTGGAATCACCTAAGAGCCACTTCGTCATATAGCACATGCGTGAGAATTTGAAGTATCGTGTGATCGGCATTTAAGGCCGCACCGCCATCATTGATATGGTATTAACAGGTTACCGAACCAGATAGTCGCTGTTCGCGCTACAATAGCGCATAGAGAAAGAATTTTCAACAAATATGTCTATAAGGAGGGTACAATCCTCATATCCCATATTAAATAAAAGGTATATTCATCTGCCTGCTGTATTTCTACAACTACACCACAAGACATTTATTATAAACAAATGTCAATTTTGGAGAGACATACATCATGTATCGTGAATGACATTTGAAACGGAGTATGCAACAACCACTCCACACAAATAGACCTCCACGTCAATAAAATTGATATTCTAGTATGTAATTAATATGGATAAGCCTCTGCACTCACACGATAATGTGGTGTGTCTATTGTCCCATATTTGCGATGCGGCCATCACCTGAAACTTCAAGTGACAATGAACAAAAATTAGTGTGCTTGTAAACTATACAATAATACAAATATCATGACTCATTATATCATGAATCTGTCCGTCTAAGGGTGAAGTCACACGAACGTATATCGGCTCGGTTTTCATACGTTGTCCTCGTGTGCAGGGGGGGGGGGAGGATGGAAGAGCCAGGGGCAGGAACTGAGCTCCCGCCCCCCTCTCTGCCTCCTCTCCGCCCCTCTGCATTATTTGTAATGGGAAGAGGCGGGGCGTGGCTAAGTTCCGATAATTAGCCCCGCCCCTGTCCCACCTCTCCCCATTGCAAATAGTGCAGAGGGGCGGAGAGGAGGTAGAGAGGGGGGCGGGAGCTCAGTTCCTGCCCCTGGCTCTTCCATCCTCCCCCCCTGCACACGAGGACAACGTATGAAAACCGAGCCGATATACGTTCGTGTGACTTCACCCTAAGGGATACAGAACCCCATTGTCTTACTTGTCAATTCATTGAATATGCTGGCAATACCATTTAGAGGCCATGCATAAATGTCAAAGAGGAATACTTAGTATTAGGGACAATGGGTATATAGTCACAATATTGATATAATCATGATGAAATAGACTAATATTAAGTTCATTACATCTTATATACCGATCCCAAAACAGCAAATATTAAAGTATTATGTCATTAAAGAGACCAGAAGAATCAAAGGTCTCAGATGCATACAGTCTTTATTAGTGGAAATACAGCATAGTGTCAACGGAGTGTTTCATTACACAACATGAATCATAGATTGATATTATTGGGATTACAAGAAGGAAACGACCATAGACGAGGAAACCAACGTGATGAGAGTCCTACAACAAATAGACACAAACATGTGATTAGTATAAAAATCATTATATACATGATCAAACCAATACATACTCTAACATGAATAAACAGGATATCTACAGGTGTGGCTGGAAAACATATTCCTGATTGAGCCCCGTGGGAGACATGGTGTCCAGCTCATAGATCCATTTGAGCTCACGTTTTTTTAAGAGTGTTTCCCTGTCCCCACCTCTTGGTAATGTGGGTACACAGTCAATGACCCTGAACTTTAATTGACTGATGGTGTGTCTAGCCTCGACAAATTCATTAGTGGGGCTCAGTGTATATGTGCCCTCCTTTACAAAAAACACCTCCTGTGGTGTTTGGACTGATTGGTTGACAGGGAGGTGTTTTCCCTAGCCGACCAATGAGCCATAATGGAAGTGTATTTATTCTGGTCCCGCCTCTACATGGGCGCTGGTTATTTTCTTGCCTCCTATCAGCTAAGTACCTGTTCCTATTTCTACTGCGTTATTTCTATACATTGCTCTTTCCTTCTCCATTATTCCTCTTCCCCTCCTCTCATCTTAGGCCAGACCAGGCCCCCTAAGTTCCTGACGTACAGCTGTCCTTATCGGAGTGATTGTCTTACTTCTAGGCAGGGCCTGCCACACCAAACCTGATTTAGGATAGCGTTCCCATTCCTGTATTTCTGTTACAGTTATTTGCCCTATCTTGTTTTTTTCACCATGTGCTAGTGATATAATATATGTCTGTATTAGTCCATTGTGGACAATAATTATGTTTTAGTCTGTCTTGTTGGTGATGTCCATAGCGGGCGCCGTTCCTGTGCCCTGCACGAAAATAACAAAACCGTGCTGCGTACAAATACCTGAACACAGTGTCACACAGAGCTTTCAACTAGATGCCACAGCATCCTGACAGACTACTAATATTGTAGACTTCGGTAACTTGCATCCCTTCCCTCCCCATGAAATACCTTACCTTATCCTCCTGACCATTTTATAGCACAGGGGTACTAGAGAAAGATTAGAGAAAAGCTTTGCCCTTATCAGGGTGGTTGCTCTTTTGGTTGCTGTCAAAACGTGTGACTGGAACTTAACAGATACAAACTAAATAAGAAAAAAATCTTAAAACATTTACAAATTAAGGACTAATAATATAGTTAGGGACAGATGTTTTCTGGAACCTTCTAGTAAATTAAGCTACATATGTTGCACAGCTCAGGATAGCAAGATCCAAGTCTAAAATAGGAAGAAATCCAAAAGAAAAATACAAATTGTGCTAGTGAGTAAAAAATTATTTCCACTAGGTGGCACTATTTATTTAATGTCTCCACTCTGCATTATGGAACCTTCATAGGCTTTTAAAGTATTTATTACATGGGGCAAGATTTTGCTACACATTGTGCAGCTACTGCAGGGATGCATTTACGCAACTAGTGGGCAGATTTACAGACATTGCAGGCTGTCTGTGTGGCAGCGAAGGGGTTTCTCTGTGTTGGTGCTGCATGATGAGGTAATGAGCAGCCAGGTGGAAGAGCATCCTAAGGGCTCCCTCACAATGGTGAGGGCAATACCAGGCTGTGATTCACACCCTGATATCGCACTTGCCACCCTGTGATAGCCCCAGTGATGCAAGGCGTTTTCATGTAGAAACAGCCATGCATCACTGCGGGGATGAACGGAATCAAGGAGTTCTCTTAATGAAGGGGGCGCAGTGGATTTGCGCAGTGAATAAGGTTGATTTACGCAAGTATCAGCACAATGAACTGTAATTTTTTTGCGCACACAGGGCCTGTTTATATGCACATGCGACACACACCACCACCCTGATTTACAAGGCTATCTAGCCTAATGAGTTCCAGATGTGTTCTTTTTCCCACTGTATTGTGTATTGTGTGCGCATTTCTATGAGGCCGTTGCTGCGTAAATACACAGAAAGATAAGGCAGGACCAATTTTTTCGTGCATGCACAAAATGCGCACTCAAAGAAGGCTAATAAAAACAAACCCATTGAAATGAACAGTTCTATTCTCTGCGTATCCGCGTGAAGGAGCCCTAAGGCCTCATGTCCACGGGGAAAATCAGATCCGCTGCAGATTCTCCATGTAGAATCTGCAGCGGGTCCCTCCTGCCCCGCGGACATGAGCGCCGAAAATAGCAATTTAAAAACATTTACCTATCCGGCGCGGGCGGGGAATGTCAGCTGTTCCTCACGGCCGGATCTTCATTTTCGGCCGGCGGATGAATTCCTGACGCCGGCGGCACGTCGCCGGCACGTCGTCGACGTGCCGCGCGCATGCGCCGGGCACATCCGCCGAGCCGAAGCAAGGAAGATGCGGCCGTGAGGAACAGCTGACATTCCCCGCCCGCGCCGGATAGGTAAATACTTTAAATTCCTATTTTAGGTCTCCCACGGATCCGGACGGCTTCCATAGGCTTCAATAGAAGCCCGCGGGAGCCGTCCCCGCGGGAGACCCGCACGAAAATGGAGCATGGTCCAGATTTTTCCATGCTCCATTTTTTTTTAAATGCCTTTTATTGACGATCCGCGGGTATTTATCTACCCGCGGGTGGTCAAGGCATCCCTATGGGATGCGGATCCGCATGCGGGAGATCCGCTGCGGATCTTAAATCATATTTTGCCCGTGGACATGAGCCCTAACTGTAAATTTGCAGGCAGGTTCTGAATTAATTCTCAATTAATTGTTGGAATGAGCAAATTAGATATTTTTTTGTGTAGCTCGTTGAGGCCATCATTGGTTGGGGGAGTTTGAAAATGGTTTGCGAACGACTGAACGATTTTACACAGGAATGACCTTTACACAGAACGACTGGCAAACAATGATTATTTTTATGCCTGGATAAAAGAAAAAATGAACGCTAAGCGAACCACGGACGAAATGTAAACCAATGCATCAGGTGGGCATCGTACATCGGCCGGGCGTGAAAGTGTGGACGATATACACTCGTGTGAAAAAGCCTTTAGGTGGAAATGTCTTAAAGGGGTTGTCTCGTGAAATCAAGTGGGGGTATACACTTCTGTATGGCCATATTAATGCACTTTGTAATATACATCGTGCATTAAATATGAGCCATACAGAAGTTATTCACTTACCTGCTCCGCTGCTAGCGTCCCGGTCTCCATGGATCCGTCTAAATTCACTGTCTTCTGGCGTTTTTAGACGCGCTTGCGCAGTCCGGTCTTCTCCCTGGTGAATGGGGCCGCTCGTGCCGGAGAGCTGGTCCTCGTAGCTCCGCCCTGTCACATGTGCCGATTCCAGCCAATCAGGAGGCTGGAATCGGCAATGGACCGCACAGAGCCCACAGTGCACCATGGGAGAAGACCCGCGGTGCATCGTGGGTGAAGATCCCGGCGGCCATTTTGGTAAAGGAAGAAAGAGGTCGCCGCAGCGCGGGGATTCGGGTAAGTAATAAACTTTTTTTTTTTTTTTAACCCATCCCTTGGGTTTGTCTCGCGCCAAACGGGGGGCCTATTGATTAAAAAAAAAAAAAAGTTTCGGCGTGAGACAACCCCTTTAAGTTACCTTTACATGGGACAATAATCGCCCGAATAATCACTTAAACGAGCAATTATGGTCAACTGTACACATGGTCCCCGACATGTACTGAGGGAGACGTTGCGCAGTAGTCACTAGTTGTTCTGTTTCAGGGCGGCCTCACACAAGTGCATTTGCGGCCACAAAATCTATGCCTGCAATGCACAGCAAATAGTAGCCATTGACTTCAATGAGGTTCCTTCACAAATGTTTTTCCCGTGCTTCAAAAAACACGACATGTTCTATTTTCAAGCACAACTGCGCACCAAAGAACCCCATCTGTATGAAATTGCAAACAGACCTGCGCAATTTAATGGAGTTAAACGTTGCCACCTGGACCTACTAGGTCAGCTGATCCGTTTATAAAAGTCATCTGACCCGCTTACCGAATTGTCTGATCCGCATACTAAGTAGGTTGTTGTCTCGGCAGCACAATAAATTACAGTAAAATGCGTTGATCGGGCACAATAGGCCCATATCGTATGCCCTGCATAGCATAGCGCATATACGCCTCGCGATAGGGAGTGTATATGAGCTTATGCCCATGTGAGACTGCTCTCAATGAGCTGAAATTGAAGGACTTCTTGCTCAGTGTAAGCAAGAATCACCCAATCTTTGAGCGACTGCCTGTTTGCAGTGAATGGAGGTGGACGGCCGGAAGAGATCTCTGGCGCGCTCCCCCTGCATTCACTGAACAGCTATGGCTCCTATGTGAATCCAGAGGAGTGATAGTCACTGGCTAGCTGTTGGGCCCTTATGTGCATGATAGTTGCTGGGACGGCTGTTGGCGCTTATGCACCCAATAGTCTTACCGTGTAAGGGGCCTTCCACATGGAATAGAATCACACCGCATGACGCAACATAAATCCGCAGCTGTACCACACCAAAGTCCGCAGGTCTAACGAGGGGTTTGATGCAGAATTGCAGGCAGGTTTTAAGCCTTTTTCAATTCTGCATCAAAATCTGCAAGTAGCTTGTGAAGTTGGTGGGGAACTTACAGCGGCGTGTTATGCGTCGTCCGACCTATTTTTTGCTGTTATTTTTATTGCTGTTTTCGAAAACGTCACAGCAGTCACAGCGCTTTTTAACGCCACCCATCATTCTGATGAGGTGTATTAAAAAGCACGAAAATGCTGCAGTTTTCAAGAACTGTCAGCTCTATTTTCATGCTTTTTAACACACCTCATCAGAATCATCTTGTAAAATAGAAAAATTTCCCCCGCGCTCCTGGGTTCCAACGGAGATGAAGGACACAATGTCCATAAATAATTTTAAATGTTTTATTTTGCTCATCAGAATCATGGGTTGCATTAAAAAGTGCTGTCGATGCCGTATGTGAGAGCGGCCTTGGATCCCCAGTGGCGGTCTTTGCCCTTTTTTCTCTCTCATGTATGTCTTATCCTAAGCACATAGGTCTGTGTTTGCCCTCCTAAGCGGACACTTAGTTCTGGGGTAATCTGAAGTTGTTTGTCATGTCTGGCAATATTTGTTTCTACAAGCCTTTGCTCTGGGCCCGGGATCTTCTGGACTTACGGAGATCAGATTGCAGTCTCAGGAACATACTTGGATTGGTAATGTTTGCTTTTCTTCATTTTTTATGTGTTTTTTCATTTTCAGATTTTTCCCTTGTTTTAGGTCTTATTCATGCACTGTATATACACGTCAAACAATCGTGACCATCTGAAGCTTTGGATTATAATGTATTCATTCAGATGAGAGATTTTTAGGCGCGTACAAAAATTGCGCTGGAAAAATAGGACATGGGTGACTGAAAACGGCGACCAATTTTATACGGGGTGTGAAAAGATGGGTCTTGTCCTGAGATACACTGGAGGCTTCCATAGACTTCAATGGGATCTGAAAAAAAAGGGATGGTGGGGGTGGGGTAGTTTAACTGCGTCCAATGTGGGATTTCCCCGCTGCTGCGTATTTTTTCTCCGATATACTGCAGCCGCCTGTGTGAACGGACAAGAAAATGCTGGTTAAAATCTGGAATTGATCATGGCTAATCTTCTTTCACGTGATTTTTTGTCCATGATCGGACGAGTCTAAAAATGCATACGGTCGTGTAAAAGGGGCCTTACTTTAATGCTCATTTGTAGTCCGAGGAAAGACTTATTGCCCGAAAATATTGCCACAATATGTAACATATTTATGGAACCCATGTACACGTATCTCACATAAAATGTAAACCTGACTTTGCATCCAAGGAAGTCTGTGGTGCACTTTCTTCTATTCTTCTGTTTTCTGACGCTGGAGCAGTGAGGCCGCTCTCACACTAGCCTTTCTTACAGTGTGTCACACTGGCAATGGTGCCATTACGAAATGCGCTTGCAAAAAAAAAAAAACGCGACATGCTCCATCTTGGCACGTATTACTTGCCAAGTTACTGCATGTGGACTTGCAGCACTATGCAATGCATACATGCGCGGTATGTGCCGAGTGGCCGAAGGGCCTAGACAGGTGCACAGCTAATTTTGAGTGAAGTGCTATAGACTATTGTGTTTACAGAGAATGTTAGTCATTCGCTCTTCTAGGGAAGTCTGCGCTGGGTTTCTTCTATTACTCTGTGCATACATGGGCACCAGCAGGGTGACAGAGGAGAATGTCCTTTTGTTTCAGCTCACCTAGGGAATTCCCATCTGAATGACTTGCAATCGACTTTGCTGGAGATCCCGAAAACTTTTTGCTCTTTCCTATCTGTAAAGGCAAAAACACATGGGCGCATACGCTGATACACTCGCCGCTACAGAGTATATTAGCGCATCAACCGGGGTTTATTTATTTTTTAACACTATTGTGCACAAGTTTAAAGAAAAAAAAAGCGGGAAGACAAGTCCTGCCCTATCTTCTCATACGTAGAAAAACGGCATGCGAGAAAGGGAAGGCAAATCCTATCTTTTCTCGCACGTAGTATTGGCGGGTGAGAACTTCGATAGTGGAAACGAAACCACTGAAATCAATGGCTTCGTCTCGTCTCATTTTGCGGCCGTAAAAATGGAATAAAAACATGCCTATCTGTTTATGCCCGAGGGTTTATTCACACGGGCGTGACGATGACCACAGCTGCAACTCCCGTTTTAAGGAGTGGGGCTTGTGACAAGGGGAGGGGGCAGGAGCTTAGCAGAGCTAGCCCCTCCCCCTCTTTGCTCCAGCCTATGGGAGCTGCCGACACGGGGGAGGAGGCGGGATTTTAGCACACCAGCTCCTGCCCCCTCCCATTGCAGACTGCAGCAAGGGGCGGAGAGCGGGAGAAAATGAGGAGGGAGTTTAGCAGTCACGCTGCTAAACTCTCTCCCACCTCCCTTCTCTGGCAGCTGTCATATGCTCCCATAGCAGTCTATGGGAGCCGCCACCGTATTCCGGCCGAACATATTTCCAGAACTATCTTTCTCCTATGACAGCGGCCGGAGAAGGGAGGTGGAAGGGTGTTTAGCAGCGAAAATCGCATCCATGTGAAGTATTGGATTCCAATGCATTCACGTGGGTGATTTTCGGGTGCATGAAAAAAAAACATTGCACCATTAAACTGTCACGCTGCATCAAGATGGGTCTTGAGCTATCTGTTGACGAAAAATCGCTGGAGGCTCCCATAGACTCCTAAGGGAGCTGAAAAAAAAAGCAATGAAGAGGGAGTTTACCTCTGTCCGGCACTCTGAAACTAAGACAGCTGACTCTATTTAAGCATTAGAAGTCATTCCGAGGATTTCTGCCGACCGACGGAATTCCGGGCTGCAGTGTATTTTTCCCACGATACGCCTGTGTGAATGGACGAGTAAACGCTAATTAATCTTGGGACTCGATCACGACTGTTCTTCATTGATGCGATTTAAACCGCAACGCTTGAGTGAATGAGGCCTACACGTGAGCCAACAACTAAATGACGAATGAGAATCGTTCGCTTTTCACTCGTCATTCATCTTATACAGCATAAAAATCATGATTGGCTCGTTCACTAATGGTTCAGTGTAAACTCCACTCCTTCAGTCTTTCACATTCGCTAATGCTCTTGTAACATGGTATGATTCTCGTTTAAACAAGCACATGAGCGAGTGACGTCACCGCTAGCTGATTGCGCTTAGATGATCGCTCACTTCTCGCTCAGCGCTCACATTCCTCTATGATATACTGAGTGGAGAGTGAGCGAGCCGGCAATTTATATGCTGGCTGAAACTGAGCGACAAACGAAAAGCGCACTATGGTTTCACATTTAGGCGTAACTATTTTGCGCAATTTCGTTATTTTTAACGAATTCTGAGTGACAATTGTTACATGTAAATGGGCCATTATACAGTGAATGTGAAAGACTAAGGGTGCGTTCACACGAGCGCATAAACGGCGCGTTTTTGCGACCAAACGTATATACGTGACCATCTGAGGCATTGGTTTAGAATGTATTCGTTCACATGGGCGATTTTACAGCACGTAAAAACGGCAACCCGCGGAAAAATGGACATACGCGACCGAAATACGTGCCGGCGAATATTCGATGGCCGAAAAGACCGTTTGAAAAGTAGAGACAAACGAAAAAACGCTTTCTAGCTCTGGTCGTGATCGGCGAAAAACGTTCTTTCCGGCGATTATACGCTGCGCTCGTGCGAACGTAAATACGCCTCGCTCGTGTGAACGCACCCTAAAGGAGGATGCTCTTTTGAAGGAGCCAAAGATGTATCTACCTGTCTAAACAGGCTGACCGAGAGCGAACGAGCTGGTGGTGACATCACTGGCTTGTTCATACAAGAATGGCCCAGTCTAGAAGGACCCTTAGGGCCCATTTACACACACAGATGATCGCTCAAACTTCATCAGAAACTGACAGTTTTGAGCGATCATTTTACATTAACTACTAATGGGCTAATCAGCTCATTAGTAGCTAACTAGCTTCATTTGCATGTATTTAGAGAACAGCAGGTGATCTGTTCTCTAAATACATCACTATTGTTCTCCAGTGGGACAGCAGCTGTAATAATTTTATCAGCGCTGCTTGTGGAGAAATCAGTGTGCGGTCCCTCTTATCAGGGACGATGGATTTTAAGCTGAGCTGAACTCAGCGATGGACGAAAAGAACGCGGTAAGTGCACGATGGGAGCACATTTACAAGCAACGATTATTATCACTCAAAAGATGGCTTTTGAGCGAATTTTGAGCGATCATCGTTGTGTGTGAAAGGACCTTTACCCTGTTTAGCAGGGAAGTCGCATCAGTGGAGCATAGCTGAGTACACAAGGGAGTTTCATCTAGAGAATGCAATACATTTCAATACAATGCAATACCTCCAAATGATGCAAACACCCAGTAACAACTGCACAAAAGAGGGAAAAAGACATCCCTACAGTCACAACCCCCTGACACCAAGAACTCAATGCAATAGGTTATACAATGCACCCAACTAGAGGTCTCTTCTTTTTCTGTTTTGTTTTCTACAGCTTTTTTTTTTTAATTTTTGGAAATACTTCATTTTTACAGATACACCTATACAATCAGCCATGTTTCATCTATACAGTGAATGGAGAAGATATACATCCCCACACACATCTTTTGCATGTCATTAGTCGGGGTTCATAGTGTCCTGCCTCAATAATGCCAGCAGACAGCCCCATAAAACAATAGTTCTGGCAACATTCCACTTCGCAGTGCCAGCACTATTGCTATACTGCATAGTAATTTCTGTCCCTGCATGGCAGCTCTGGAAGCCTTCACTAGGCTCTGAGCCGCCATGTCAACCCTCTGACACCCTGTGATCACGTTGCAGGGGTGCTGATGCGGTGAGAGAGGGGTTCCCCCACACTAACTGATTAGATGCAGCGGTCAGCACTGACTGCAGCATCAAAGGAGTTAACGGCCTTGCTCTGAGCTAACTCCAATCCTAGCCTTTGCCAGCGGTTGTCAGCTGTTGAAAACAGCGGATACTTGCTAGGTATAGAGCTGAGCTCACTCCATGCACCCTTTAAGACTGTAGGATGTATATTTATGTTATGTGGCCAAGAAGGAGTTAAAAGGGTCTACAGCGTCATAATTAGTTGATGCAAGAGTAGGATCCCAATTCAATAATTCAATCCAAAATAGAATTCTGCACTCACATTGTGTCTCACTGCTGCAATCCACACATAGAACTTGTTACATTTTGGTCCATTTCCCGTAACGGCCTATCGCTGCTAACAGAGGGGTAACCGGAGGAGGCAAAGGAGGGTATCACTGCCTGATGGGTGTTCCCGCTGTGTCCGAGTCTCCCCGCCCACTCAGTGCTTCATCACATCTACCTGGTTGTTCAGTTGGTAGCCCAAAATCTGGTAACAGACTTCCTTTAAAGGAGTAGCCATTATGACATAGCCACAGAAGGCACCATAAGAGTTGGATCGGTCTGGGATCCTCACCTATTTTGAGTTAAGACCCCCAGAGCTAAACTGCTTAACTACCAAAAAAGTCACTAGGTGTTACACAGTCTGGCACAGGGAGCTTCACGGTTTCTGTAAGTTGGTAGCTTGCTGCAGTTTGTGTAACATCCATAGACTTCTATGGGCATTCCAGAAACAGAGTGGTAGAGCCAGCTCAGCTGTTCCTGCCCTCCCAGGCAGCGGTATTGCATCTGACACTGTTATGGGGGCACTGTGGCTGTTTCATTATGGCATTATTGTATCTAAGGCCGGCTGCACACGGGCGGATTTGCGTTGCGGAATCCGGTGCAGGCATCCACCTCCGGGTTCCACAGCAAATACCGCCCATAGCATGCTGTGGAAAAGCGCTTTTTCCTGCACAGGAGCGGAAATCTATTGCGATTTTCCTCTTGCAGAGGAAAAACAAAATTGCAGTATGCTCTATTTTTGAGCGGATTCCACTTGGACGGCTTCCATTAAAGTCAATGTTAGCTGTCCGACCCACAGCCCTTCATCAATTGACATTGTGGAAAGGTTGTGGATTCAGTATCATCGCCTAGGCCATGATGTGGGAAGAGCAGGGCTTTAAAAATAAAAATCTGTACTGCGCATGTCTAACAGCGAGCTGTGCGAACCATATGCAACACAGGTACACAGGGTCACCGACCAGGCACAGGGTTGGATACCAGTGCGAATCTGACCCGCACCAGAATCTGACCTGTTTGTGTGCAGCCGGCCTAAGACTGTTATGGGGGCACTGTGGTAGTCTCTTATTGCATGTGTTCCTGTTAAACGGACGCTGCAGCACTTTCAGAGGAGAGCAGGAAGCCGCAGACCGCAATAGTGGTCCACTGTCTGGGAAGCCCCTTGCAGCTGGGATTCCTTAGTGCCCTTCCAGGACCTAAAGCCGAATCACCTCAGCAGCCAATCACGTACAGGGGGCGTCACCCTCCGTCAACCTTGGCTCCACTAGGACTTCCTGGTAGCGTCAAGATACAATAATACCCCTTGATGCCCCTCCCATCTACATTCAGGTGAGTGTATTATTCCTGGACCCCCCTCTACATTCAGATGAATGTATTATTCTTCAATGCCCCCCATCTACATTCAAGTGAGTTTTATTCTACACCCCACCCCCATCTACATTCAGGTGAGTGTATTATTCCTCGACCACCCCCATCTACATTCAAGTGAGATTTATTCTCCCCCCCCCCCTCTACATTTGGATGAGTGTATTATTCCTTGGACCCCACCGACCCCCTCAATCTAAATCCAGGTGACTATTATTCCCCTCCCCTCTACATTCAGGTATTATTCTTGCCCCTTCTCCCCCTCTACATTCAGGTATTATTCTCCATCACCCCACCATTCAGGTAAGTATTATTCTTGCCCTCCCCATTCAGGAATTATTCTTGCCCCCCTCATTCAGGTATTCTGCTTGCCCCTTCTTCCCCTCTACATTCAGGTATTATTCCCCCCCCCCCCCCCTCCATTCAGGTGAGAATTATTCTCCCCCCCCCCCTTCCCCATTCAGGTATTATTCTTGCTCCTTCTCCCCCTCTACATTCAGGTATTATTCCCCATCCTCCCTCCATTCACGTGAGTATTATTCTTTCCTCCTCCTCCCCCCTACATTCAGGTATTATTCTTGCCCCTTCTCCCCCTCTATATTCAGGTATTATTTTCCATCCCCCTCCATTCAGGTGAGTATTATTCTTTCCTTCCCCTCCCCCCCTACATTCAGGTATTATTCTTGCCCCTTCTCCCCCTCTACATTTAGGTATTATTCCCCATCCCCCTACATTCAGGTATTATTCTTGCCCCTTCTCCCCCTCTACATTCAGGTATTATTTCCCATCCCCCTACATTCAGGTATTATTCTTGCCCCTTCTCCCCCTCTACATTCAGGTATTATTTCCCATCCCCCTACATTCAGGTATTATTCTTGCCCCTTCTCCCCCTCTACATTCAGGTATTATTTCCCATCCCCCTACATTCAGGTATTATTCTTGCCCCTTCTCCCCCTCTACATTCAGGTATTATTTCCCATCCCCCTACATTCAGGTATTATTCTTGCCCTTTCTCCCCTTCTATATTCAGGTATTATTCCCCATCCCCCTACATTCAAGTATTATTCTTGCCCTTTCTCCCCTTCCACATTCAGGTATTATTTCCCATCCTCTTCCCCATCCCCCCTCCATTCAGGTGAGTATTATTCTTTCCTCCCCCTCCCCTCTACATTCAGGTATTATTTTCCATTCCCCTACATTCAGGTAATATTCTTGCCCCTTCTACATTCAGGTATTATTTCCCATCCTCCTCCCCATCCCCCCTCCATTCAGGTGAGTATTATTCTTTCCTTCCTGTCCCGCTCTACATTCAGGTATTATTCTTTCCTTCCCCTCCCCCTCTACATTCAGACATTATTCCCCCTCCCCCATCATGTACATTTTCTCTCGTCTGGGAAAGCACGAGACATCAGTGAGTAATTTCCAGAGATTTCTTGCAGCACTTTCATGACGTCACTGTTACTATACTTAGCGCGTGACGTTATTTCCCCGCCCCCTGTCTCTATAGTAACCGATGTTCTTTCTCCACACCTTCTACAACTACACGCAGAACGTCACGTATTTTCCTACGTTACGAGACCACGCCCTCTCACGCCCATTGGCCAGCTGGCTACGTCACACACTATATAAGCACTACTAGGACGCTCAGTCCCCATATCACACCCTACAACACAACAAAACCAAGACTACACGAGACACCGAGCGGCCCGATGACCAGGCATGGCGAGTACCGACAGCTGTGTGCCCGATAGTAGCGACCACTCCTCACCCATGTCCTCTGCTGGGAGCCGCAGAACAGTCCGCAGAGCGCAAGTCCGACCTGCCGTCTACATCCCCAGGTCTCACCGGAATATCAAGGAGCCCCCCGCCCAGGAGACCACCGCTAGCTTCTGCTGGGGCGCCGTCGTCACAGGATGAGCCTGGACAGAGCCGTGCCTGGTATGTATCGCCCGGAGCATGCTGGGAGTTGTAGTCCACTGGCCGGAAGTGTCCCTGGCACGTGTCCAGGCACTAATGGGAATGAATGGTGTATATGTATGTGTATATAGAATATATATTCTGCCTCTATAATGGCACCTGCTGGCAGTGTGCTCCCCCTGTGGGGTTTTTAGTGCATGATGTGATTGGCAGACAGCTGGGCACAGCAGTGGTGGCCGCTCTCGCCCTCCTGTACAGTGCTGGCCCGCGCTCGCTGCCTCTGACCAGTCCTATTATAGTTGGACTGGATTTCTGGGTTGTTTTTACCCCTTTTAAGCACTTCACAATCTCCCCTCAGTGATTGAGACTTTCCTGTGGCGTAAGACCAGTCAGCCATGTAAGGGGCGGGGCTCCTTCTTAGCCTGATTGAATTTGCATAAATGATTTCCTATGCAAATTGTCTGCTGCGGTATGAATGGTGTCTGCACTGGCAGCGTGTTTATAAAGTGTATATCCTACGTGGCCCTTCCTGGCCTAGCAGATATGGCCTGTACTTGTATTATATGGCCGCTGTCATGGTGGCCTCTACAGGTGACTCTTTGGCCGGACTCTCACAATCTTATTTGAATTGCGTAAGATGTATATGCGGTAATTCATGGGCAGTCAAATACTCTGACCGGCGCGGTTTCACTTGCGTGTAAACATTGTATATTACGTGAGCGCAAAAAAGGACAGTGTTCTATTTCACCACGTGAGCCCACTGTTCTCTATGGACCTGTAATCAGCCCTGTCCATGTGATTGCCTTGCAGAAGGGCGGCATTTATACGCTTTTCAGGGAGCTAAAACAAGACTGCATGTCGGCGTTGGTGAGATGCGCAGTACAGTATCGCTGCGATAGGCCGGCTCAATGGCGTTAAACCCTGTGACCCACGTAGCGTCTTGCACATACGGTCATGTAAGCCCGGCCTCAGGGTGTTTCTGTAGGGGGTCCTAAAGTGACCCTCTGGTGTCAGGGCTGAATCTTGGCCCACACCCAGACGGCCGGGTTAGTCTCAGACTCTCCGATGGGTTGTTCTGCGTTGGTCCCGTTCTTCACGTCTTGCAGGTTTCCATCCCTCCCGTTGTTTATAGCGTGGACTGACGGGATTCCACGTGATGGGTGTATTGTCATAACAAAGGCACTTGGGGTGTCACCATAGTTGTATAACTGCTGCGGAGATGACGGATGCCATGAATGCTGTATTAATAAGACGGCATGTACTATTATAGCTCAGATGGACATGACGGGTTAGTTTAGCAGAGCGCTTCTATATAAAGTCTCAGTTCAGACACACAAGCCTCCAGACTGGGTGTAACAGTACACGAAGCTTCAGGGTATACGAGGACAGGGCTCCGATGTGCGTAGAGTCCTTGGGTAACACTGACCTCCTATGTTCAGGCTAGTTGATGTTGGATCGGTGTGGGTTCCATCACTGGGAGCTCCTGATCACCGGCATGGGGGCCCCTCATCAAAGTAGGACTGCAGTGAAGAGTTAGTAGACTGTGTTGGTGGCATGTGCAGTGCCATACAACTCGTTGGGAGGTCAGGAACAGACCAGCGGGCACCAGATCTAGAAGTCTGGTTACTTGTAATGTTATAACCGGTTCCATGATAATGGTGTCTGACTCACAATTTTCTATTTTCTCAGTTTTTCACAGAATGGGACTTGACTACCTCAACGTCTTATACCGGGATAACTTGACCTCTCCTCTGTCCATCTGGCATAGAGGCACCGCCTTCCAGATTGATGTTGTGAAGGACCACCCACAGACGCCACTAGTCCTCACTGACCCGGACACAGTCGTGGTCGTTGTTGTCACAATGGCTCTAAGAATCCTACGTTCCCTTATGTCACTGGGCAAGAACATTCTGCAGACACAAGCGTCTAACTGGAAGATGCTTCCTCACATCTGTATGAGCAAGGCTCTGCGAGCGGGGGTCTGGGTGTGCTGGAGTGTCGTGGGTCTCTTATTACCAGCCCTGATGGCAACCATGTACGACCGCAAGAAACAGTCAAGGGTTAAGACCATGTGTGACACCGAGCAGCCCATGAGCGCAGGCACTGGGAAGAGTGACTGGGGAAGTCACACTGAGCCCGTTGACAAGATGGTCATTGAAGAGTCTTGCAACTTAGAAATGGAGACTGATCAAGAATTTGCCAAGATGGAGGAAGACTGTAAATATAAAGAGGTGGTAAGCAAAGAGAATAGTCTACCATCCTGTACAAATCCAGTCATCCTGTCAATGATCTGCATGCCATTAGAAGAAGTGGACTCCTCAGAGGAGTCCGAGGTGGAGGAGTTGGAAGGAGACTGTACCCAAGAGGAGATGTCCTTAGACAGTGGTATGCAGGAGTCGTGGACACAGTCATCCAAGAATGAAGAGAACTGGGATGAGGAGAGTGACTGGTCTGACGAGGACTCTTGGGATGAAGACAGTAATTCATGCAACGAAGGGGAAGATCTCTGGGCATCTTTCTGTCGCAGTGATGATCCATATAATCCATTTTCCTTTGCCATGCCTACAAGCAGTCCTGGACAGCCAAAGAAGGAACCCTCCACCAAAAGTCCTGAAACACTCCATGATTGTGGGACAGTTACCAAAAAGCAGAAGATGAAGCCAGTGCTCTCTGGATACAAGTCTTCTCACAAGTGCCCTCTACTGAAAGAAGAGCTGATGGAAGAAGGCAACCAATGCACTAAGAAAGTAAGTGGACAGGGCAAACAAACGTAAGACTTTTAAAAACTTGACATGTCTTAGTGATGTGTTAAGTTTTGATTGGTGCGGGCACAACTGCTGAGACTCCCTAACACAGAAGCACTAACCTTAGTACTGTGCCTGTTGGTGGTTTCGGTCAGTGCTCAGAGTGCTGCATGGTCTTCATAAAGTCTATGGAGCCGGTACACTGCTTGCAATGACAGCCAAACAGGCGCAGTGCTCTGAGTGCTTCTGCCCATTAGTTTTAGTAACTAGTGGGGGTCTCGGCAGCTGTACTCCCACAAGTCAAAACTTGACATGTCTGAAGCTTAAATGTAATTGCTCTATAAACTGGCACTGACTACTAGAAACACTACTTCAGTTCTAGCAGCAGTAGTAAAGCCATTGGTGTCCCTGGTTCCCAAAACTTCATTAACCCATAGGATGCCTCAATGTAGAGAACTCCAGACTTTACTATAGATGAGGCCACTCATTGACTTAATAGTTTTAACTGATCTATTCCCACTTCCTATCTGGGGAGAGGGAATTAACCCCTTCAGGGCCAAGCACTGTAAACATGTGCCACCAGCACACCATGATCAGGTCTGCCACTGTAACTGGGGCTCCCACTGTAACTGGGGCTCTAATATAGCATTCCTTTAACTTATCTTTAAAATTAGTATGATTACACTAAAATAAATTAAAAAAAAACACTTTAGCTTTGTACCCCTAATAAAACTAAAGTCAGTGGAAAAAGTATATAAAAAAAATCGCCCTATGTGTCTTAGAAAAAATGCAGCAAAAATAATTTTGGTAGCTGAAGAAAAAATAAGGCAGTAAAACCACCACACGGGTAAAATCCCTAAAGTGTCTGGTCCTTACGGGGTTAAGTATAGAAGATAACAGGCCAGTGGTATACACAGTATCACCCCAGTGTTATCTAGCTGGTCACTAGGAGATAATAGCCTGGGAGGACATTCCTTTTTTCTTAGTCATCGCTTAAGAATCCTGACATTTCACCTTGTTGCATAAGGCCTCTTGTGAGATCTGATGCCATCATGTGAAACGGGTGATCCATGGGAGTAAGATCCACCCAGAGGAATTCTGGGATGGGGCTGTCATGGCTACCTGCTGTGTCACTTGTTCTGCGCTGCTCGTTAGAACCACATAATTGCAGTAATAATCCCTTTGGTGTGGCTATACCTGTCCGGTCACTGAGCTGTAGGGCTCGGATAGCAGATTTTATTAGCTTGATTGTATAAACTGCTCTTATAACATTTAACCCTTTCTTCTCAGGTGCGCTTCTCACCCAAAGTCACCATTCACCCAATTATCGCCTGGAGCTTCGCTCACAGAATGGCTCGGAAAGGACCGTGGGAAGAGTACGCGCGGGATCGCAGCCGCTTCCAGAGGCGCATCGCTGAGACGGAGGCCGCCATCGGCTTCTGCCTGAACGCTCCTCACAGAGAGAAGATCTGGGCCAGATTATACAGCAACCAAGAATAGACTGTCTGACAACTGCTCAGTGCCCGGCTCTGTTTATTTCCTTTGCACTCCTCATGTCGGGGACATCTGTGACTTATTTACTCCAGTGTTATGTAGTTTTCAGTGATGTGAAGATTTTATACTTTTTGAACTTACAAATGGTTGTGCCTGAAATTCTCAGATGCAACATCTTGGCAATGGATGATGGGGGCAGTGCCCGTTACATATCCTACTCCTGTCTGTGAATAGGGCATGTGACTTCTTTAAAAAAAAAAATGTTTTTTTTCTTAGTCAGTCTGAAAAAGCTAGTCTGCATTGCCTCATTTATTTATTTATTTTTAATGGGGCTGAGTTTGCCCATTACAAACTCGGACAGAGCTCTGATGAGAATCTGCTGTGTGAATGGGCCCCAACACTTGATGTGTCTGTGCCATAAAGCACAACTGTTGTATTTAAGGGCATTGTATACCAGGTTACTAAAAGCCTATGCAAAATGGCAACGCTACTTATGGAGTGGGCCATTCCTCTATCTACCTCACCCAGCCTTACAGTATTTGGAATACATGGGGATTGCCTACTGGAAGTGAGGCCACAGATGGTGACTTTGGTCACGCTTGTCTAAACCTGGAATGTTTTGATCACTGTGGTCCTCTTCCAGTCTTTTTACTGAAACTGCTCCATGTATTGATCTTCCAGATGATTAGAAAGCTGGTACACTTGTACATGTTCAGCTGCTCTGATGGCAGCGGCTCATTGGGGTATGTTCACATGTAAACACTAAGGGGGGGGTTCTGCAGCAGCCTTACTGTACAAGCCAAGAAGTCTTATCCACTGGTGGGGAGAAATCGCCAGTGTAAACTCATCTGCAGCTGGCTGCACATGAATGGGTCAGACTCTGGATGCAGGATCCCACACCGGAATCTGACCCGGTGCCCAGCTGGTGATCCATCACATACCTGTAGTTTTCCTCTTGCACTGCAGATGGTCTGGCTGGCGATTGATACTGAATCCACGATCCATCAACGCTAGGCGATGATACTGAATCCACGACCTTTCCGCTATGTTAATTGAGGAAGGGCTGCGAGTCAGACTGCTTCCATTGACTTCAGTGGAAGCTGTCCAACCAGAATCAAAAATAGAGCATGCTGCAATTTTTCCTCCATGAGCAGAAAATCGTAAATTGATTTCCGCTTGTGTGCAGGAAAACTCTTTTTCTTTGCATGCTATTGGCGGTATTTGCTGCAGAACCCAAAGGCAGGCATATGCCCGCTCCAGATTCCGCAATACATAAATATGCCCGTGTGCAGCCGGCCTTAATCTGCTACTCAGCAAGTTATGCTGCAGACTTTACCCTGTGATCTGCATACAGCTCCCATGTGGATGTACCCCTTGCACTGGATGTAGCATTTGTATGTATGTTTTGAAGTGTTTGGGCAACTTGTCCTGTGATTGGCCCCATGTGATGACTACGTGTCGCTCCCCCTGGCACAGAGCATGTAATGGCTCTGGCAGCATCATGTGCATGCATTATATGCTGCCTAGGGTTTGGCTAAACATCTCCAACCCAAGTTCTTTTTCTATCACATAAAGAAATGTGTGGCATTAACTGAATCCTGCCTGCAGCGCCCACTAGTGGGGAAGTGCTAAACCAGGAATTTGTCTTTCTCCAGTGAGAAGTTTTGTCCTGTTTGGTGATTATTGTTATACTTTTTTAAATTTGTTTACATAAAAAATGTTTTGTACTTTTATTTTAACACTTGTAAGTAAATATTTATGTAATTATTCACTTTGATTTTTCTGTTTGTTTAATGCTAAGGATCAACAGCACTTTATTTTACACATTTACATGGAATATAATTATAGCATATAATGTCCCCGTTGGGGCGCAGTCTGTTCACCTATAGTGGGGTAAACTGGAGGAAACCCACACAAACACAGGGGGCATATAAACTCCATACAGGTGTTGTCCTTACTGAGATTTGAATCCAAGACCCCAGCGCTGTGGGGCTACAATGCTGCAGCACTTTGGAGGATATCAAGAAGTGTAACTGGTGGAAGACCCATAACTGACCTTTACAGTAATGAAATGGCTATAGGAGACCAGGGAGGACTAGAAATGTAGACCTCTAAGTCACATGACACTTTCAAGATGCCAATGTGGGCTCTCTGCTCCCTCATATGCTGGTCAGAGCTTGGCTATCAAGCCAAGTAGAACAGTGTTCCCCAACTCCAGTCCTCAGGGACCCCTACAGGTCATGTTTTCTGGATTTCCTCAGTGTTGCACAGGTGATGTAATTATTGTCAGTGCCTCAGACATTGCCACAGATGTTTTTGCTACAGGAGATTCTGAAAACGTGACCTGTTGGTGGGCCCTGAACATTGGAGTTGAGAAACAATGAAGTAGAACACTGCAAGGAAACACTAAACCTCTAAAGTCATAAAATTCACATCAGTGGTCTTCTCCCCTTATACGACTGATAACAAAACCACTGATTTCAGTAGTGTTTTTTTTTTTTTTTTTTTTTTTTTTTTTTTTGTTTTTCCACTATTGATTTCTCAGGTGTGACTGCTAGGAGTTGTCCTGCCTTCACTCTGGCCATATCTTCCACCCTCTGCACATACTAAATAAATCATGGGCAGCACTGATCTTCCCACGGTAACTTTCCTACGCTCTGGTGCAAAGTGTGAAAAGCCAGCAAGGGAGAAGACTCTTCCTTAAGGCACAGCTACACTCTGTGCTGGTGAGTGGTGGTGCCCACAGCAGTGTGTTTAAGCCCTAACAGTGTAGAAAGTGATGTACCAGCACCTCTTTCATTAGAGCACACACTTTAGACTCATTTTTGGTGATACGGTCTTCTCTTTCACAGCACTGGAGGACAGACTAAGTGTGTCGTAAGAGGTGCAGTTGGTGGAAAGCCATTCTGCTGGTATGTGAGTCAAATGATAGTGGATACATGGGAATACGGACACATCAGATTATGTGATTCAAAGCAACAGTGATCTAACCAAGGAGCTGCTGGCTCAGTTTGTGGCCTGTCCTTATTTCCACTTCCAAGATGGATTAGAACTCTGGGTGCCCCAAATTTGCAGTGCCTTTAGCAGCTCTCACTACTGTGAGCAGAGCCTGTGAAAGCCTGTATCAATGGTCCTGGTTCTGTCATTTCCTTCCAGTGAGGAAGAATGTTACAAAACCAGAACAAAGGAGGGGGGAAAAAATCCAAGTGCAACATGTGTAATTAGGTTTATACAAAATTGTGTTCTCCATGCACTGATTTAATATTTAACCCTTCCCAAGCCAGTGTCAGACCTTGTCAGATTTCCCTGCATAACTCCCATGTCAAAGGAGGTCCGACACATTTCTAACACTGCAGGAGAGATCTGACTTCTGTGAATACTGTAATATACATATGCAGAAGAGAAGTCTGAAGTCAGAGCACCCCTCAGCATACTGTGATGCACAGAGGAGAACTGTAAGAGCAGTGAGACTATGGAACGCTCTGCCTGAGGATGTGGTGATGGCAAAATCGGTAGAGGAGTTCAAGAGGGGATGAGATGCCTTTCTAAAGCGCTATGATACAGGATCTAGACATTAAATAACCAGTGGGGTTGTTGATCCGGGTCTTGGAGTCGTGTAGAAACTTTCAAACATTGATCCAGGGATTATTCTGACTGGTATTTTATTCCCCCACATGGGCTAAATTGGCTTCTGATTAATGTTTTTTCCCCCCTTCCTCTGGATCAACAAAAGGGGAGGGAACATGTCTTATATTTTTGCCCCCCAAAAAAAGGAAAAGTGTCTTCAGGGGGTGTGCAGTTCTTGCCCGCTGGCTACCGTGTAGTCCTCAATACTGACTGAGCATCTCTTGCTGGTGACAGGGCTTAATTACCCTGCCTCCAGCAAGCAATTGCCCTGATTGGTTCACGAGCGTTGCCTCAGCCATTCAATGAACGGCTGTGATTGGTTAATCGAGCACCAGCTCTGATTGGGTGAGGTGGCATTCGTGGACCAATCGCTTGCTGGAGGTGGGGTATTCAAGCATCGTACCAGCAAGAGATGCTCCATCAGCATTGAGGACTGCACGGATGTCTGTAGGAGCGCCGGAGACCAGCTGAAGGGACCTGCAAGGTGAGTTGTTTTTTTGTGTATTTTAGCTAGGGCTTATATTTCAAGTGGTAGGAAAGTTGGATTGGGAAGGGTTAAATAGAGGGCTTCCCTTAGGGAAGATATTAGAGTTATGGTAAGGGTAGGGATCCAGCCATCCAATACAGGAATTCTCTAATGCACGTGATTCTTAATAGTGAACCCCCTTGGAAAAGGCCTAGAATGGCACAAGTTTCTTTATACGGAGTCTAATTATCAGGATCATAACTCGGCAAGAGAGTGAAGAATGGGATTCGGATCTGAATCAGGATAAATACTATTTTGAAGATACTGATACTTTGTTAAAGGCAATGCACAGCACTATTGCTATAGAAGCTGATAAAAAAAACAACATATATATATATACACCTAGATCAATCAAAGATAAGAGTATTTACAGTTCATTCAAATATTAAATGAATTGAAAGATGCAAAAAATCGCATCCTAATATTGAGAGAGTTTAAGAATCGGCTATATTTCAATTTGCAGGACTCCTATGGGAAGAAATTCTCCGAATAGACATCTGGGTAGCAAAGGTGGTTAAACAAACCGCTCTTCTGTTTGAAGAGCAGATCATCTTTTAAAAGAAAAAAAAAAAAAGAGCCTAGGAAGCCTCCATCAGCACGATTCAAACTGATATTGCTGCTCCTGCTGTGGCTCGATCAATGGTCATCGGGATGGACCAATTACAGAAGCATTTAAAATGTCTCATGAAGAAATCAAAATTCTCTTCTATTATAAAGATGGTCACAGCTGCCTTACAGACATATCAACAGAACCTATGGGATTAGGAGCCAAGATGGGTGCCCCTACAAACATGACACTTGCTCTTTGGTTGAAATTGTGGTCATCGTACACAATCTCAAAAAAAAAAGTATATATGTGCTATAGGTTTCCATAAGAAACATGTTTTTGGACCAGAATTGTACAAAATATTGAAAAGGCTGCAGATAGAAAAAAAAAGAAAGGAGGTTCCCGGAGGATATGTCACCAAACAAGATATCAAAGGGAAAACGGGGTGTTACTTGAAAGGTGGATCAAGAAGAGGGCAGTACATCCTTTCTCAATCCCAAATCTAATCCAGGAACATTGTCCAAGCGATGACGCCAGGCTTTTGGGAGGAAGCTTGTCAACTTTCATATCTCAGTAGAAATAATCCAAAACCTTTGGGTTCTACAGATTATAGATAATGGCGACAAGATAGTTTTTTGCTCTTCCTTCCAGAAGACTTCACATTACTCATTTAAAAACATACTTTTTAAATCCGACTTACACCAAGGCGCTCTACACTTAACTGCGTTAGGAACAATTATTCTGGTTTCATTGGATCAACAAGTGGAAGGGCTAACCCAAACACGTTCCTCAGACACTATAGACTGGATGCCCAGGCCAACAGGGCCATGGCTTTTGGAGGTAAAGTGCTACAAACAATTCAGTCCCTAGGCTACTAATTTGTTAAATCTCCATTGGTGCTCTTGTGAAGGAGGGGGCAAAATGGAAAAGGGAATCAGTCTTATCGTTAATTCGGTTTTGACAAGCCCTCCACAGCAGCACCCCTAGTGCCTTCCCCTTGTTATTCTCTAATGGAAATGTTAATGTGCTCTTTCTTCCAGTGCAGTAATATTGGAAGCACTGCGGTTAGTATGGTAGGAGGGAATATTAAACAAGTGTTTCTGTCCCTACAGAAGGCAGGGAACAAGCTCTACGGGAGCGGTCGTAATCAAACCATCGTTAAGAATAATTCCCTTTTTAAGTCTGCATCCAATGATTGCAGTGATACTTAATCTATTGCTGATCGTTCCATCACTTAACAATCATCATGCAAAGCCGTTTGGCAAATGCTTATTCACATGAGAACGGTGTTTAAAAAAGGCCTCCACTCCAGATGCAGTAGAAAATTTCCAACAAATCTTAAGATTTTTATTTGAGATGTACGTGTTACATGCCAATGTAACCACTACATGTTGGAGTGTGCAGGTGGTTTCACACCTATGTCAGGAGTTCTCCATGGGTGAACGGCTCAACTCCGATCAGACCCCATTGGCTACAATAAGTTCCATTCACTTTGCGCTCTGCTGTCTAGCTTTTTCTTCTGGTATTTTGTGGATCTGCGATAGAACCTTCAACCGGTGGTTCCAACGCAACTGTGAAACCACTGTTAAGATCCAGGTTCTGTTCTCTATTTAGTCTTCTGTCAGCCATTTAATGAACTTTAGCTTAACTCTCTTAACAAGCTGAGATGAGGACTCATCTGGGCTTGCAACCAGCATCACCAGCACAGCAATTCTCATGAAGGATATCTTAGTTGTTATGTCTTGAGTTGGTGTGGAAATGTACTGTTTATCAGTTACTCATGAAATGCCTGTTGAGCCATATGTTTCACATGCCTACACTTGCTATATGCTGATACTGGGTACGTGTTGTGCAGCGATGCCTGTTATCATTTGTTGCCTATTTCTCAAAACAACTGCATACAGCTTTGGCATAAAGCCACTCCCTTTCTCTCTCCATAAAGGTCTGTTTGTAGAATAAATTTTAGAACTCTCTGAAATGCAGCAACCTGTCGGTGTGTCACTGACTTCTCCAGGCCTGAAATAACTTCTAATTTGGAATTCGGCAGCATATCATTGGGGTCCCTGAAATATCCCTAACACCACCCTGAAACTAGCTCCAATATGCTAGTATTTTACCATATAGAAAGTCCCCAGCGCATTTATAGTAAGATTTCAAAAGCCCCATCCGCAGGTCCTGTAATTTCCGGCATACTTGTGTTATGGAATCTGTACCACTACTCCACCATGTCTGAGTAGACCATTAGAAGTCACCAGTGTAGTTTAGTCCTACATCTACATTACCAAAGAACGTCATGTTTCCTAGATTTTAATTTTAAAGAATGGAAAAAGCGACCATGTTTGCATCAGATTTTTATTTAGCCACAGCTGGGTACATGATGGCACCATCACAAACAAAAGGCTGCAGTTTAAGAAACCTTAAGGGTCCATGATCCATAAAACTAAACATGTATACGGCAAGGCCACTTACAGAATAACCCTGTAATATTTTACCAGCCCTTGATATCAAGGCCCATATAACATCAGTGCGCTTAAAGGGGGAGGTGCAACAAGTACAAACATTTTACTAAATGAAGCCATCCTGTTAGCAATACATCAGCTCAAAGGAGGGAGGGGGGGCTCTGCTCAGGCTGACGGTGCTTTTCCTAAGCAGAGGATCATTCGACCTTATTTTTCCATGGGGGAGAAGGTTGTCCCCTAAAAGGGACCCTGCTTCAGTAACACTGCCTACTTAAAACAATAAACTGAAGCATACTTACGCCTCTGCAGGCACTGTGATCCTGCGCCGCAGCCTACTGTGCTCCCAGTGATTGCTGGGCAGATGATGTCACAGGAAATCACATGACCACTGCAGCAACACGTTCTTGAACTCCTGGCATCAAGGCTCGAGGAATGTGAGCATCGATGCCAGGAGAACGAGCAGCACACTGTGGCGGTCACCTGATTTCCTGATTATACCACAACAATTACAGCCGTGCTGGGTCCCAGCAGCTGCAGAAGGGTAAGTATAGTTCAGTTTATTGTTTTAATGCAGGCAGTGCTATTGAAGTGGGGTTGTCCAGTAACTGGACAACCCCTTTAAGGCTGCATTAATACAACAGTCCAAGAGGATTCCTTGGTTTTGGCAAAAAAAAACAAAAAATACAAAACTAAAAATGGACATTGAAAGCAGCCTAATTTGTTTCCAAGTCAATGTATGATAGAGGATGACACAATTGAAAGAACTGGCCAGGAGGGATTCACCCGTCTTATATGTTGTTGATTTTCTGCACGTTGGCAGTGGAACATGATGAGAAGTGGTCACCACAGGTCAAAGAAGGAAAAAAAATTGAAAACCTTGCCTTTTTAAATAGCAACTAGAGATGAGCGAGTATACTCGCTAAAGGCAATTGCTCGAGCGAGCATTGGCCTTAGCGAGTATCTCCCCCGCTCGAGACTGCAGGTTCGGGTGCCGGCGCGGGGGAGCGGTGAGTTGCGGCAGTCAGCAGGAGGGAGCGAGGGGGGGGGGGGGGGGTAGAGAGGGAGAAAGAGATCTCCCCTCCGTTCCGCCCCGCTCTCCCCCACAGCCGGCACCCAAATCTGCAGTCTCAAGCGGGGAAGATACTCGCTAAGGCCAATGCTCGCTCGAGCGATTGCCTTTAGCAAGTATACTCGCTTATCACATTTGTACTACAATAGTTTGGGAATTTTTACTGAAACATTTTATAAAGTCGGACCAGAAACCAGACTGTCCCAGTGACTATGGATAAACGGACTGCGCACAGGCAAATGGTTATTGGATCTTCGTAACAGGGACTTTCACACACAGACAAAAGAAAACAATCTGCTGCATTTAAAAGGTTATTCCCATTGTATAATGATGGGATATTGCTAGGATATGACATCACTTTAGGATCAGTTGGGGGGCGGGGGGTTACCTCTGGAGCCTCCCTCAATCCTGAGAATTAAGGGGCTGCAACACTGCATCCTGTTCTAAGGCTGAATTCACATGGCCAAGTGCGAGTTGTGCCCAAGATTCTCAGGCGCAACTCACAGCACACGGGCACGCCGTCCATGTGCTGGGCGGGACACCCCACACTACTTGACCTATTCTCGTGCGAGACTTGCACAATAGGACATGAGCGACTTTTCAAACTCGGACCATTGGCCCAAGTGGAAGAAAAAAAAAATTAAAAAATATAGCTCATGTAAATGAAGCCATTGAATTGAGTGATTTCTTTTTCCATGCAAGGTCTGTCTGTTTCAGCCGTGTGGATATGGCCCAAGTCTTCCATGCACAGTGATGTCCCCAGCCATGCTGCTGTATAGGGACCTGCAGCATGGCCCCATTCACTTCAATGAATCACTGCTGCTGTCCTGTTAAAGACAAAAGGGGTCACAGCACCATCCCCCCCCCCCCCCCCCCCCACATTAAATTCTGTATTAGGAGGGGAAAAGAAAATACTCCCAGTTATATTACATCTATAAAAGGACATAGCACCACATTTTGAGTAAAGCACACAAGCTAAGTTGGGTAAGAGGGTACAGAGTCCAAGATCTTCCCTACTAGCAGTGCAAGTTATATGTGCACAAGCCTTGAACACAAAGAAGTTCTGCTCCACCAATTATGAGGTGTGCTTTAGTCATCAGATGGCAAACAGCCCTACCTAACACAACAAAACTGGACTTTACACTAGTATCACTGTGCCTTTACATTGACCTAGGATCTCCCGATTCTCGTTTGCTCACTCTGGCAGCCGGTTTGGACTGCATGATTCTCATTGAGAATTGCGCAGTCCTTGGGTGCTTATCGTTCAGTGTTTCCCATTCCTACGTGAAACACTTATCCATAAATGACAGCTTGTTTTTATGCCCGCTGAAACTGAACAACGAGCAATCAGCTCCCGATTCTCGCTCACCGTTCAGTCGTTTGCCCGTGTTTAAACTGAAGGATTATCGTTCAGTTCGTTTGAACGATAATTGTTGAGTCTATACGGAGCTTTAGGATCACGTTCATATGGGATGGGTGTACTATGGATTTTCGGCAGTGCATCTGTTGGAGATCCACAGTGGCAAAAACTGCACCAAGTGGAATGTGCAATTCATAGCATAGTTACTGTGGGTCTGCCACAGATGTCACCATCCACGGTGATGCTACTGTAAATGCTGGGAATTTCATAGCATAACCCTCCTGTGGACATTGTGTTTTTATTAAAAAAATCATTTTAGTACAAGTCATCATTTGCCATGGTTTCTGTATTTTATGATGTGCGTCACCTTCCGTCTGTGGTTGGTACATTTATGCCGATACCAAATATGTAGAGATTTTTTGTTTTACTACTTTTTAATAAGAGCACATTTCAGGAAAAAAGTTTTGTCGCCATCTTCCGAGAGTCATAACTCTTTATATTTATTTATCCACCTGTTTTTGGTGTTTGAGCCCCAGTGCCGTACTCCGCCCCCCAGCCACTGCACTAGGTGTAGCACAGCAGCAGTTTGCCCTAAGTATTCCCCTAAAAACAACATGACTATTAGTTGAGTGGTCAAATATCCGTTTTATCTATGCCCAAAATAGACAGTGGAGACCATCTACCAGACTAACCATAACCGCTCTGTCCTTGCTCAGACTTCATGTGCATTTAATAACAAGTGCAGACATTTCCAACATCATTTTTATTGAATTGAAGGAGAAAAAAAAATTCTTTAAAATTATTTGAGATACCGTAAAAGCTTAATATGTTTTCATAAACTGCATGTCCATCGGCTGCTATGGCCCAGTGCCTGAACTATCCAATTATCTCAATTAGTTGGCCTCTCTGGCATTTAATGGGTCAGATTTATCAATGTGGAGTAAGTAAAAAAAGATTGTTGCTAGAGGAAAGCCCTGTCATATGTGGTACAGCAAGTCAGATGTAGAGCAGAGCTTAGATCTGTTCCATATGTTAAAACGAGACAAACATTCCAGGGGCCGGGGTATATCACCTGCAGTCGTCGTTCTTTGCTGTCCCTTCGGTTCTGCCTCCTGTTTTTAGCCATCGCAAGATGGCAGCTGCAATCGTCACACAGTGCATTGGTAGTGTTAAACTACCAATGCCCTATGCCCGCTGTTTGGTTGGGCACAACTACTTAAGTAATCAGTGCTGGACAATTAGAGCTGTGTACAGCATGCATTAGGTAGTTATAAAACTGCTGCAGCCATCTTGGAGGGTTGAAAACCGGGGCCAAAACCAGCCAATCAGAAGAATAGCTGCAGGCAATTTACCCCAATGCTCCAAGACAGAATTTTGTTCTGAAAGCAAAGGGTCACTTTAACAAAAAAAAATTTAAAAAAATTGCGCACTTCAGAAAGCAGCGTTGTGGTTGCAATAACAGACAATGCACCTTCATCTAACTTCACATAAATCAACAGTACAAGTGAATAGAAGAAGCTCTGCGACATATCCTAGAGAAGAATACTTCTTTCTCCACTTAGCAGGCTTCTTTCCTCCTAAACTGTACATTCACACTGACATCAGTCTTGGTATAAAATGCCAGCTAACATCTCACATGACATGCTGCCCATAGAAACCTATGGAAGCTGCTGCAGGAGAGAGAGAAATGCACATAAAGGCGACTGGTGCTGCTAATGGTGTTTACTACTGAAGTCACATCTACATTGCTCAGTACTGCTGTATAATGTCCTACATGCTGCTGCTACTTATGAGGGTGTGCTACAGCGTAATATACCAGATATCATTCTCTCTTATGTGTGCAGGATATAGGACATAGCAGCTAGTCTCCACCCACCAGCTCAGGGAACACCGAGAAGTAGATCTAGAGCCTGCAGAGGGAGAAAACTAGTAAAAAATTCAGGATACAAGTCAATCAGTGGCCAGAAATACTTCTATTTATCATGTACACCGATGACCGCTTATTTTGAAAAGTCATCTGAAACTATAAGTAGATTTTAAAGTTGTGATACAGTATGTATTTAGAGGATGTGTGCTGCCAGACCCTTTACTGCCATTTCTGTGTAGAATTTGCACAGATCTGTACTGTCAAGAGAGATTTCTGCCAGACATGCCTAAAAAATAAAACCAAAAATGGGTATACTGGCTCTGGCTAAATCATTGGAGTAAGAGCTCCTTTACACGGGACGACCTGTTAGATTCAGAAGCCTCACAGCTTGTTCCAGCGATAATCGTTCCTGTGCTTTTTTTACATAGGAACCATCATCGCTCATTAATGGAGGCGGAGCAGGCTAGGAAATTGCTCCAGCCCACCCATCTCCATTCATATTAAACAGGCAGTCGTTCATAAATGAACAACTGCTGTTTACATGGGCTGATCAGTCATGCAGTTATATGCATGCATAAACTGAATGACGAGCAGGAAGCAAATGAATTCTCGTTAGTCGTTCAGTCGCGGCATGCAGTTACACTGAACGTCAATTTTTCAGATTATCAGTGGATGCAGGAATCTGATTAATTTATCAGCCCGTGTAAAAGGGCCCTAAGCACATAGAATGGTAGCAACTTGAACATGGTGTTGAAGGTTTCTTTTTAGCAACATGTTTTAAGCTGAACTAGCCTCTTCCTCAAGGAACAGAGTGAGTTATATACTGCAACGACTAGAGAATTGATATAGCTGTACCAATGTACTACAGAGAGCAGCACTGCTTACCTTGTGACTATAGTACATACTCCACTGACTAAGAACTGGGCGCCGATACATACTGAAGTGACAGCCAGCTCCTCTTTTAGGCCACCTGCACACAGGCAGGATGGATTCCGCATGCGGAATCCAACGCTGTGCCTGGCTGGCAGCTGCGTGGAAGTCTTTTTGCTGTACTGCGGATGGTCTGTTCAGCGAGCCGTCGGACATGAGCAGTACAGTTTTTTTTTTTTAAAACCATTGCTTTTCCCGCATCATCATCTAGTGATGATGCGGAATCTGCAACCTTTCCGCAAGGTCATTGCAGAAGGGCCGCGGATCAGATGGCTTCCATTGACTTCAATGGAAGCCGTCCGTGCGGAGTCCACACAGAATCGCAACATGCTGTGATTTCTTCTCCGCAATCGATTTCTGCTCGTGGAGATGAAATTGCGATTTGCCATAGCAAGCTATGGGCTGTATTTGCTGCAGAATCCGGAGGCAGGCGCCCACTCCGGATTCCGGAACGCAAATCTGCCCGTGTGCAGGCGGCCGCACTCTTTCCTCATTATGGTAGACCCAGAAGAATGTCATAAACGAAAAGGCAAAAAGCTGATAGGTAGACCACTATAGCCATACCCAGTCATTATTTATGGTACTTTTCATATTCGGTGCCGTACTGTAAAATCTAAGAAGTGCCTCATGGGTTCATTGGTTTTTACACCAA
This sequence comes from Eleutherodactylus coqui, assembly GCF_035609145.1. NCBI lineage: Eukaryota > Metazoa > Chordata > Amphibia > Anura > Eleutherodactylidae > Eleutherodactylus > Eleutherodactylus coqui. The sequence goes on along the minus strand of NC_089842.1, from coordinate 145,717,682 downwards.
GTATTGTGGGGGAGATCGAGGATAACTATTGTACAACTCCAACAGATGACGGTTCTAACCCTACAACACCCCACAACTTCTGTTGGTGCTGGAACTTCAGGACACAGATTAAAAAATGAAGTAGCGCACTTACACGTCTAGATAAGGATTACTACATCTTCACTAGAGGAGATGCTGTATGCATTATATATTCCTCACTTGCAGAGACACAATGTGACTACAACAGCAATCCAATATATATACATATATGGATGGCATTCTCTGCCATGATGAAAACAGAAAAGGTGCTTCTCCAGGGTAAGACCTACTAAACTTTCCAGTCTTATTTTATTATTTTTTGTGTTTCTTTTTAAGTTTGTTTTTTGAAAACAAGAAGCCCGATTCCCAATGTGAGAGATTTACCCAGCGCTCAATTGCACATCCCTTGACTTTGAAATTCAGGAGAACAGAGGGATATAGAGTGGAGACACCAAGATGGAGGTGACCAATCTTTGTTTCCCTGCCGCATTCTCCTCCCTTGGGTCTCTAACTTTCTGCTGTTAAACTTGATGAACCTGATGTTCCTGGGAAGGTGCTGAATCTTTCTTTTCTTGTTGGGCGGCTTCTCCTGGAGGTGCTGGATGTTCTCCTGGTGGTCCTGGGTGGGCATCCAATGCCTGGTGGGCTTCCTCGTGTTTTACTGTTGAAACAGATTACATTATGGTAGTTGCTGACTATCTATCCAATACATATCAGGCAGGTAGGACAATCACTATGTTAATGCTGTACAGCTTGGAGTATCTAGTGTGAATACCAGTTTAATATCTTAGAACACAATATCACTAGGATATATCATCACTTTGTCATTGGTGAAGGTCTGACCTCTGGGACTCCATCGATATTAAGAATAAAGGGGCCAGCAAGCACTGTGGACCCAAGAGGGGCCCAAAGGTCAAACCTCCACCATCATAAAGTAATGGACACATCTGAAGGAAAAATAAGCAGGTTTATATTTCCTATTTTTATCCTTTTAAACTTTAAGAATTCAACCCAAAATTTAAATGGGTTATTTACAAATTAAACAAGCTTTGTCCATAATTAGTATTACAGGACATAGAAGTCATACGAGGAGGTCTTCCCTGAATCCCTCTCTATTAGCCAGATTTGAGAGCTGCTGAAATGAGTGTCTATGGCTGGGGAGGACTTCATACATTCAAAGCAGGTATGATCAGGTCTACTCCTGCACACCCAAATCCATGCTCTTGTCCATTAGTATAACATAGCCGGCCCCTGCTGCACATGGTTCGGGCTCTGCTCCTCAGCCAGCTCCATAAACCCATTCCTCATTATGACACATGTATGGCAAACCAATTTGGGCGTTAAGAACAGTATTATTTTTTGTCCATTCATCTCCGCGTTCCAAAAACCATACATTTTTTTGTTAATTATCAACGTAGCCGTGTGAGGATTTGTTTTATGTGGGATGTGTGGTCATTTTTAGTGACATAATGCTTGTGGTACATGCAATGTATTGCATAACCTTATTTATTTATTTTTTTCTTTGAGGGGTTGGGGAATGGAAAATAAACATAGCCATTGCGCCATTGTTTTTATGGCACTGACTGAGCAGTAGGACATGACCATTGTATTCTGCAAGTTGTTACAATTATGGTGACACCAAGTTACTTTAGCAGAATAATTATTTCTAACGTGCCGACATATTCCGCAGGACTTTACAAATCAAAGTGAACAGACAAAATCCTATTACATATATAGTAAACGAATAAATATGAGGGCCCTGATCACAGGAGCTTACAATCTATTGTGAAACAAGGGTGACACACAAGGTGAGAGTGCTCGCTTTGTACTATGGTCCAGACATCTTTTTCCAAATAGATTAAAAAACATTTAATCTTTTCTAAATTTGTGTTGCTACAGTCCAAGATTTGTAACGCAATTTTTCGGACAGTCAAGCTGCACAGGGGCTTCTTTTTTGAGGGACGAGTTGTAGTTTTCATTGGTACCATTTTGGCGTACATACGACTTATTAACTTTTATTCCTTTGTTTGGAGAGGAAGGGGGGGGTTGAACTGAAAAATAGCAATTCTACTATAGATTCATTAGGACATTTTTTTTCATTTGTGGGATAAATGTGGTAATTTTGTTGTAGAGGTCAGTACTAGAGATGAGCGAGCACACAAATGCTAGAGTCTGCGCATGGGAGACTCAACATTTTTGTATGTGGGACACCGGGTCTCAGTCTCTCTAGACAAAAAATTTGCCAATGACGCACGCTGCGTCGCGGCAGGGAGAGGCCAAAACAGGCACGTCACAGCTGGGAGGAGCCAAAAACTGGGGCGGGGGTCGAACGCGGCTTGATGCTCGTTCAAGTAACGAGCACCATCGAGTACGCTAATACTCGAACGAGCATCAAGCTTGGCAGAGCATGTTCGCATAACGCTAGTCAGTACACATGCGATGATACCAGTTACGTATAGTCCCTCAACCCCCAATACAAAGATTTTGCAGAGAAATTAAATCAAGTTTTTTTTTTAAAGCGACTTTCCTGGACTTGACCAAGATGGCTCCCCCACTTCTCTAACTACCTGATGCATACTGTGTATTAGTATGCATTGGTAATCTAAGACACTACATGCTGATCTGACTGGCCAGCACTGCTCATGTGAATATTACACTGCTCAGGTGTAATGTCTTAGACCAATGATGCATACTATACACATTGTGCAGCTGGTGTGGCCATCTTTGCTTGTACAGGCCCAGAGGGACGCTTAGGTTAGAATTTTTTCTCTCTAAACACTTTATTCAAATATATTTTTATTCCCTCAACATGCAATATTCCGATTATTTCTACAATACTTCTGTATTGCAATGTATTATATCTGTCAGTGTTACACTGACAGATAGCCTATTAGGTCCTGCCTTACACATTGCCCAATAGATGTACGGCGCAGATCGGCTACTGTTATGTCCCCGGGAGCAAGTACAACTCATCACACCTGTTAATCACAGGGTCAATGATGGTCTTACAGAAGGAGTCGTAAAACCACTTAAGTGTCATGGTCGCTACCAACCATGACATCTAAGGGGCTAAACAGTCAGTATGGAAGTCAGCCATGTTCCTAGCCATTAGAATTGTACGTCAGCATTATTATACAGCCGATCCCCACAAGGGATGGGATGGGATGGCCTCTTGCATTAACTGCATGGCTGCCGTGACTCAAAAGTATGTTACAGGGCAGGAAATAGGCAAATTGCTCACTGTGGTTTATCAGTATTTCCATGTTGGTATAGAAAGAGGTTCCTACCTGGTTCGGCTGCTCCTTCCGGTACTTGAGCTTGGAACTTAAGCTCCCCATTCTGGCCAACAGCAGGAGGTGCAGGTGCTTCAGCAGGCTGGGATTTCTTTTGTTCCATTTGAATTACAGCCTTGATAGAAAGAGCATAAATTTATTTTGTACATATAGAGAACTTTTAATTGCACATTATCAACAATACCCTTTGAACCGCATCTCATCACCTCTCTTCAGAAAAATGCAATATTCTACTATTGACATACATAAATCTACAGAATTTAATAATTATATTTCCATAGCTCAAAAAGGGATTCCAAACTCTCCTATTACATAGGGATTAGAAAATGATAAAGCCCTACTGTATACAAGAACAAAGGCACTAAAGGTGCACATTAGGGGCACTAACACAGGTCAAATAAGACGATTTCAGCCCATTGCCTCTTTGAATCTAATTACTAGCATCCAAAGTTGATAGTGCCTTGGCATTGCAAGTCATAAGTTAGTACTCTCCCCTGTTGAGCAGTTATACCCATTTAGTTTCCCTGCAGTTGTAGGGTTTCATTTTGCATCTAGTGGAATGCCCAGAATTTAAAGGGCATCTGTCACCAGAGTCTTGCAAGAGTATCTCTGAGGTTTCCCATCAAGATAATGTCCAAGGTGCAGTCACAGCCACTACATCTGTTAAATCTATGCTGTATACAAATGAGCTTTTCTATGTACCCTTGGCAAATCAGATGTGCCGAGAGGGCCAATGTGGCACTAGCTTCATTTCTGAGTTTATACAGGTAAAATTTGCCACCACAGATCTATCAATGCAGCTGGTTGACAGAGGAGGAAGAGCTAAACTGCATTTAGTAGTACCAAGAATCCCCATTAGAAGAACGGGGGCTTCCAGTACGTACAGATGAACCTATGTCTGTCACGTTGGTAGGCATCTCCTATATGTCTTCACAAAACTCTTGGGATGATGATCATTAAAAACATGCCCACCTCAATACCTACCTGCTGATATTCCTTCTTCTGAGCATCCAACTCTATCTGTCGCTGCTGAAGGGCTTCATGCTCTTTCCGTAGCTCCTCTGCGCGATTATTTAAGGAGACTTCCTGAGCGGCCAATTCCTGCTCAAATCTGCGCAACTCTTCTTCTGTGTAAATCTGCGATTCATCCACAGTCTGCAAAAAAAGAAAAAAAAAGGCAATTCTTTGCTATACATCTAATCAATTGGGCCTTGTAAGGGTACTTTAAATCTTGCCGAAAAAAAACCCAACACCACACTATTGTCATTACGGGACCTTATGCAGTTAATGTACGGAGTAGCGACCCCAATACTTGTCATGATCCGACTCATTCATTAACAGCTTTCCCTAAATAACACTGCATATCCTACTTTCTAGTGTTGTGCATAATGTTATCCACAAAAAGGATAAACTTTTATTAAAAAAAAAATAGAGACCAGACATAAATACTCTTTTGCGTGCCGAATCTGGTAGTGCAACTCGGCTCAATTCATGTAAGCAGTACAGGTCCCTTCTGGTTTGACTTCTACAAAAGGATACATTGTTGATAGTAAATCCCACGAATAGAGCAATGTTAAAAACTACAGAAGAATGCGGATTTAGATTCCTCACCTCCCATCCACCAGCCTCATTAAACTCCTTCCTCTCTGTAGATTTCAAAAACTCCTCCAGCGTCACCAAGCGATCGTGATTTGTGTCCACCTAAAAAGTGAGAACTGCAGTTTAGAAATATTTCCACAAACAGATCTACTAAAATGTAATTGATGGAGAAAGTTATGGCTAATCACGGGACACTTGTAGTCCAATTGTCTTGTGCACCAGGAAAGCTTTCAGGATCTCTGTCAAATGTATCCATAGGCCCCACGATCACCAGAGGAAGGCCAAAACATTGGGGCATATTAAGTCTTTTATGCAAGATTTCCAGTGTACAAAAATTGTAAATTATGGCACACATCATAAATGTCACCTGCAAATTTTGGCCTTTTTTTAAAGTGGGCAGGGCTAAACAAAAATGTGTGTAGCCACACACGACCTGTCAGATTTACTATCATTTACTCCAGAAGCCGGCATAAATTGTAGGAGACATAGATTTCAGCTTCGGTGCACAGATAGACCAAAAGCTGCTCCAACTGTAGTCAAAGGCAGTGCCACCTTTACGGAGATCGGCGTCCAAAACGCCGAGCACTGACGTCACGGCTAAGGTCGTTAGCGCTCGTGCAGAATGTTTAGATGGAAAGACTTATCGCTGGATCGCGGGCTTCTCGCTCAGCGCTTCCCCTTATATGTGAAGCGCTGAGTGGGGAGAGTTTACATGTAATGAGAAGCCATCGATCCAGAGAACGTTTTTATGCTGACTGAAAATCAGAGATAACGACAAGTGAACGAATAGCGAGTGATTTTTTTTGCATTTAATTTAACAAATCACCCAAATTCTTTTTCCTTGAACGAATTTTGAGCGATAATCATTATGTATAATTGGTCCATAAGTAAACATACCTCATTGTCCTCTAAGTCTCGGCCTCCGACGTACACTGCAATATCAGTACAAATGCACCCTAACAAAAATAAAGCATCCAAAACAAAACAACCCCTTCTAAAAGCATATGAAGTAGCAGGGAAGAAGGTTTTCACTGTAAATACATTTTTATTTAAAAATCCCACATCCAATGGGTTACACCAATGTTACCCAACCTCCTTCGGCTGGCAGCACACCTAATCAAAAATTGCCTTGTGGCACCCCTGCACAAAAAAAAAAAAAAAAAAAATCTCTCTCTCTACGGCACCCCTATGAGCATCTCATGGTACACCATGGAGCCCCGTTTGGGAATCACTGGGTTAAACACACTGTGCTCCATTACATATCAGTCCTTCATATGACAAAAGCCACTTTCAGACAAGCGTCCCAGCCCGACCACGGGTCTACTGACTTGAACCCAAGAGCTCTATGATGCTATGACCTTAGATCAGTAGAAGCACAGTCAGGCCAGTGAATGTGTGCTCATGACATGTCTATAACAGGATGGTATACTCTGTGCAAACACTCAGCTATAAGAAGTCTTAGGTCCATACAGTACTTTAGCGTTTGGATGCAAACATGAATGCTCAAATTCACTTCCACGAAGGACATACATTCTTAAGGCCCATTTACACAGAGCGATGATCACTCAAAATTCACTCAAACATTTGAGTGAGTTTTGATTGATCATCTTTGCATAACTCTAAGTAGCTAATTAGCTACTTAGGAGTTAATGCAGGCGGAGCAGGATACAGCCACCATAGCTCGGAGAACAATGCAACTGTTTTGAATATGCAAACAGCTGCACTGTTCTCGGGGCTTTCAGCTGGTGTCCCGCTGAGAACTGCCAGCGGGATACCAGCTGAAAGAACGCCATCAGCACCGCCCGCTGAGATATCAGCGGGCGGCGACGATAAGGCTCATCGCTCTTTTTTAGCTGCCTAGAAACGAGTGATGAACGAACAGAGCACAAACAGTGCACGATGGCCACGCGTTTAGACGCAACGATTATCGCTCAAAAGACGGTTTTTGAGCGAATTTTAAGTGATAATCGTTGTCTAAATGGGCCTTTAGTTCTGCTCTCAGCTGAGGTTTTGTTACAGTGTAGGCAGTGGTCTGTGAGCTGAATACATTCGCAGCAGCTCCACAAATCTCTGATAATTTGCTACAATGTATCAGTCTGAAGTCCAGGCTGTGTAGCTCAGAGCATTGCCTTGTACCTTCCCCACCCCTTCACTGGCAGATTTATAACCTCCTTACATTTTTCATGACATGTTCTCTCATACGCAGCCTCTCTTCTTCCATCTCCACCATGTCATCTTCTTCATTATTCGGGTTATAAACTTTCTCTAGCTAAAAACAGAAAACACAATGTATTATTCACGTCCCTCATAAAGTCATAGATAAATTATATTATCAAAGTGAATTACACAGCAGGGACCTGTGAGGATGCTTTCAAGAACCATGGTCTAAGTCAGTACTGGCATACAAATGTACGGGTTCTAGTCTACTATAATTTTGTTGTAAAGCAATTGTATGAAATGTAAAGAAACAAAGAAAAGGATGGGGGGGGGGGGGGGGGGAGCTGTCTTATTTCTCAGAAATAGTGCCACACTTGTCTATATACTGTGCCTGGTATTGCAGGTCATTCATGTGCCTGTGAATGTGGATAAAGCTCTATACAGTTTTCTACTGTATTTATTGATTAAAGGGGCTGTAGCAAGATTATTAGTTATCCACTATCCACAGGATAGGGAATAGCTTGCTGATCGGCGAGTGTCTCAATGCTGAGACCTCGACCAATCCTGAGAAAGGGGGTCCTACCCATGTCCCCCGTCTCCTCACTGCAGAGTTACTGTACGCCTTGAGGTCACGCAAGCACGCCGATGCTCAATTCAATGGGACTGCAGTGATTACACCAAGAGCTCAGGTAATTCTGCTAGTCCCATTGAAATAAATGGAACACCGACTGTGCATGCTCGCCTGGCGTTGGTGAGGTCACAGTGGGTGGGAAAGTGACCCTAGCAGTGACAGGCAGAGGCGGACACAGGACTCTCATTCTTGCAATAGGGAGGTGTCTCTGCAGCGAGACTCCCACAATCAGCAAGTTATCCCCTTATCCTGGTGGATAGGGGATAACTTGTTAACTTGGTACAATGCCTTTAATTTAAGCATGAATATGCAAGTCAGTTTACCTCTTTTGTAAATAGTGCTTCCAGCTCTTGCTCATCCAGAAGTCCATCATCATTGGTATCTGAAAGACACAGATAATAAAAATATGGAATCCCTGATCCCAGTGACAAATTTGCCAGGTATATAGAATCCATAATGGTACGACTGGTAACAGAAAAGTACTAAAGTTGATTGTTTTGGGTTGTAAAAACTCTTTACCAGACTTTGCTGTACTATTTCTATGGGAGAGTGTTGTGGGTATGCTCTGTGATCTATGCAAAAGTCATTGTGCAAGGAGGGGAGCTGTGGCCATCCCATACAGTGTGATCTATACAAAGATGACAGCTTTCATTGTATTCCTGCCAGTGATCATAATGAGTTGGCTGCTGAAAAGTGATCTCACCTTATTAAAAGAAATAATTGTGACAAGACAAGATTTACCGTGCAATTTGAAGAATGTTTTTGGGTTAAATTCGTTGGGGTCAAGGCCATCAGTCTCCTCCCAGACTTCTTTCAGTTGATCTTTACTTCCCTAGAGATAAGGAGAGACTGGATTATAATTGATGACTGCTACAGAAGTAGTTTCAGAGAACTGAGGATATCTAGTGGGGATGACGGCTGTCATGTCACAGTGTAAAAGATAAAGACAGAAGTTAACAATGTGAATTAAAGGGTTGCCCAGCTTTACAACAGCACCAGTCTACAAGCCCATTTAGACGGGACGAGTGTTGGGCAAACGATGCCTGACACTCGTCCCCGCACATACTCGCTCACGTGCTGCTGCATGGGAACTAGTGTCACTGGCTCACAGCGGGGAGGCTGCATGAGATTTCTCTCCTCCCGCTCCACCGCCCCCCTCCATTGACATAAAATAGTGTCCAATCAGTACTGAACAGCTGCTATTTACACTGAGAGATCTGCTCAATGTCCATCGTTTATGCTGCATAAACGATGGACGCTGATCGCTGAATGTAAGTAGCAGCCGTTCAGTACTTAAAGGCCGCTATGTAAAGATAATGGAGAGGGGCGGGGGAGCGAGAGGAGAGAAATCTCCAGCAGCCTTCCTGCTGTGAGCCAGTGACACTAGCTCCCATGCAGCAGCACGTGAGCGAGTATGTGCGGGGACGAGTGTCAGGCATCGTTTGCCCAACACTCGTACCATGAAAATGGGCCTTTATCCATGAGCTGTTATTACAGTTCATTCCCATTCAAATAGGGGTGAGCTGCAATACCTGGCAAAGCCCAAATTTGGACAACCCCATTAATGTAAACTCTTCTAACATCTTACATGAACTGCAGTCACATGTCTAGGTGGCGCAATGAGGAAGCGCACTTACTGGTACGTTAACTTTAGGGTGTTCCCTGTGCTTTTTCTTCATCTCTTCATAGTGTGCTTCCTCCATTCTCCGTTTATCCTCATCTAGAGACTTTAAATATTCGCGTCTCTCGTGTTCCTTCATCATCTCATAACGTTTAAACTCTTCATGATGAGCAGCATCGTAATTCTCCAGATCCTTGGTCGCCTATGCAAAACGACACCACATTATTTACGTTTCACAGCATTCAATACTCTGCTTTTTCCAAACATCTTTTTTATTTTAAACTTTTGCAAATATTTTTCATTACAGTTAAAAAAAAATTAATAAAATAAAATACATCTTGGAAAAATACAATGATATTCTTCAAACACTTTTCACTTACAGTCATAACTTGCATTGTCCCTTTAGAAAGTTAAATATTATAGTAAACATATTGATCTCTTGTACTATTTCCTTATTATGGTTTACTCGGCACTTTCAATCCTCCCATTATGTTTGTATAAAACCATTTGCTTCAAATTAGACAAAAAAAAAAAAAAAAAACATGAAAGGAAATAACCAGGAGGGGGTACTTTTAACATTTCTGTCCTCCTCTCCTACTGGCTCCCCGCCTAGACCCAATCCTACGTCTCATGTTCCATTCCGGTCGGTCCCGTTATCCTGCCCTCTGTTGATTTTCAGTCTTCCCAGAGAGTCTCTAGCACCCTCTATTAGGCACAAGGCTGTATATTGAAAGGGCGTCACCATCTTTTTAATTTCTTGGTCGATGTAGTGTGATTGGAGGAAGATCTGCCATTTTCTGAAAAATGTTTTTGCTCCTTTCCCTTTGTGTCTCTCTGTCTCCACTCGTTCCATGCTTAATAGGTGTTTAAGTTGGGCTACCAGTTCGGTTATTCCTAGGAGTGTTTGCAGAATCCAATGTTTGAGCAGAAGTCTTTTCGCTACTAGAAGAACTATGTGGATGAATTTAGGGAATTTTAGAGGAGTAGATCCGTCCGGCCCGTTCCTCTCATCATTGTGGAAAATAACAGTTTGTATCTCCGAGTATTACTGTCAATACTCTTCTAATGGGGTACACCAATTCTTCCACTATAGGTCTCCAAACCTCTCCTCACACAGTCCATTTTATAAGCTACAGTGTACAGATTCTTTCTACAGTCAACCACTGGTTTAATGCAGAGCACTGTTACGTTGTATCCAACATACACAATTGTTAAAACACCAGCTGATTTGCCACCACTAGGAGGCGCAGCAACCTTCTAGCCACTGGTAGAGGCATATACATTGTACAGCCCCCAGTGCTGTAAGCATGTGACCTCTGAAGCCTGTGATTGGCTGAGCAATCACAAGCACAATGAATGGCACGTGACAGCTAGCAGCTCCTTAAGGGTTTGGAGAGGCAGGGATCAGAGCTCCTGCACTAGAGCAAGGGCCATTTAAGGAGGAGGGAATGGCTTATTCCTTCATTTTAAATTTCATGGCCGTAGAACTTTTTTTTTTTTCTTTTTGAGGCCCAGAAAGCCATTTTAATAAATTAGTTTGCTCTTGGCCCCACCCACTTCAAAAATAGCGAGAGAAGTCGAATGCTATAGCACAAATCTGCCAGAAAAGTGGCACAAATCATGTCATAAATTCCCCTTTTCCCATACTGTATAAACCGGCATATAAGGCCACGGGGTGTATAAGACGACCCCCCAACTTTCACCTTATACGCCGGGAATACAGCGGAGTAAAAAAAAAAAATTATTACTCACCTCCCCCGGCGTTCTGCGGCGCTGCTGCAGGATGTCGCTCCCTCCTGGTCCCCGGAAGAGCATTGCTTTCTGGACGCAGGGCTTGAAATCCCCGCCTCCAGAAAACACACGTGCCTTCAGCCAATCACAGCCATTCAATGATGTCATTGAATGGCTGTGATTGGCTGACGGCGTGTGTTAGCTAATCACAGTATTAGCTTTCTGGAGGCGGGAATTTCAAGCCCTGCGTCCAGAAAGCAATGCTCTGCCGAGGACCAGGAGGGAGCGACATCCTGCAGCAGCGCCGCAGAACGCCGGGGGAGGTGAGTAATGATTTTTCTTTTTTTTTTTTTTTGACACTTTCTTTTTTTTGTATTACCGGCGTATAAGACGACCCCCGACTTCAGAGCAGATTTTTCGGAGTTCAAAAGTCGTCTTATATGCCAGTATATACGGTACATTGTCTTTAACCAGGTCTTGCTATCTGCCTGCTGAAGGGGCCTGTGCGCTCTGAAAGCTTAAAGATACAGTTCTGATTAGCCAATAAATGTACCTCTATACTACAGGGTCTGGTGGAAGTAACGCCTATTTTAAGTAGAATAGTAGAATTGTCTAAGTAACATTGGTAACAGTTGTATTCTAGGTTTCGTGAAGTAAAATAGGGCGTTACTTCTGCCGGACTCTGTACTGTCTTTCTTATACAAGAGTATTTACCCCTTAAGGACATTGCCTATTTTGGGCTTAAGGATGTGGTGATTTTTTTGGGGAGGGATTTTCATGTACACTTTCCAAAAGTCATAATTTTTTTTATTTTTAAGTCAATATGGTTATATGACGTCTATGAACGCGGTAATATCCATTACGTATTGCACTATTTTTCTTTTTAGTTATTATACCATTTAAAACAGGTTTTTGCGAGGAAAAATACATTTTAAAACTGGATTTCTTTTTCTTTAAATTAAGCTTTATTGAACTTTTATGATGCTATTTTTTAGTCCCTGAAGGGGACTTGAAAATGCGAATCTTTGATCACTGGAATAGTACACTGCATTACTTATGTAGTACATTCTATTAGGTCTATGACAGCAGCCTATTAGATTCTGCAGGAGGCAGGGTCTAATAGGCTAAGTTACATGGCAGAGCCGGAGGCTTTTGTAAGGTTTCCGGATGCCATTGGAACCCATTGGTACCTTGCGATCGCAAATGACAGGAGGAGCCCGCCCTTCCCCTGTAATCTGCTTACATTGCTGCAGTTGCTATTGATTGTGGTATGTAAGGGGTTAAACCGTCAGGATGTGAAGTTTCTCCACTCCTGGCTGTTAGAGCAGGAGCTCGACTGTCACTAGTCATCCAAGCCATTGCCTTAGAAAGACATATGTACCGATTTAAAGCCCATTAGTGAGGTCAGTAAAAAGGCGTATTGCGGTCTATAGTGGGTTAAACAGGTCTAAAAGTAAAATATTTCACTTACAGTCTGAATGAGCAGTTCCAAATCCCGGGCCTCAAATGTATGTTGGTTTTGAGGATCCAAATGCTCAAATTGTTTCAGCAAAGCAGCGTGGTCAATCTGTATATCTTTAAAAACAAAACAATCCACAAACTATTAGAAAAGGTTCATAAAAATCCAAAAAGGACAGAATTTAGAAAAATAAAAAGGTTTTCTAGGTGTCCTGCTTTACCTACGGGCTACATCAAATAGGTCAGATACGTTCCACCTTTGACAATCACTATATGTCACTGATTTTCTTAAGAATGGGAGGGATGGTGTATAGGTATATATGAATGAGTATTCTGTATATATTAATGTTCCTTTAAAGAAGGACTCCATGAATTGCAGGTTATATATATACGGTTATATCACAACTGTTTTTACATCCCAATATATTTACAATGCAAAAATGGCTTGAATAGTCTTGGTTTAAAGTGTCCTGTAGTTCTGTGTATACAGTTTTGATTCTGTGTCTCCATGGTAACAGACTACAAACTGTGTAGTCTGATCCTGCAGTCACATGTAAACAAGCCTATGTGAAAAGTTGCTTCATTTTTCATTTTAGATGCATCGGAGCAGTGAAAACTGTATGACCCACCACAGTCCTCTATTATCACCGTTTACTGTGCTCTATACTCACTTTCCTCCATGGTTGCATCCATTTTTGCCTTGATCAGCATTCGCAGCCTGGACACCTCCTGCCTCTTTAGCTCATCTAACTTCGTTCTTACATGGTGGCTCACAAAATCAAGCTCTTTGCTGAGCTTACCACTCTGTAGAGAAGGTTAAAAAAAAAAAAGAAAAGACAGTGGGTAATTATATATAAATATGTATAGAAAAATTTAACTCAATCTTTGAAGTCTTCCAGGTTGATTATGTGCATTTGGGGATATATGGCGCAGATTGGCAGCGACAGATAACAAAGATCAGACATGGTCAGTATAAGAAAACAGTTTACTTATCTACAGCAAAGGAAACAATATTACCATGGCCTCTCTTATCTTTACTACACTGATAGGTTTCTAAACCCCGGCCAGGGTCCCTTATCTTCAGATAACGATTTATGTTCCTATGTGAAATAGATGGACTTTGCTATTCCATGTAGCCAAAATCCACACTGAAAAGCAAATATCAGGTACACATAAGCTCTATGTACACAGGCAGGACACGCTCATCACCGCCTTACAGGGAGCTCACCTTGATGTCATCAGCATTGGCAGCCTGAAGCTTCTCACGGAAATGGTTGTCCGTTTCCAACACATCAATTACCTCTCGCAGGTAGCGATCGTAGTACAGACCAGTATCCTAGGAGGGAATTTAAATGAGAGGATCAATGCATCAAAACTGCTAATAGTATTCTATAGTGGGACCAAAATAAAAACATGGTAAGAGGCCAAATATGCGAGGCTACACTAAAATAGGATTGATACATTAAACGGATCACAGAGGGCGCCAAGCGAGCCTGAAAACGGTGTCTAGTAAGCATTTACCGTAAAATCCCTCTCTCATCACGTTCATTGGGGGACACAGTTGAAGACCATGGGTAAAGCAGCTGCTTCTTGGAGGCAGACACTAAGCAAGAGTGTTAGCTCCTCCTACCAAATATATGCCTCCTGCAGGCACCAAGCTACTCAGTTTGTATGCAAGCGGTAGTAGAAGCCGAGGTGGCTGGAAAATGAAACAGTAGAACACCATGTGGGACACCGGGAACAAATGCTCCAACAAGAACAGTCTCAGTCATTAGAACCAAAAGTAGGCAGGTGCTGTGACCCCCAATGAGCGTGACAAATAAGAGATTTTACGATTTCTTGTCCGTGTCTTTGGGAGGGGGGGGGGCAGCTTAAGAGTGTGGGACGTTCTGGAGCAGTCCCTGGGGTTAGGAAATTAGGTAAGAAATCTTGTGGTCAGTTATATAGCCATCTACAAAACTCACTGACCAAGAAAGGCATCAGGAGATGCAGATGTGTGAACCTTGTAAAACAATGCAAAAGTGTGTAAAGAGGCCCATGTGGGAGTCTTGTAAATTTGAAGAGCGGAAGTGCTGCTGTGCGCCGCCCAAGAGGCACCCACAGCCATAGTTGAATGCGCAGTAACACGGAAGGGAGCTTCCTCGCCCTCTGTACGGTATACCTCTAGCACGGTTAACCTGATCCAACATGAAATGACTCATGAAAAGAGTCTCCGAGTTCCTGAGGGCAGATGCTTGAGACAAGTAAATTCGCAGAGCATTAACTAAATCAACCTCTGGAGAGCGAGTGCCTTCAGGTGAGAGTCTAAAAGGACAGAAGGAGGGTAGAACAATATCCTTATTGATGTGGAATGACGATACCACCTTTGGCTGGAAGGAGGGCATAGGAGGGAGGACCACCTTGACTTGTTGTAGTATGGTAAAGGGAGGCCTGGCTGTCAGGGCTGTGACTTGGGAAGCCCGGTGAATAGAGATGACAACCACCAAAAACGCCACCTTGCAGGCCCGGAGACAAGCCGGAATGTCACACAAAGGCTCAAAGTGTTATGACTGCAAAGTGTCTAGGAGCAGATTAAGGTCCCAAGGTGGTACTGGAGGGGTGGTGTGTGCAATTCCCAATATGAAAGTATGGCACCAAAGGGAAATGGAAAAGAATGGACAGAGCCAATACTGGACATATCAAAGAACTGGAGTCTCGAGCCCATGTCAAAACTTTGTTGGAGAAAAGATAGTAGTCGGGATAGGAAAAAGCACATGCGATGAAAACTTCATTGTTTGCATTAGAGGAAAAGCTTTCCATATGAGAGAATGAGGGATTCTTAGCTTTCAGCATAGCCTGGATGAGGGGTTTTGCAAAGGTCTCCAAGAGCAGCTTCAACTGCCACACCGTTAGATGTAGAGTATCTAAACTCGGTGGAAGACGGGTCCCTATAAGAGAACATCATCTTGAAGAGGACTGCGCCACGGAGAGTCGACGAGTAGCTCAACAGATCTGCGTACCAGGCACGTCAAGGCCGGTCCGGAGCCACTAGGACCACTGGAAAACCTTCCAGTTTGATCTTTTAGAGAAGTTAAGGGATGAGAGGGAATGGGGGAAATACGTAGGGGAGCTTGAAGCCTGTCCACGGAATTACAAGTGCATCCACTGCTTGAGCCTGGGGGTCTTGTGACCTAGAAATGAAGGTTGGAAGCTCGCGATTGATTCTGGACTCCATCACATCGACGTCTCGGCAACCCCATCTGTGGCAAAGCTCTTGAAACATGTCGGGATGAAATTCCCAACTTCCTGGGAACATCTGCTATCCAGCTGCCCCCACTTGGTATATGAACCACCGAGATCACTGGGTGGTGGGCTTCTACTCATGTTAGAGTTTTTTCCCCCTTCTTCCATGACTGCTATACTGCAGAAGATTGGAATAAACCCAGGGAAACGCTCTGCAAGAAAGAACCGGAACGATGACAACCTGGGCGAAGAGATGGCATGTCGCTGGATCCAAAGCGGTGATCCATGAAGGAGATATCAGAGGGCTATTCTAGCAGAACCATGCCTCATGGCGGATACCATCCCAGGCCTCTTTTACTCTTCATATAGGCTAAGTGTTGTTCAGTCTGTTATTGTTCTTATGCACTAACATTGTCATATAATACTGCGCACGTGCACTTTATTATATGCTTGTCTCTTCATTATATATTAAATCGCCTTTAAAAAGGATTAGAAGTTTTTGATACATTACTATTTTGGGTGTATCCATATTTTTCATACAGCTTTAGTATAGTGTTGATGTATCTTTATTATATCTTCTGATAGCGTACCATCTGCTAATATTTGTGGACCGCTCTCCCGGTACTAATATAGGTGTGGTTATACAAGACCGGGATCTGAGGAAGCAGGAAATTTTAAGTAAAATGACAGTAGGGAACCAAAGCCTAGTTCCTTTTACTAAGGCCACTTTTACATGGGCTACAAAATTGTGCGATTTTCTGGCGATGCGACAGCGCTACAAAACATGTTTGTGAAACCCATGCTTTTCAATAGTTTCCTTCGCATTAGTGATGTTTTCACCTATACTATTTTGTGAAAGGGAAAAAAAAAAAAAAGAAAATCGAAGCATGCTCCATCTTTCTGCGGTGTGTTTCTCTATGGAGCCTACTTGTTTATCGCATTGCATAGCACAAACTTGTGATGTTCGTGCGATGCAATAGATTTTTAACATTAGAAACTCCTATTAACTTTCATGTAATAAAATCGTGCGATTTTATCGCGGGTAGCAGCGGCGCGATGTGAGATCTTACACAAGAAAAAGCATCACCGACGCTACAAAATCGTGGGGACAAATCTGTGATATCGCAGTGATATCGCTGTTGTCCGTCTGAAAGAGGCCTAAACCAGCAGCGATACTTACCCAATTCTACTATCTATTTTCTATGCGCATACATTTGAGGTTCTTAGCACATGTCTAGCATATTGTGAGAGCCCGTCTGCCAATAAGACAGCAGAGCTGACACATCTTATGTGTATGAAGCTGGGGTTGCATCAAACTGGCTCTCATCCTGTTCAAACACGAGGATGGATTTGCGTGTCCATCGGCGGAAGTAAATAATTCAGAACTACAAGAAACAAAATACATTGTATGCTTATTTTCAGGACCATGGAGAAACCTGGATCTGACACTCCAAATAAATCAGCCATTGTTCACTTCTATAATCAGCTTACGTGTAGTCAGTAAAGGTGCATTTACACACAGATGAGCGCTTAAAATTCGTCAGAAACTGACAGTTTTGAGCGATCCTTTTGCATTAGCTACTAATGGGTCAATCAGCTCATTAGTAACTAACTAGCTTCATTTGAATGTATTTAGAGAGCAGTGGGTGATCTGTTCTCTAAATACATTGCTATTGTTCTCCAGTGGGACAGCAGCTGAAAGAATGTTATAAGCGCTGCCCGTGGAGAACTCAGTGCGTGGTCCCTCTCATCATTCCCGATGGATTTTAAGCTCAGCTGAACTCAGCGATGGACGAAAAGTGAACACACATTTAAACACAATGATTAGCACTCAAAAGATGGATTTGAGCAATAATCGTTGTGTGTAAAAAGGCCTTAAAGCAGATGTTTAGTCCTAGTAATTGCGGAGTGACTGTCTGATTACAGATATTAATAAAGAAGTAATTTCATTTTGATGATATTTGATGAGACTTGTAAATGACGCAGCGATCGTCTGGAGCAGACCGGTCACATCTCTGTTCCTGCAGCCACTTACCGCTGGCTCTTGTGGAGCTTCAGCTTCTGTCTTTGGGGGCGCCCTGTCTATCGGTACGGCCAGGCTGAGCCCCAGTAAGGAGCAGAGCAGAAGGAACTGGATCTTCATCCTTGAGTGCTGCAAAGCAAGAACAGACAATCTAAGCTATATCAATGGGTTTATCCCATTAATCTGTTCCATACTTTGCTAGACATGCTTCTTTAAAGTAATCTTTGCTGTTTTTAGCATTAAAAAAAATACTGTTTTATCATTTTTTTCTTTAAGATGTGCCCCTTGGTTGTGGTGCTCCTAATCTGCATAGCTAGGGGCAGGCAAAGGGCATAATCAGTCTCCTTCCCTCTCTGGCAGCTGGCAATCTAGTCCCTCCTTACTTCCCCTGAATATGGAATCTTCTCAGCTATACCTCTGGGTTACAGATGAACCTCTGCTCCTCTCCTGACCATCAGACACAAATCCACTTCTAGGGGCAGCTATGCAGAATATATGTGGGGACCTGGCTGTGGGGAGTGTGACTGACCATGTGTGTTCTCCATGGACATGCACATTACCATACATGGTCAACGTCAGCTACCGCCATACTATAGTACGGTTTTATTCAGTTGGACGGATTTCAAGTTTTACTAGAACTGTGGTGCATAACTTGCATCAGACAGGAAACACACTTAACAAACATTGAACTCCCGCTGAAAGAATTAGGACATCTTTATCAGTCACACATACGTAACGTGCTGTGAGTAGAAGAACACCATACTTGTAGGACAAGAACGTGGCAGGACTTGTTACACTTTGGTCTCAGCGTGTTCTGAACTTGGACTGTATGAGTCATAAGAAAGCGATCTCATTGTGCCAACACTGCAGATGCTGCTTACCTCATCTGTCCTGCGAGTCACTGAACCACGCAGAGACTTCAAAGGGAGGACAGAACAACCCAAACTTCTACCAAAACTTTTTGCAAAAATGCAGAATACAAGCTGACCCTGGGATGTGACTGCAGGGTGTGAAGCGGGCCTTATACTACACCGGGGCAGTAAAGGGGGACAGAAAAGAAGTCACCAACTGCGTACCGTGTAGGAGACACCAACGAGGTCTTGCTGCGTTGAAAAACGCAGTGTTTTTTGTTTTTTTTAACAGACGCCTGTGTGAGAGTGACCTTACAGGGTTGCCCTTTGCATGTACATAAATCTTAAAAGAGGTTATCACATGATGATGATCCCCGCCCATATGCCAGATCGGGACCCCACTCTGTGACAGCGGTTCCCACTAGGGCAGATCTGGCCTATCCGTGCATAAGACGAGCGCTCTTTTGTCTTTGTGGTGTAACGTCCCCCGCAGCAGCCGAGGAGACAAGAACAATGCTGACGGCAGTCATGGATGGTGGCACAAAGTTCAGCTATGGGGCTGCAAGTTCCACCCAGATGGATCAGCTCATGTGCAGGCCGGCTGCACATGACCAGATAGGATTCCGGATCCCGCACTGAAATCCGACCCTGCGCCCGGCTGGTGACCTCACGTACCTGCCCTTTTGCTGCTTCTCCTGTACTGCGGATGGTCCGCACGGCTCGCCGTCAGGCATCCACAGTTCAGATTTTATTTTTAAACTCCTGCTTCTCCCGCGCCATCGCCTAGCAATGACACGAAACCCACGAGCTTTCCACAATGCAGAAGGACCGCAGGTCAAACGGCTTCCATTGACTTCAATAGAAGCCATCCGCGCATAATAAAGCGTGTGCGAATGCTCTATTGGTCGGAATTGGTGCGGAATGCTGCGGATCTTCCGTGGAGGAGACAGTCACGGATTCCGGAATTCAAACCCTGCCATATGCAGGTGGCCTTACTGTATCCGATCACTTGTAACAATATGTACTCTTGTTAGCGGAGTACAATCAGCTTTCACTCTTAGGATGTAAGACAAGAATGTTCTCATCCACTGACAGCAAGCAGAGATATTAATAACTAAAGAATGGAAATAAAATATAGAAAAATAAAGAGTTTCCCCAAGCCGCATACAGTAATGTAAGCCAAGGAGGAAGCACAATGTGGCAGGACATCTCATGCTACAGACGGGTCAGAGCCTCCAGTCTGGAGTCGTATTGGGGGTTTCCAGTCTTCTGCCGCCGTAAGTGAGGTCGGTCCTCGACTTTCCCTCACATTTTCATACTGGTGTTTCCATTAGTCAAGTAACTCCAGAAAACACAATCCTTTTCTGTAGCACTACCCCACCCGCCTGTGTCTGTCCACACAAGGTGAGCGCACAGCGGGGAGGACAGCGCTGGTGACTCTCCGCAGCACTCACCTGTTTACACTACTCGCTCGTATAACAATAAGAAGGTCCCTTCTTGCCCGTCTACTCGCCCATCTACCTGCCCAACCCGGCTTCCCAGATCCCCCACAGACCCGAGGGCAGCGCTGGCCAGATGTCAGTGGACACCGCGTCCCATCATTTATTCATCGCTACCGTCTATATTACCTCTACCTGCGACACAGATATGACTACGGGGGCAGCAGTGAGCACTATGGATAGGGCCGCTCTCACACATCCGAAACTGCCAGAGTTTACCGCGGTTTGGAGCAGCGTTTTTGAACACATTGCACCGCAGTTGACAACGTTTAGCGCACCCCATTATTGTGATGGGCGATGAGATCTATTAAAAAGCGCTAAGACACACGAAAATAAAGCGGGCAGCGCTCTATTAGTTACAACCCATTCCAGCACGGGTCTGCAAAGCCCCATCGAAATCAATGGAGGCGCTGTACCGCAATTAGTACAGCATCGAAACACCACGCTAAGCGGTGCTATGGAGGAGGGGCTACAGGCAGCACCGCGAAGACCCCAATAAGCCACTGCCTTTGTCAATGGACCAAGTCCCTGACATTGACAGCATCAGACTGTGGAGGGACACGCCCCCCACTGGTTACACCCAATATTAATTTATTCATATTGGCATACTTTGGTATTGCACCCCCTGGGAGGGTCTCTCAGCGCCGACTCCCACCATGTCAGTATGTTAGGGCAGAGCATATCTAAGGTTGGATTCCCCTTTAATGAACCCTGCGCTCCAGGCTTTGTAAATAAAGCTTTATGAAAGCTGTCCATTATGTCATACTCCATGACATCACACGACCCCCCCTCATGTGCCAGCCGATTACATACATGTTACATATCATCACACATGCTTAGACAATGCTGTGACTCCATGTCTCCTCAGTCACTGCTCACATGTGACCCTCATCCCCCCTCCCCCTTACAACCCCATTCAAACCTTGACAGGTGAAGTGTTATATGACACCATTATGTCCCCTGACTGCCTCCCAGTCCGGAGAAGACCAGTAATCCTCATCCTCCCCCACCACACAGCTCCATGACCCCCAGAGCAGACGTACCTGGCCCGGACTTCCCTGCCCCGTGTCTTAGCAGGTGAACTGCGGTCCCGCCTGTGATGTGTTGCTCTGCACTGGCTCCACGACACCCTTCCGGCTAGTGACGTACCAGTAACAGATCACCAACCCACCAGAAACATGGCGCCGCGTCGCAACTGTATGACGCGACGTCAGGAACGGACCGCTCGCCCACCAAAAACATGGCCCCCTCACGTTACCATAAGAACGGTTGCTTTCAACGGAAAGCCTCATAGGACAAACCTATTTAACAACCGTTGTATTTCCATTCGCCTCATTTTTTGCTGGTTCTTTAGTGAAAATAAAATGTTATGAGAAAGAAATTCTCACACAAATATGATCATATTGCCTTCTTTTCTGTAGGGACGTTTGTTAATGATTATCTATATACACAAGTGGATCTGCGGCAAATTAGTCGTAGAATAGCTGCAGATTTTTTCGACAGTTGTAAAGGCAGAATCCGCACGGAAGATTTCACACGGGTGTATGCATTTTCATGTGCGACTCTGCACAACGTATCTCCGCTATGAAAATGTCTTTTTTGTGCACGTATCGGCGCATTTTACAGTACTTTTTGCGCACGCAGAGCATGTTTATTTGCACGCAGCGGACGAACATGTTCCAATTTAAATGGCTATTTAGCCTGAGTTGCAGATGTGTTTTTTTATCACTGAATTGTGCGGCGTATTGCGCGTCTGTGCGTGTATTTGCACATCTCCCATATACGTTTATGGGAGAGCCTTAGTGCGCAAATGTGCACAAAAATAGAGCAGGTTTCTATTAGAAATCAAAGGGTTTTATTCTCTGCATATTGTGTGCGCAATTTTTTGCACATGCAAATGCGCCTACTCGAAGCCACCCAAAGGGCCGCGTCACACGACTGTGTTTGCACGGGCATTTGCGCATGCAAAATCTGCACACTAAACACAGAGAATAGAACCAATTGCACATTTTGCATTCGCATTCACACTCAGGGAAAAAAGTAGGACCCGCTCTATTTTCCTGCGTTGTGTGCAGCAAAGGCCCCATAGGTACAGGGTGCGCAAATATGCAAGGGGAAGCATGAAACACTGCACAGAATGCGTGGAAAAGAACACATCTGGATCTCATTAGGCTAATTAGCTTTTAATCTACGGAAAGGATGTGTCGTATACATATGTGAACGGGCCCTGCATGCGCAAAAAGTACAGTAATATGCAGAGACATGCATGCAAAAGTACCTCATCCAACCTCGTTCATGCAAAGATAATTGGCGCAGCAGCAAGCAATTTTCTGTGAAGCCGCCCTAAGACTAACACGGGACGGAATTTCACCGAAATTCTTGTAGAATCTTTCGCAGGAAAAGCGCAGGTTTTGGAGCGGTTTAGCTGTCGGCATTCCACTGCGGCTTTATCTCCCCATAGAGAGGAGAGAGGCTGCTGTGGAAACGAGAAAAGAATTGACATGCTGAGGAATTCAATTCCGCCCCGTATGTCAGTTTTCGTGTGGCTTGGCCAAAACGGGTTGGCCGCAGCGTGTGTAAGAGATTTTTGCAAAATCTCATCTACTTCGCTGGCCAATCCCAGGATTAGGAGCCGCAGGTAGAATTTCTGTAGGGGCCTTTTCGCTTGGCAATACCGCCCCGTGTGATCCCAGCCGCAGGGTGCATTCACACGGTCTGGATTCCCTACAGATTTTCCACAGCTGAAAAAAATCTGCTGCAAATACGCACCAAAATCCACAGCAGTAGATGCTGATTTTGGTTGGATCCACAGCAGTAGATGCAGATTTTGGTTGGATCCACAGCAGTAGATGCAGATTTTGGTTGGATCCACAGCAGTAGATGCAGATTTTGGTTGGATCCACAGCAGGTTTCTCCCCTTCAGGGTGCATCCACATGGCCTACAAAATCCGTCCGTGGGCATTAGCCCTTTATCACCCTCATTTGCATGTAATAGGGCCTCCAGGAGCTATTTGCAGAGCCCAGCATATGGGCTTGGCTCTGCACACAGCTGCATTGTTTTTGCATGGGCTGTCAGCAGAATACAATGTAATCTCTGATTCCCATGCAGAACACAGCGTGTAGTCCCTGTTATCTCTCTCCGGCTGAATGATGGATTTTAGGCTCTCCTTAAAATCATTGTTCAGGCGAAAAGTGAACAATTGGCGCATTTACATGCAACAGTTATCACTCATTTGCCATTGTTTGAACAAATTTTGAGCGATAATTGTTGCATGTAAATGGGCCATAACGCTGTGTGAAATCCCACTCCCAGCATACTCAGCTTATGCAATTTCTTTATTACTTGTAGGTCCGCAATGTTGTTCCCACCATCATGGTCTCCTGGAGTCAACTGGATAACTCCCACCAGTCAGATACTAATGAAGCTTCAGAATGCCTTGCTATGGGACTAGGTGGATCCTGCTGCCTGGATCTACTGCTGGCTGGACTCAGTGAGTTTGTGCCAATAGTGAGTAGAGGAAAAAGGGTGTAAGTAGTGTAGACTTGGTTGTGCAAACGTATTGCCCTGATGATGGCCCAAGGGACACATCAGGGCACGTGGAAAGGGTATCTGGGACTGTCCCGCTGGATCCAGGAGAGTTTGGAGGCATGCTGCAGAACAGCTAACCACGCCACTGCTCAGTTCATACTTGGGCAGGTCTACTATCTTTCCACACTGATCAGCCAAATCTCCAGCCTCTTGGTATTACTCCATTCGCTTGTTCCATGAGAACTGCACTTAGACCTGCTGCTCTTCAGAACTCACAACAGGTCCCTCTGGCACTACATATAGTCACTACTGCACTGCTCCTTGCTTCCTCTACCCAATATGCCCTTCGATTGGTCCCTCCATATGTAACAACGCTGCAGTGCAACGTTCAGCACCGTAACACTGCCCCTACGTCAGTGCTAAGCCCTGCGTAGATCCACTCTGATGCTGGGCTCCTCCTGCAGAGTGGCAGCCAGTAATCTTTATTTCCAGAGACCAATGACACTGGCAGGGCACGGTGCCACTGTTGTACTGCAGACTCACTGAAAATCAAAACAAAAGGGGCAAACCCTTATCACAAAGAGGGATAGGACAAAACGCGTGATAATAAAAATGGGGACAAAGACAAACACAATAGGAAAGAGTCAAAAATTATGTAGGAGGAATAAGGGGTAAGGGCTCATGCCCACAAACGTATCGGTATTGGTCTTAAACGCTATCAAACACTGTGTTTAAAAACGTTGCATTTTACAAACGCCTGTGTGAGATTGGCCTAAGGATGGTTTCAAATCTGCGTTGGAACCTCCAGTTGGAGGTCCCAGTCCAAAATACCAGAAGAAAAAGAGCTGCATGCAACACATTTTCTTCGGACTAAAAGCTGGTCAGTTGAACGGAAAGCGAACAGACCCCATTATGGTCAGTGGGTTTGTCCGGCGCTGTTCGGGTTCCATCCTAAAACTGAGCCGTTCAGAGAAGGGGATTCCCTTTTCCATCTTCCTGAATGGAGCAGGAAAGCAGAACCCCGAATGCAGATGTGAAACCACCCTTATAGTACACCTTTATAGGCTACTGAACTATAGATGACTGCTGAGAGCCCAACCAGTAAACCACGCAAACCTCCCCTCAATGCCCCACACCCAGAAAGACAATGAAACCATACTTTTTCATGGGAGAAAATTGGCCCCAGCTTTAATGATTCCTTTAACTTTCCAACTTTAAACAGTGTAAAAAAACGGAGGTATGTTTAATTGTACAGCTAACAGGCACCACCAAGTGGTGTAGGACCATATAGCACAATATCCACACTCATATCCATATACCTTCAGCGCTGTATACATATACACTTTATAAGGGGCGCTCAAAACCCTGCTGCATGAAGGTAAAGGAGGGGCAAATGCCGCAAGCACTAAGGGGTTAAATGAGCCTCTGGCAGTCATGGAGGCAGCCCCCCTATGTGGTGTGCTGCTGTGGATGTACATCCCCATCTTCTAACATTGAGTAAGTGTGAACTTTCATCCTTTTTCACCCAAAATACTTGCACGGTTGAATGTTAACCCTTTCCAATCCAATTTGTATCCTGGTTTTCCTAGGGGGCTTACTCTTTTTCTACCGTTATACAACAGCGCTATATGCTGGCTAAAGCCAGTACTGCATGAGGTGACACATTGGATAGGCTCCGACAGCAGAGAGGCTGGCAATATACAGTAAGAGAACCCCAACGGACGTCTTCCAACATTAGAGCTGTACAGCCCTAAATCATAATGTCTTCAGACGTCAGACAGTGGATTGGAAAGGGTTAAATCCTAGAAAAAAGGCTGTACTTAAGGCCCTTTTACATATAACGATTATTGTTCAAACAAGCTAAAATGAACGATAATAATCATTCAGTGCAAACGCAGCCAGCGATCAAATGATGAATGATAAATCGTTTGCTTTGTGTTCAACACTCAATTTAACCCGTTTAAGATCCGGCACTATAAATTTACGTCGCTTGGTCCCGGGCTTAAAGCCCAGCCGTATGTAAAATTGCAACAGGGATTTAAAGGAGATGTCCCGAGGCAGCAAGTGGGGTTATACACTTCTGTATGGCCATAATAATGCACTTTGTAATATACATTGTGCATTAATTATGAGCCATACAGAAGTTATAAAAAGTTTTTTACTTACCTGCTCCGTTGCTAGCGTCCTCGTCTCCATGGTGCCGACTAATTTTTGGCCTCCGATGGCCAAATTAGCCGCGCTTGCGCAGTCCGGGTCTTCTGCTGTTCTCTATGGGGCTCAGAGCGGCTCCGTGTAGCTCCGCCCCGTCACGTGCCGATTCCAGCCAATCAGGAGGCTGGAATCGGCAGTGGACCGCACAGAAGAGCTGCGGTCCACGAAGATAGAGGATCCCGGCGGCCATCTTCAGCGGTAAGTATTGAAGTCACCGGACCGCCGGGATTCAGGTAAGCGCTGTGCGGGTGGTTTTTTTAACCCCTGCATCGGGGTTGTCTCGCGCCGAACGGGGGGGGGGTTTAAAAAAAAAAAAACCCGTTTCGGCGCGGGACATCTCCTTTAAGCCTCCTGCTCTGAAATCAATCAGAGACAGGATGGGCTGTCAGCTGTTAGTAATAGCTGATAACCCAGAGGATATAAAACAACGACAGAGTCAGATTAGTAGTGCTCCAAAGGCAGAGTGGGATAGTATGGTGGGAAAAAATTAGCGGTGCAGACTCTCATGCTTGATAAAGTGGTGGAGCGGGGGGTAGCAGTGGGGAACAGGGGGGAGCTCTCTCCCCCCCAACCCCCCCCCCCCCCACTTGCCTCTGCAACCCCCCGCTCACCCCCGGGCGCCCCCCGAATCTTTTGGTCCGAGTAGTCGGTTACTCGGGAAAAGCGGTGCTCAAGTGCAAAAACACCCGAAAAGAGTACGTTCGCTCATCTCTATTTATCTCCCAACCCTGAATCCAGTGGGGCAGTCTCAGATTTTGGATACTATCCCTGGAGGTCTGACACACATCCCACTATGTTTGCCAAAGTCCCTGCTCAACTCAGATTTGTCATTTAAATGGGAATGGGCATAATTGGGGAGCTGCTTAATAAACAACCTCCCAAGACCATATTTATTAGCAAGACTGAAGGACTGCTTACTGAATTGTATTAATGGGGATCATTTTGTGCCATTTCATATATATTTGATATTCTAGCATATCCTTTCCTGGTCTATTACACTGCAGGTTTTTGCCATGTCATAGAAGTCTGTAGTTTGGCCAGGCTAATAAGCCAAGCTAACAAAGCTGATTATGAGAATCCCAATTTACTGATGTCCATGCCTATAGGAAGATTATACATGCACCGAGTCCCTCCCTCTATGCCAGTCTTCAGAAAGACTAATGCAACTACTGCCTTCCTGTAACCCTGCTGCCTCTGTTCTGCCATCAGGTACCTGACAGCCAGAAATACTTTTACTCTACATTGAGTTTTCTCATCCACCCTTTCAGGATATCAGTGTGGCTGAAGACAGTTTGTTTGATGTTTGCAGATGTCTTAGGATACTGGAGGTCCTAATTCATTGTGGGTGATGGAAATGTAAGTAATATTTTATCTTTCCATTAAGCATAATTAGAGTTTCATGCAATTCATGGGTGATTTCTTCACTGGATAAAATCAGTGCATCTCAGTTCAGTCCTCAAGGAACAAACAGGCCATGTGAACCAGTCATGTACTGTAGATTTCCTATAGAAAAGGGACATATGTTCTGGTTATGTTGAGCTTTTAGCCACAATTTTAGAAACAGCACATATCCTTTTGAAATCCCCCAAAATATACCACAAGTATGTTATACAGATATTCATACAGTATTTCCAGCTGTGCCATTATGATTTTGATATTTTTATTGGGGACAGGTTTCCATGAAAGGGGATACACCCAAAGTCTTTTCCTGACATGTCAAATGGAGACATCCAACCCACAGGGCGTAACTATAGGGGATGCAGTTGCACCCAGGCCCAGGAGCCTTAGGGGGCCCATAAGGCCTCTCCTCTTCATATAGGGAGCCCAGTACTATGACTAAAGCATTATAGTTGGGGGCCCCTTACAGATTTTGTATTGGGGCCCAGGAGCTTCAAGTTACGCCTCTGATCCAACCCATTTGACTCTCCCACAGCAAAGAACTACAACACTTTAAATGCACTACAGTTTTTAATGTATTTTTGGGCCAAAGCCAGAAATGGCTCTAGCAAGAAGGGGAAAAATAATTTTGCTCTTTATATTTCCCATTCCTCTTGAATCCACTTCTGGCATTGGTTCACAAACTGCGACTGGGCCCCCTCCTGTTGGGGCATGTGCCCTAAGTGCTGGGTGCCAGGAGTATACCAATAAGCTACACTGCTTTGTTCAGGCTATCTAGCTAATGGGTTAGGACAGTGATGCCCAACGTATAGGAAAGTCTACTTACTAGGCAGGAGGACTCATTTATTTAGAGAGCCTTTGGGGTCCAAGCTCAAAAAGCCCCACTAAAGCAATTGCTGTGATACAATTTTAAGCAATTGGAAACCCCCTTTAAGCACTGAAATTGATATTTATAGGTATGGGCCTGTAGCTGCTTGACTGCCATGCCAAGTCGTAAAATGTACTAGTTCTACCCAGTGTGCACCCAGCTATTTGGTAGAGATGCATCTAAAACATCCATGCAGTACATAACTTTCCTGATCAGTTGTTATTTAGTCCTTTAACAACTGAACATGTAGCCAGGTACTTTTGCTTCAGATATTACAGCAGTGGTTTCGCTTTTTATTATTTCACTGAGATCCCCCCCCCCCCCCCTCCTCCTACTCAGTACCCTATATCTTGTAGAGGTCACAATTCCTTCTGGCTCTTATTGGCACCTTGGATACATATCTGCATAGATGATTATAGCCCAAGCACAGAAAACTATAATTTTCAATGAAATGCAGTTTGCACATAAAGTATAATTTAAATCAATCTATAAATCCTATCATTTTCTTCCTATTGCTACAAATATGTAAATTCGCTAATGGTAAAAAAAAAAATCCACCACTTAGATGGAGTTGTCAGAATCGAATGAAACTTTATATGTGTGCTTATGTTTGATATAAGCAAGTGATTACAAAATCAAATCAAAAAAATAATTTATTGCGGAAAACCAACCGCATGAAGGAAGGCTCTAGTACCCTGTTGTACCACCTCTAGCTTGGATGTCAGATGTGACACGGGTGAGCATGGAGGCATACAAGTTCAGTTTGGCATCCTGCGGCATATCAATCCACATTTGCTGTAACCGAGCCTCTAGATCATGCAAATTCGTAGGCTGTTGAAGTTGGTGTCACAGATGGTCCCATACATGTTCTATTGCTGATAAATCTAGCAACCAAGCAGCCACGGAAGTGTGGCAATGTTGTGAAGGCATCCCTGTGACACCCTTGCAGCCAAGCATTATCCTAGTTGGAAATGCATCTTGGAGGCCGCCAGGAGAGACAACACATGTGGCTGCAGGATGTCCTGAACATATCACTGAGCTGTCATTGTACCACTCTCAGGGGTGACCGACTGTCATATGCGATGACCCCCAGACCATCACAACAGCAGTAAGGGGCAGTGTGCCGTTCCACACAAAGGCAAGATCGAGGCGCTCACTTCTAGGTCTCCAAACACAAACATAGCCGTCATCAATGCCCAAACTAAACCTGAATTCGTCACTGAAGACAACCCGGTTCCATCCCGTAGCAATCCAGTTTCATGGTTCACGATACCACTGCAAACAGAGGTGACTGTGGGTGGGTGTCAAAGGCAATACACGTTATGGACACTGGGAGACCAAATGTCCTTCAGCCAAGCGCCAGAAAATGGTCCAGACGGATACACAGGGGCCTGTAATGATGGTGCCATCTGTCTCTGGATGGTGGACAATGAAACAGTTGGAGCTGCTTGTGCTTGTCGGACAATCAGACAATCCTCTCTACTGGTGGTCTGTCAAGGATGTCCTGAGCCCGGATTGGCTTGTGTGCTTTCCCTTAAAGGGGTGGTCTCGCGAAACCAAGTGGGTCTATACACTTCCGTATGGCCATATTAATGCACTTTGTAATGTACATTGTGCATTAAATATGAGCCATACAGAAGTTATTCCACTTACCTGTTCCGTTGCTAGCGTCCTCGTCTCCATGGTTCCGTCTAAATTCGCTGGCAGCTTGCTTTTTTAGACGCGCTTGCGCAGTCCGGTCTTCTCCATTCAGCACGAGCCGCTTCAGTGTGCTCCCCGCTACAGCTCTTCTGCGCATGCGCAGACGAGCTGTCACTGCTCGGGAGCGCGCTGAAGCGGCCATTCTGCACCATCCTCTGTTAGAGGAAGGTGCAGAAACTGGAGCTGCCCAGCGGAGAAGACCAGCCCAGCCCAGCCGCCCCGAGAAGCCTCCCAGGTAAGTGATGGGTCGGGGGGGGGGCTGCCGCTGCGCCGGGGGGGGCTGTCGCTAGGCCGGGGGGGCTGCCGCTGCGCCGGGGGAGCTAGCGCTAGGCCGGGGGGGCTGTCGCTGCGACGGGGGGGGCTGTCGCTAGGCCGGGGGGGCTGTCGCTGCGCCGGGGGAACTAGCGCTGGGGAGCCGGGGGCTAGCGCCGCTTACCTGCTGCCTGGCGGTGGGCGTCTGGTCGGCGGCTGCGATGCGTCCGGTTGCCATGGAGACACAGCTGGCGGCGTCTCGGGAGCGCGCACGTCGGGCTGAAGCAAGGGCTGTACACTTTGGGAGAAGAACCGGCGGCCATCTTTGGAAAAGTTTTTAAAAGTTGCTGAAACGCTGGAACAGTGAGTAGAAACCGGCTTTAAAAGTCATTTAAACGGGTGCTTAGTTTTGTATGCTGAATAAGGGGGACTGGGCAAAAAAAAAAATTAACTGCTTCCTCGAGACATCTCCTTTAAGACATCCACTGGTCCCGACACCTCCTAACAGTCCAGCCAGAATAACCCAGGTAGCGGGCAATTTGTCAATACCAACATCCAGCTTCTCACATTCCAGTAATGCGCCCCTCTCAAGCTCTGTTAACTGGGTGAAATCTCTTCTCTGCATCGTAGAGGTGTCTAGTGGTCAACAAGCTCTACACAAGCGGAATAAGAGGTCACTACATGCAAGTAGCCTTTGAGAGCCTTTCTGTAGGCCATGGGGGGGGGGGGGGGGGGGACACAACTTTTAGACCCTCAGGTGGGAAGACGATTCATCTAATCACACCACAACTCTAATCATTGGCATATCTGCCTGAGATGTAACTGCATGCCGAGTTTTGCAGAAAATCGACAACTCCTTCTAGGTGCTGGATTTTTTTTTTTACAATGAGTGTATATCAAATAGAAGAAGGGATTCAGTGCAATCTATTGTATCTATATACTCTTTTAATGTGATATCTGGAGCTAGGAAGTAGACTTGCTCTGTGTTCCATCAATATGATGCATCATTTGCAAGAAGCTACAGGCTAAGTCCACCGGGGCTGAGCTGTCCTCAGCTAATGGATAAGCAGCTTTGGTGTCCGTCTTAATCCAGTGCGTCTGGGCAGGTGCTGCAGCGATAAATATTGATATAACTGTATTCAGGTTACATGAACAACAATATTTTCAGCGCTAAATGGGATGATGAATCATCTTCTAAAATAAATTACCTTCAATTCTCCCAGGGGAAATTACTGTGTGACTGTAACTCATTACCAGCAAGCAAAAAAGTATTAGCACAGCAAATAAATAGCCAAACTATTATAGTAGACTTTCTGTGTTGATTGCTAAGAATATGCAAATTATGTCTAAAAGCAAATAGATGTTTTTACTCTGCTGAAATATATTATACTGCATTTAGACTGAATAATAACACTGTGCAACACATTTTTTATAACCGATAAGCAGATAGGGTGCTCATAGTAACTTTAGTGCGCTGAATTCAAATATGATATCCATTTTTTTCTGCCACGTAAGGTTTTCCAGTTATGGGAAATATTGTAATCCAGTTGGCTCGCCCTTAATCTTCCTTAATAAAAAGAATACCAAAAGTGATTGTACAACAATCGCTGTTACGGACTGCGTGCTGACTGAACACTATAAGGGTAGGTTTATGTAACATATAGGGTATGTTTCCATGTGGCGGAAACGCTGCGGATCATCCACCAGTAAGTTGTAATTAATGAACTGTGTTTTACAGGTCATTGGTTAGACTGGGACTATTTTTCAAACTTTAATAACAATATGGCTGAGCGGGCGGGTGTCTAAACAACCCAGATAGTTTCTGATATGTCTGCGGACAGTTCACAACAAAGACACAGCGCAGGAAAATAACATCCTTGGTAAAGTGCGCCTATCACAAGTATTTCGGAATAAAGTTTGGTCACCAAGATAGAAAGATCATCTGTGTGTCATGTAACACTCATCTCACATTCAGTGGCTGAAAGACAAGCGTAGAACGCCATTCACCATTCTGATGGTATGGTGAGAACAAAGAGGCCCCCATACTGACTGTTATTTCTGCATGACAAATATGAAACCGGTGCCTCATGATGCCAGATTACCTATTCCTGATCCATTGGGAGGGTTGCTATTGGCCTCTGGTTGGGCAGCATCCCTGGGACTACTATAGTGGTCACTGTTACTACTTGGGCCAATATAGGGGACACTGTTACTACTGGGGCCACTATAGGGGACACTGTTACTACTGGGGCCACTATGGGGGTCACTTACTGTGGCCACTATGGTGGTCACTGAGGATGAGCGAGTATACTCGCTAAGGCACTACTCGTCCAAGTAATGTGCCTTACACGAGTATCTCCCTGCTCGTCCTTAAAGATTCAGGGATGCCGTGGAGCGGGGAGCTGCGGGGGAGAGCGGGGAGGAACGGAGGGGAGATCTCTCTCTCCCTCTCTCCCGCCCGCTCTCCTCTGCTCCCCGCTGCGACTTACTTGTCAGCCGCAGCGGTACCCGAATCTTTATGGACGAGCAGGGAGGTACTCGTCTAAGGCACATTACTCGGAAGAGTAGTGCCTTAGCGAGTATACTCGCTCATCCTTAGTGGTCACTATTACTACTATGTCCAGTATAGGCGTCACTAATACTACTGTTGCCACTGTCGTGGTTACTATTACTACTGAGGCCACTGTGGGGGTCACTATTACAACTGGGGCTACTATAGGGGTCACTATTGGGGCTCATTCCAATGGATGTAAGCACAGTTCAGTTGTGCAAATGCAATACTTATTAGCGTTTTTTTGCCTGCTCTGGCATCTTTTTTAGTGCACATTTTAATACTTGCGCAATAGAGATGAGCGAGCACGCTCGGCTAAGGCAGTTACTTGAGCGAGCATCGCTCTTCTCGAGTAACTGCATACTTGTCCAAGTAGATTCGGGAGGGGGGGCCGGGGGTAGCGGGGGAGAGAGAGAGATCTCTCTCACTCCCCCCTCCCCCCCCCCCCCGCCGCCCCCCCGAATCTACTCAGACAAGTATGCAGTTAATCAAGAAGAGCGATGCTCGCTCAAGTAACTGCCTTAGCCGAGAATGCTTGCTCATCTCTATTGCGCACGCAAAAAAGAACGTAGACAGGCTCATTAAAATGGTGTGCAAATAAGCAGGTTACCTGCATACTCACAGCACATTTGTAACTGCCCATTCACTTCAATAGTGAATGCCCATTCACTTATTGCAGTATGTAATATGCCTCAACAAGATCATGCTGCATATTTTATCGGGCGATTGAACATTGTACGAAAAAATCAATGGGTTCTATTCACTTTGTATTACACACAGAGAGAAAGTAATGTTTCTTACCGGAGGAAGTCAAGATCCAAGCGTCATTTTCCACCAAAAACAGTCCAATAGTAATATTACAACATGTCCAAACTGTTATTATCCTAAATAAAGGAAATGGTTGGTAACTTGAAAGTGAGACGTGAGAGTGAGAGTGCTGCTAGAATTCAATGTTACCAGTGTGATCAGTAAGTTTTAATTTTACAGAAACTTATCAATCACTTTCTGTTATGAAAATTAAAAAAAAATGTGTTGCACAGTGTAATCATTCAGTTTAAACACAGCCAACGACTGAGTGACCAACGAGAAGTCAGCTGCAATAAAAACCAGTGCCGTCTCGGGCACATATCGTGCCCAATAAGGAGTGTCATACACTGAACTACTAGTGCATGACAACTAAACACGCTGCCTGAGCGCGGACGAGCTGGTGATTACATGTAAAACGAGCATTACTCATTAATGTATATCCCAAATACCTACATTTTTATCCCACATTAAAGGGAATCTGTCAGCTTCAACATGGTGTCCGAACTGTTATAGAGCAAGAAGAGCTGAGCAGCTTGTATATAGCTTTATGAGGAAAGATTCAGTATATCTTGTATTGTATTCATTGATATCTCTGCTCATTGTGAGCTGAAGAGTCCAATGGGCGGTCCTATCAGTGATTGACAGCTGTGTATGACTGTATATCGAGGTAGCTGTCAATCAGTGACAGGACCGCCCATTGGACTCTTCAGCGGCTGTCAATCACTGATAGCTCCACCCACCTGACTGTTCAGCTCAGAATGAGCAGGGATATAAATGAATAAAATACAAGTTATATAGTTTTATGGGGAAAGATTCAGTATATCTTGTATTGTATTCATTTATATCTCTGCTCATTGTGAGCTGAAGAGTCCAATGGGCAGAGCTATCAGTGATTGACAGCTGTGTATGACTGT
The DNA here is from genome assembly GCF_035609145.1 of Eleutherodactylus coqui. NCBI lineage: Eukaryota > Metazoa > Chordata > Amphibia > Anura > Eleutherodactylidae > Eleutherodactylus > Eleutherodactylus coqui. Next base: position 145,683,348 of record NC_089842.1, on the reverse strand, counting down.
ATATAGAGGTAGCTGTCAATCACTGACAGGACCGCCCATTGGACTCTTCAGTGGCTGTCAATCACTGATAGCTCCACCCACCTGACTGTTCAGCTCAGAATGAGCAGGGATATAAATGAATAAAATACAAGTTATATAGTTTTATGGGGAAAGATTCAGTATATCAATCTGCTCTTCTCCTTCGGCTCCGTGGCATGCTGCCTGCAGTTTGGAAACCATGCTCGAGTTTACGGACTCCCTTTAAGCTTAAAGAATCCAATCATATCTAAAGAAAACTAGTTATCTGTAACTGGAATGGCGGAAGCATATGTACCGAATAGGACTGCAACAGAGTGTATTAGGTACTGATGTTGATAGGAACTTTAAGTTTTAGGACTTCTTCACACACCCTTTTTTTATTATTTGACGTATTGTAAATGCCTTTTTTTCTGGCAGTTTTCAAGTCTTCTATAAAAATCTATGGAACAAAACGCTATACCGTGAGCTCTCTGTATTGTGAAAAAAATGCCAATGACCCTCAAAACAATAAGGAAACAACAAAATGGTTCTGCAGCTCACTCTGCTCTACTTGTTCACTTGAATGGGCTGAATTACTGCACCAGATGCAGCCATATGCGTGTATGGATATCACTGTGGCTAATGCCTCTGTGAAGTGGCCACAGAGTCCAAGCTGAGTCCCACTTAAAAAGGCACAAGCACTAAATACACTCATTCACCGTGCAAACAAATTGCGCAGGATGAGTGTATTACGTTGCACGCTCATCTGTCGAAGCGCTAAAGTCTATGGGTGTGTGAAAAAAAGCAACGAATACACATTAGCATCCGTGTTCAGTGCGGGTTTTTTTGCGCACCCTGCTTTCTGTGGGTTATGGCAAAACTGACATCATTTGGGCCTCCTGCATTTTTATTTTTGAATGCGTTAAAAATGAATGATATGTGGATATAGCACGGACATAAAAAAAAAGCCACAAACGCACAGACACATACAAGATTGTGCATTTTTCGCCAACTAAAATGGCATCCTACGCCCTTGTGAATGAGCCCTGGGTTGAGGCTACAAACAAATTTTCACCTGTGCAGCAGCTTCTTTGATGCCAATTTTCTTGCTACATTCACATTCATACAACTTGCATTTAGTTTGCATGTGACTTCTGTACAACTGTTTTTCGTTTTGGTATGTTGTTGCATGGCATATTGTTAGAAGGGTCCCCTAAAATAAGCTGATCACATGGTGTCTCACCGCTGAGGCCTACAGCAATCACCGGTAATCTGCATGGGAACGCAGTAGCAAGTGTTCAGCCCAATTGGAGCATCATCACAAGGAGCAAATACACATTGCCCATTCAAATCCATTTTCTACCTATGTTGCTTATGGAGAGAAATGCTCTTTGTAGCTGTTCTCTGCTTTGGTAATTGATGGAGAGTTAAATCCTTTAAACTAGACAACCCCTTTAATTATCCCTACTAGTATAACAAATATGCTCTTTTTTATACAGGCCGGAAAATAGTTCTGCTGTTGACCCACCAATCAGGTAATATACGTGCAGGTCCTATATATCACTTAATCCTTCCTATCCGTACATCTACTTTACTGCTGTCATATAAGGCTACCTCCATAGATGAGAGATCTTTCAACCATTAGGGTGGGTTCACACGAGCGTGTTTTTGTGCGTACACAAATCCCCGCCTGAACCGCTCAGCCAATCACAATTAGAGCTACCAGCAGGCGGGGATTTTAAATCCCCGGCTGCTGATAGCTGAGAGCTACAAAGCCGGGGACAGCGGCAGAAGTCGCCTGAGCCCCGGCAGGTGAGTATTTTTTTTATCACTATTTTAAAAGGCTTTTCAGGGAAGGGCTTATGAAACCCTACCCTGCAAAGCCATTGACAGCTGCCGGGGCTCAGCGACGACTTCTGCCGCTGTCCCCGGCTCTGTAGCGCTGCAGAGCTATCAGCAGACTGGGATTTAGCTGAACTCAGAACTACAGAGCCGGGAACAGCGCCAGAAGTGGCGGCTGAGCCCCAGCAGCTGAAGGGAGGTGAGTATTTTTTTTTTTTAGTACACTTTTTTAAATGGCTTTTCAGGGAAGGGCTTATGAAGCGCTTCCCTGAAAAGCCATTGACGGGATGCTGGCAGCAGGATTCTCTACCGCAGCTGTCATGTGTGACAGCTGCGGTTGAGAATTGAAGAATTTCCTGTGCTGCATCTGCCGATGTAGCAGCAGGGAATTCTTTTAACTAGCGGGGGTGAAGGTGTGTTCTTCATGCCGGCGGGGGTCACGGCAGCAGCGGAGAGGTAAGTTTGTTTTAATTTTTTCGTTTGTTTTGCACTAAAATGTTTCTTTTTTAGGGATGGGCTTATATGTAAAGCCCTTCCCTGAAAAAGAATGGAGAGGGCCAGTAGAGCATTGTTTTCAATGCAGCCGGGGCTCCATTGACAACAAGCACGCAGCTGTGTTCACGCGTGTTTTTGCTCGTACCTAGGTGCGGACGTATGTACGCACCTAAGTATGCACAAAAACACGCTTGTGTGAACCCCACCCTTAATTAGTAATACTGTCATTAATATGTAAATTTGGCTCAGCCAATAGTACAGGTATATGTATGAATGCAGGTGACCTGACATAAACTATAACAATAAACAAAAAAAATACATCATGCCTGATTTAATTTTTCTTTGAGAACAAAGCCAGGTGGGGTCCAACCACAAGGACACTCACTGACTCCATTCATCATTTGAATAGGGCTGAGTTGCAGTATGAGGCAGTCACATGTATAGAAGGATCCCTGTGCCTGGATAAACATCGTAGGTTCTGGTGGTCAACAGGGTTCACAGGGATTGGGCCCCCATCAATCAAACATTGATGGCCTATCCAAAAGCTACAATATTTTTCGTGGTAGAAAGTCTGAATTCCATCATTCCAGATGTATTTTTCAATGCTTCTTTAACAATGATATAATTAAAATAGTAAAAAATACTTTAGGGACCCATACCAATAAATCCCAACTATAGGTCATCAATGTAAAATCCCATAAAAATCCTTTAAAAGGTTTTCCCACTAAGGACATTTATCACCTATCTACAGGAAATAAAATCCCTTTAATGTCTCATAAATATCACTGAATTTTGGATCTGTGTTGCATAAATCCTTAATACAGCACCTATAGACTGCTTTGGGCCTATGGGCCGATACTGTACCATGAGCTTCAGCTTTAATACAAAAAAAACAATTAAATGTAGCCTATTGTTGATTCAAGCAAACAGCTTTTATTTTTAAATGTCTCTAAGAAATTGTTAGAGGTGGGTCAGGCCAAATCATATATATTCTGAACAGTATTTTTCTTCTAATACAATAGATTTCAAGATGATGGACAGGACATACGTCAACAAAAATTGGACATGCAGGTAAAATATGAAAGTCATACATGTATGTTTGAACTGGACTAGAATTTGGTTCTCATGTGCCCTCTAGAGGAAATGGTTACATCCTTTAGCTATACAGAACTAGTTTATGACCAAAAGGGGTGCAATGAGTGTTTTTATGGCCATGATATTATGCAACATCTGGGCAAACCAAAAGGTACTCTGGTCCCCTGGTGAGTGTTATGTCCGCTTGGTGCACAAAAGCGCCATTCCACAAAAGGGACGCAAGTGTGTCCATTTAAAACCTACAGACACTCTCATCAAACAATAAATGGGAAGGCTTTCCCTAAATACGTAACCAACGAGGGAGAGGCCCTGCTTACCACGGCAGACTGATCGCATCAATAGATGTGGGCCTGCACTGGTACCTGGGACCTAACTATCCCTGATTAGGGAGCTGGAGAAATGAACTAAACAGACACACATGACATGACACTGTACTGACACACCGAACACAGAACATGACTAGACATAAGGAACATGTCTGGCAACCAGCACAGATATATCAAACACGTTGCTGTTTACACCAAACATACTACAGATAATGCATACAAAAAGAACCCCACCCAGAGCTCACATGCAAGCAGCTGAAATACCACAGCAAGTCTCAGTGTCCTCATACCAGAGGGACAAACAGTCAGCCACCATGCTGACATAGGTGATTCCAAAACTGACACCCAGACGAGACATAAGACGTTTGGAGGCCGCACCTGTCCGGGGAAGGAAAGAGGGTTTCTGCATACAATACAGACAAGGACTACAGTTGTCTAAACCGTCTTTAGGGAAGTAGAGAGACACAGACAAACAAGCAGGCAAATACAGCTCTGAGTGGGCACAAAACAGTGATATCCAAGCACTAAAATGACCAGCATCACCTACTGAGAGATGCTGGTCTTTATATGCTGCAGAGTAAAGGGGATTGGCTGGCGGAGATCACCACACCCAGCCAGCTCAATAATTCAACACCTGTGAGCTGTGCTGCTAGAAACTCTAGTACTACAGGTCCCAGCAGCACAACATAACAGTGAGACAGTCCAATCATAATCTTAACAGCTTTTAGTATGCATTTAATATGATTACTCATTACCTAAAAGTATTGAAAGTGATACAATGGCATAATGTACTATAGAAGTGTCATGAAAACGTTACTTTGCTAAATAGTCTAAAGCTTTTTGTAGATCTGATTTCCCTCATAAAGCTCATAACATCAGAAACAGATAATTTTTAGAACATGACAATCTCTGAATCATAACAAGAAAATTGACATTCAAATTTTCCCTGAAGCGAACTATTCATGAAAAGAAACAGAGAAGGAAGCGCTTGGATCCTTTAATGCTTCAAGCCAATCCAGATCTGAAAGTAAAGCCTCGAAGGTCTCCAAAGTGTGATGAACAAGTATTACTGGTGGAGTCATGCACTGTGTCCAGCATATACACAGGTATAGAAGATAAGCTATAAAGTAAACTATTTATGATTGTACTTAATTGGCAAATTTAGCATTACCAACTGAATTGATGTGCCCATTGAGTTACCATAAATGAAAGTTCATAATCCTCCATATTAGAGTTCTATGCTAGAATTTGCTTTTGGGATTTTGGCTTGGCCCAAGTTAATACACAGATTGTGATCATGACACTTTTTATACAATGTTTTTATGCAATGGGAGACAAAATAGTACAGTTTATGCACCACAATCTTTCTGCCTCACCCACGAGGAACCAGTCCACTTATAAAAAGAGTCCAAATTCTAGAGCAGGCATGAATGTATTGGTGCTACCTATAACAGTAGAGTCCTTTGAAGGAGACATCTAGGAGAGAGTTCCAAGGTACTTTATGGTATACAAAATAAAAAAGTTCAACACAATCCTCAAGGCTGTAGAGAGAAGACTAGAAAGGGGATGGGAGGGGGTAGAAGAACCCAATCGGCACATTGTACAGCTTCAACAAAGACATACATGGTAAAGACTACAACACATCGAGTAGCCAGTGGCATAGGGAGTATAGAATTGATATTAGATTAAGCTGATACGATACCTTACTAGTAGAGATGAGCGAGCATACTCGCTAAGGCAAACTACTCGAGCGAGTAGTGCCTTATTCAAGTACCTGCCCGCTCGTCTCTAAAGATTCGGCTGCCGGCGCGGGTGAGAGATGAGTTGCAGCAGTGAGCAGGGGGGAGCGGGGGGGGAGAGAGAGGGAGAGAGATCTCCATTCCTCCCCGCTCTCCCCTGCCGCTCCCCACCCCCCGCCGGCAGCCGAATCTTCAGAGACGAGCAAGCAGGTACTCGAATAAGGCACTATTCGCTCGAGTAGTTTGCCTTAGCGAGTATGCTCGCTCATCTCTACTTTCTAGGCATTTTGCAAGGGGCTAGCTTTACCAAAAAGAAATGTGTCGACATGTCTTTAGTAAAAATATAATTCACTAATTTGCAAGTTAATTTTTTATTTTTATAGAAAAAGCTGCTCATTGTTCTTTTTTCTAATCTTATCACAAACATTCTCAGGGATTACCAATCCTGCCATATCAGAGGGAATGCATGCAAGTCCCTGGCACAGTCCAGTGATTTGCTCAAGGAATATGAAGGCTGATTCCAAGATAGAGAAGAAGGAAATGGAACGCCATAGAGGTATAAGGTGCTACCAGTATTGACTTGGTTTTCATCAATCCCAATTTTACTATCATACATTCATTATTTCAGTACCAAAGCATAAAGGCTTTTGTCTTTTTCTTTTAGCAGAGATTTCTGATGAGGATTTAGAGGAGACAATACTGGAAGACACTAGACCTCTAACTAGCAAGAAAGAACAAGTCCAAGCAAAACCAAAGCAGAAGACCAAGAGTAAGGCAGGTATGTATCTCAAGTCACTACAGTATAACTCAAAATTATCATCACAGTCTCCTGATGTTCATTAACAGGTTACGTCTTTGGCCATCATACAACTAATTAACACAACTTTAGTTTCCAGTTTTATGGTTTGCAGCTCTGCTGTTATCCCCGTATTTTTTTAATTAACATTAGAGGTAAATTATTAATGATTTTAGTTTACAAGTTGGTGTGTGAAACTTCTCCTTATGCCAGTTTCTATTATTTTTCAAACAGACTAATTGCGCAAGAAAAGGTAAATGGTTATTAGAAATTCTCCAACCCCCATATATATCCCTCAGCCATGAAAATCATTACTATCATTCTAGTTATCATTCTATGTATTCCCCTAAACTTGAGTATATGTTTCTAATGTTGGAGCTGGAGTGCTGAATCTGGGGATTTGACTCTTAATACTTACATTCCTTGGGCTACATTCTGGGCCAAGGCCTAAGTAGTCCCTTATGCAAATGGAAAGAGGATGAAATAATGCCTCTACAGCAAACCTTTTAGAAGAAAGTATTCCTGCAAGTCAATGCCCAACTTTTAATAGTCCTTGCAACAATGACTGGGAATATACTTTACCTGTCCCTATCTTATTAGTCCTTGGGATGCATGGAACAGCAGGAGAATGGCTAGGATGATAAATATGTCACATCTCCAGATTCAGCGCTCCAGCTCCTACGAGCCTATAACTTTAGTTTATGGGGCTCATATGTGCTGACAGATTCCCTTTAAGCTGTTTTTATTCTTTTTGAAGTCAGCAAGTAAGCACTGTGATTGGATCAAGCGCCAGTCAATCACAGCCGATGCTCAATGAACCAATCACAGCCATTCAGTGATGTCATTCACTGAATGGCTGTGAATGACCAAGCGCCTGCTGTGATTGGCTGGCGCTCGATCCAATCACAGCGCTTAGTTGCTGACGGCGGGGGAATTCAAAGCCGTGCTTCCAATCATTTTCATTATTATTGTTAAATTAATATTAAACTGATCTACCCGGAAGCATACATAGAGGGAAGGAGCCCCAATAGTAAATACCAAAATGGTACTCCTTTCTGGTTATTTTTACAGCACCACCCTACTGACTACCTGTGACAGGAGGACCTGATGCCTGTTTGTCTTCACCATCACCTTTGCACAATGCTTTGGTTGATTATCCTCAGCCTTGTTTGTTATTGTTACAAGGTCTGTGTAGTGTACAAGTTCTACGGGGGTGTAACTATAGGCTGCTACAAAGCGCTAGGGAGTAGAATCTGCTGTTTTCTACATGTACATTGTATGAGAATCATCATAGTACTAGACTTATCCAGCCAGCTAAGAGACAGCTAAAAACTATAGATGGAACCTGCAGAGGGGAAAACTGCTGAAAAATGCTGGATAAAAGTAACATTGTGGCCAGATATAATGTTATTCCTTATGTACACACACTACAGCTTATTCTGAAAATGTGGGTATGCTTTAAGTAATACAACAAACAGGTTGATATTGAAAGACGTAGATACAGACAATGACCTACTGTGCATAAACACCAGTATTGATACTAGACAAGAACAATTAGTAATTCTGACTTGCTTTCTCATATGCCACATAAAAACATTAATAACAATGGTTTATTGATCAATAAACACTATGATAATGCATTTATAACTCACCAGATTGTAACTTTATCTGCGGGCCTATGAAAAACCACACATAGCACAATTTTGATATCTTACTTTGTAGCAAATGACAACATCAGCAACATTGCCAAAGTTTGGCCTGCTACAATTTTAGCTTTCAGTGCACCCAGTTGGCTAAAAAGTACTAAATCTGTAAAATTAAGCAATAATCTGTAATTTTTATAATATGTAAAAATGGATATTGCTTATCTGTGGCCTATGCTGCACCAAAAATGCTAGATAACCCTGACCCTCCTATCTATCACACCTCTAGGAACCTCCAGTCTGTCCACACTAAACAGTTTGCCGAAACTATTCAGTCCTCCCTATCGCCTATCTCTCGCCTCCCCTGCCCTAACCTGGCAGCCGAATATTACCACACCACCCTCAGCCGTGCCCTGGATGAAGTGGCACCGCCTGTGACGCGAGCCGTCAAACGCAGACCACGGCAACCCTGGCTCACGTCCCAAACGCGCTTCATCCGGCGGTGCTCTAGGTGCGCCGAGCGGCTGTGGAGAAAGTCAAAGCTGCCAGCAGACTTCCTCCACTTCAAATTCATGCTTAAAACGTATAACCTAGCCCTTCACCATGCCAAACAAGTTTATTTCACCTCCCTTGTCTCCTCACTATCCCACAACCCTAAACAACTCTTTGAGACCTTTCACTCCCTCCTCAGCCCCAAGGAACAGGCCCCTGCGACAGACCTGACTGCTGGAGAACTAGGTGCCTATTTCAAAGAAAAAATCGACCACATTCGAAAAGAAATCTCTGAAAGCTGCATGGTTAGCCCTGATCCCAGTTTCATCAGGACTGCACCCAGCACCTACTCACTATCTACGCTAGAACCAACAACAGAGGAAGAAGTCTCCAGGCTCCTTTCCGCTGCCCACCCCACCACCTGCGCTAGCGACCCTCTCCCCTCTCACCTCCTCCGCTCCCTTTCCCCAGCTCTCATTACTCACCTTACCACAATCTGCAACCTCTCCCTAACCTCTGGCACTTTTCCCTCCTCATTCAAACACTCGATTATATCCCCTCTGCTCAAAAAACCAACCCTGGACCCGACTAATGCTGCCAACTACCGACCCGTCTCAAACCTCCCCTTTATCTCCAAATTACTGGAACGCCTGGTCTACTCCTGCCTTACTCGCTTTCTCTCTGACAACTTGCTCCTCTACCCCCTCCAGTCTGGTTTCCGCTCTCTACACTCGACCGAAACTGCCCTTACAAAAGTAACAAATGACCTGATGACTGCAAAGTCGAGAGGTGATTACTCCCTACTAATCCTCCTTGACCTGTCTGCTGCATTTGACACTGTCGACCATAATCTCCTTCTCACTATGCTCCGCTCTATTGGTCTAAAGGATACTGCTCTCTCCTGGTTCTCTTCCTACCTCTCTGACCGCTCTTTCAGTGTTTCCTTTGCTGGTTCTATCTCTGCTCCACTTCCTCTCGCTGTCGGGGTACCCCAGGGCTCGGTCCTTGGTCCCCTTCTTTTCTCTATCTATACTGCCCCAATTGGACAAACCATCCACAGATTTGGCCTCCAATACCATCTCTACGCTGATGACACCCAACTATACACCTCCTCTCGTGAGATCTCTGGACCATTCCTCCAAAATATCACCGACTGTCTGTCCGCTGTCTCTAACACTATGTCCTCCCTTTTTCTCAAACTAAACCTCTCTAAAACTGACCTCCTTGTCTTTCCACCTTCTAACCGACCTCCCCTCAACATCTCCATTCCAGTGTCTGGCACCATTATAACCCCCAGACGGCATGCCCGATGCCTTGGGGTCACACTGGACTCTGACCTCTCCTTTGCCCCCCATATCCAATCTCTGGCTCAAACATGCCACATGCACCTCAGAAATATTGCTAAAATATGTCCGTTCCTAACCACGGACACGCTAAAGACGCTTGTGGTTGCGCTCATCCACTCCCGGCTTGACTACTGCAACTCGCTACTCATTGGCCTCCCCCGCACTAGACTCGCTCCACTCCAATCCATACTAAATGCAGCAGCTAGACTCATTGTTCTATCCAGTCGGTATTCAGACGCCTCTGCACTATGCCAGTCGCTGCATTGGCTGCCCATCCACTGCAGAACTAAATTTAAACTCCTCTACCTCACTCACAAAGTTCTGCATCGCGCTGCACCACCATACATCGCCTCCCTACTGTCAGTATACCACCCAGCGCGCTCACTCCGATCGGATAACACCCTCAGACTAAACACCCCTGTAATACGAACCTCTCATGCTCGCCTACAGGACTTCACTAGAGCAGCACCCATCCTCTGGAATGCTCTACCCCAAGGCATCCGGACAATTCCCGATGCACGAAATTTCAGACGTGCCTTAAAAACGAACCTCTTCAGGGAAGCATACCAAATCTCCTGACCTAGTCCCTCACCCCTCCCTATGGTGCTCCACCCTGTTTGCCTTCTGATAAATGATCTGTACATAAAATTTCCTATTGCCTGTGTTCCCCACCCCCTGCACCTCCTGTACCACCCTCAACCCATTTGTGTCTAACCCAATGTATCTCGCATTGTAATTGTTGCAATTGTATTGTTTTGCATTTATCCATGCCAGAAAGCGCTGCGGAATAAGTTGGCGCTATACAAATAAAGATTATTATTATTATTATTATAGATAACAATACAATGTATGGAAAATAGTACCATTCTTATTGACAACTGTCTACTTTTTTGAAAGAACGCAATTTTATATCTGAAAGTATGCCATAATACTGTATATTATAATCTGCAGTGTTTTTGCTTTGTCCAGGGAAACATGATGCAAAGGAACCCAAAAAAACATCACCCAAGGTGTCAAAGACTCGTAGAGCATCACCATCCCATGATTGCGAGAAGGAGAACACGCCACAAAACAAAGGTTGTAACTTCATAAGAATATTGGTGTAGACTCGAGCTGGTCATACACATGAAATATTCCCTTCTCCCCATTCAAATAAACATGAACACTTAGCTAATCTGAGAGTACATGTTTATGGTAGAGTTGGAAGAAATAGCTTGTTTGGTCGACAAGTATCTCATGTCTTTGGCAAAGTTAAGACCAAAACATCAAAATGTTGTGACACTTTGGACTTTTCATGCAGGTGTTGACATACAATCTAAAGATGTAATTCAAGAAATTACATCAGATAAGATGGTTGCCTATAAGAATTCCAGTGATGAAGAGTATTCGATGAGCGTAGGGGATCGAACAGTTCCTCCAGCTCCCGTCAAACAACGTAATAAAAAGAAGATGCAGAAAGCAGGTACAGTATATATCAGTATATACATATATTCCTTTGACTCCATTATTTTAAATGAACTAGGTGAGATGCCTAGAGATAGAACTGGGAATGTCAATGGGGGAGCCATATAGTAGCCATGCTACAGTAGCATCCTATGCACTGACCAGGATCATTTGACGATGCATGAAGAACATTAGTCTTCAGTCTACATCATTGTGCTAATCCCTTGTGAATTAACAGGATGACCATTTTCTATGCTCCTCTCTCTATTTGATGGGATATGAGTCAAAAGCATCATAATATCAAAGTTTTAGGCAAATGCTGTTTTACAGTAAACATTTTCTAATCAACTTTTAAGATGAGTATAGGCAGGCAAGGTTTCATAAAATGTGATTTCCTATTTTGCAAACTAGTCGAAAAGAGTAACTACCTTACAACATGGATATCCTAAAATTCTTACATCATAAATATATATAGGAATCCCTAGCTTCAAGTGAAATCAATGGGTTCTATTTTCTGTGTATTGAGCATGGAAATACGCGCACACAAATACACCCATGTGAAGGGGTCCTAACAATGTTCTATTTATTCTTCATGATGACTTCAGCGAAATCCAGAAGAAGACTGGATTCCAATGAAGGGGATACCAATGAAACAGAAGACAATGACTTTGATGAAGATTCCGATATCCTTAGCAGTGTTGTATATACAAGACCAATGTCTTCCTTGAGTAAAGTAAGCTTTGAAGATAGACTTATCAACTCTACTTAAAGACCATGGTGTGGTAGTCTAACCTGAATCTGGGTTCCTTCTTGTAAAACTAGGAAGAAGACTCCCAGATTGCTGCAAACCTTGAAATTGATGATCTAAAAGACTTTGCTTTACGTCCAGCTCCTCGTAGTATGACTTTACAGTGCCGAATCACTAGGGACAAGAAGGGAGTAGACAGAGGACTCTACCCTACCTACTACCTTCATCTAGAGAGAGATGATGGAAAAAGAGTAAGTAAAGAAATAACTACGTTCTTCTTATGGTCTTCAATTTTTTTCTTTGAACACCCAATTAAAGTTGCTTTAGATACAATATTATGTTCATGCATTAATTCATGTTGCTTGTATAGCACTAATGAAAACAAAGATCTGGTACGGTGTTAGCCAGTAGAGCAAAATGTGATTGTTCTCAGCAAGAGAAACGATGCAATCTTGTAGATATGATACCTTTTAATGGCTAACAAAAATACATGATGTAATAATAGCGAGCTTCCGAACCAACGCAGGGTTCTTCTTCAGGCTTAATGGATTGGATCTGAAGAGGCATGCATATTTATACACACTTATAACATACATACTTATGACAAGGCACAGATATGGATGTGATTGGTTCGCACTTAAAAGGAATTCTGCAACAGCAAACAAACTTTTTTTGTCTAGGCACTGATAGCGGAGTGAAACTTTTATGGTCCCTAAATTACTGTTGGGGGGGGAAAGGTCGGCAGGCTAGAAATGCTACAAGAGGTGCACAAACATTTTTAGCTAAACACTGATAAGGGAGTGAAAGTTTATGGTCCCTGAATTACTGTTGATGGGGGTCTTATCTGTATAATAAATGTCTCACACTTCCCATTCACGCATAAATCCTGGTGAATAATTTAACCCAGTATTCAGCGTGTCAAAGGTTGTTATCAATTTATATTCCCAAATTCTTCTGTGGTTTTGTGACTTGAAACCACCCTTCAATATCAAAACTCTCATATCTCCTATGTTATGTCCATGGTTAGAGAAGTGCTCGGCCACAGGCAATTGTCTTTTTCTGTGTTTAATTGTGTGGCGATGAGATCTCATCCTTGCTTTCAGTTTCTGTCCTGTTTCTCCAACATAAAGACCCCCAACATGACATTTACTGCACATGATCAGGTACACAACATTGGACGAGGAACACGTAAATGTCTCTGGGATCTTATAGTCCTGCTGTGTGTTGGGGATCCGTATCCTGTCCGTAGTCAGTATATGTGAGCAGGTCTTACAGCTCCTTACATTACAGGGATAAGTTCCTTTTTGTGTGTCAGAGGGTAATGCACTCCTGATTATAAAGTTCCTCAAGTTAGGAGGTTGCCTGTAACACAGAAGCGGAGGGTCCGGGAATATGGTTTTCAGACGGTCATCCTTGTGCAGGGTATGGTGGAGTTTCTTTGCAGTTTTCCTTAGTACCTCTAGTTGCGGATTGTAGGTCACTACTAGAGGCACACGATTGTTTCTTTCCTTCTCCTTGTATTGGAGTAGTTGATTTCTGGGTATCCTGGTGGCTCTGGTGATTTGGTCATCAATTGAGGTGGGATGGTAGCCCTGATTTATAAATGTCCTTTTAAGATGGTACAAATGTTCCTCTCTGTCTGTTGGGTTGGAGCAGATCCGGTTATACCTGATGGCCTGGCTGTAAACAATGGACTTTTTGATGTGTTTAGGATGGAAACTGTCCCATCTGAGGTATGTAGGCCGATCAATCGGTTTTCGGTACAGGGATGTCTGTATTGAGTTGTTTAAAATCTTTATGGTGGTGTCCAAAAAGTTGATTTCTGTATGCGAGTAGCTTAATGTGAGGTTTATGGTGGGGTGGAATGCATTGAATCTTTCATGGAATTTTATTAGTTCTTGTTCGGTGTTGGTCCAGATGATCATGATGTCATCAATGTAGCGGAAGTAGGCCAATGGTTTGCTGGGGCAGGAGGCCAGAAAGTCACTCTCCAGTTTTGCCATAAAAAGGTTGGCATATTGCGGTGCCATGTTACTGCCCATGGCAGTCCCCGTGAGTTGCAGGAATATCTCTCTGCCAAAGGAGAAATAATTGTGTGTGAGAATGAATCTTGTGAGTTGTAGCACTGCATCAGAGGCGACCCCATTGGCCTCAAGGTGCGCCTGGCAGGCAGTCAGTCCATCCTCGTGTGGAATGTTGGAATACAAGGATTGCACATCCATAGTGGCCAGGATGGCGCCATTGGGGAGGGGACCTACGGTTGACAGTTTGTTCAGTAGGTCCGTAGTGTCTTGCAGGTAACTGGTTGTGTTTCTTACCAGTGGTTTGAGGATTCCTTCCACCCATCCTGAGATTCCTTCAGTGAGGGTACCCACACCTGAGATAATCGGCCTTCCTGGGTTGCCAGCTTTGTGTAGTTTTGGAAGCATGTAGAATGTTCCAACCTTGGGGTTCTCCGGTATCAAGTCCAGAAGTTTTGTGGAGCCCACAGACAGGCTTCTGATGACCCTTCTCAATTTCCTCACATATTTCTGAGTCGGGTCTTGATTCAGTTTGGTGTAGTATCTGGTGTCCGTCAGCTGTCTGTCTGCTTCTTTCTTGTAGTCCGATGTATTCATGACGACTATAGCACCACCCTTATCTGCAGGCTTAATGGTGATTTCCTTGTTGCTCTTAAGTGCATGAATGGCCCTTCTTCCCTGCATATTGATATTAAATGTTTCACTTCCATGCTTGTCCAGTATAGTGGATTGCACCGCACTATACTGGACAAGCATGGAAGTGAAACATTTAATATCAATATGCAGGAGAGAAGGGCCATTCATGCACTTAAGAGCAAAACACAACCAGCTACCTGCAAGACACTACGGACCTACTGAACAAACTGTCAACCGTAGGTCCCCTCCCCAATGGCGCCATCCTGGCCACTATGGATGTGCAATCCTTGTATTCCAACATTCCACACGAGGATGGACTGACTGCCTGCCAGGCGCACCTTGAGGCCAATGGGGTCGCCTCTGATGCAGTGCTACATCTCACAAGATTCATTCTCACACACAATTATTTCTCCTTTGGCAAAGAGATATTCTTGCAACTCACGGGGACTGCCATGGGCAGTAAAATGGCACTGCAATATGCCAACCTTTTTATGGCAAAACTGGAGAGTGACTTTCTGGCCTCCTGCCCCAGCAAACCATTGGCCTACTTCCGCTACATTGATGACATCATGATCATCTGGACCAACACCGAACAAGAACTAATAAAATTCCATGAAAGATTCAATGCATTCCACCCCACCATAAACCTGACATTAAACTACTCGCATACAGAAATCAACTTTTTGGACACCACCATAAAGATTTTAAACAACTCAATACAGACATCCCTGTACCGAAAACCGATTGATCGGCCTACATACCTCAGATGGGACAGTTTCCATCCTAAACACATCAAAAAGTCCATAGTCTACAGCCAGGCCATCAGGTATAACCGGATCTGCTCCAACCCAACAGACAGAGAGGAACATTTGTACCATTTTAAAAGGACATTTATAAATCAGGGCTACCATCCCACCTCAATTGATGACCAAATCACCAGAGCCACTAGGATACCCAGAAATCAACTACTCCAATACAAGGAGAAGGAAAGAAACAATCGTGTGCCTCTAGTAGTGACCTACAATCCGCAACTAGAGGTACTAAGGAAAACTGCAAAGAAACTCCACCATACCCTGCACAAGGATGACCGTCTGAAAACCATATTCCCGGACCCTCCGCTTCTGTGTTACAGGCAACCTCCTAACTTGAGGAACTTGATAATCAGGAGTGCATTACCCTCTGACACACAAAAAGGAACTTATCCCTGTAATGTAAGGAGCTGTAAGACCTGCTCACATGTACTGACTGCAGACAGGATACGGATCCCCAACACACAGCAGGACTATAAGATTCCAGGGACATTCACATGTTCCTCGTCCAATGTTGTGTACCTGATCATGCGCAGTAAATGTCATGTTGGGGGTCTTTATGTTGGAGAAACAGGACAGAAACTGAAAGCAAGGATGAGATCTCATCGCCACACGATTAAACACAGAAAAAGAGAATTACCTGTGGCCGAGCACTTCTCTAACCATGGACATAACATAGGAGATATGAGAGTTTTGATATTGAAGGGTGGTTTCAAGTCACAAAACCACAGAAGAATTAGGGAATATAAATTGATAACAACCTTTGACACGCTGAATACTGGGTTAAATTATTCCCCAGGATTTATGTGTGAATGGGAAGTGTGAGACATTTATTGCACAGATAAGACCCCCATCAACAGTAATTCAGGGACCATAAACTTTCACTCCCTTATCAGTGTTTAGCTAAAAATGTTTGTGCACCTCTTGTAGCATTTCTAGCCTGCCGACTTTCCCCCCCCCCCAACAGTAATTTAGGGACCATAAAAGTTTCACTCCGCTATCAGTGCCTAGACAAAAAAAGTTTGTTTGCTGTTGCAAAATTCCTTTTAAGTGCGAACCAATCACATCCATATCTGTGCCTTGTCATAAGTATGTATGTTATAAATGTGTATAAATATGCATGCCTCTTTAGATCCAATCCATTAAGCCTAAAGAGAAGAACCCTGCGTTGGTTCGGAAGCTCGCTATTATTACATCATGTATTTTTGTTAGCCATTAAAAGGTATCATATCTACAAGATTACATCGTTTCTCTTGCTGAGAACAATCACATTTTGTATAGCACTAACACACAGCATTAGGCAGGGCTATACAGAGATTGTTATCACCCACATCATCCCCGGTCGCCAATAGGAATATCTATCAGATATGCACACACTAGAACCAATTTTTTTCAACCTACCAATACGTTTTTGGAGTGTAGGAGGAAACTGGCAAAAACCCATGCAGATATAAAAAGAACATATAAACGCCATGCAGATGTTGTCCATGGTCAGATTCGAAACTAAGTAGCCAATGCTACAAGGCAATAGTGCTAACCACAGAGCCACTGTATAAGAAAAATACATTAAGAGATGTTATTAGGCCTTTGGACTTATTCACATTTGAACTACTAAGTTGTCTTGCTTTTGAAAACTAGCGTGCATGGAGGAGATTAGGCAAAATTCAAGCTTTTCAGAAGAAAGTGTGATTTGAAAATGGTACTTAATTTGAAACTGGGCTCTTGCAATAGGATTCCCACCCAATAAGTTAGATTGAGCACTAACATGCACACATAATAGATTCAGACATTAATCATGAAGCTGTAGGACCACTATTTCAGGTAAGCCTATGTATACAGTAAGTTTATAGTCTGTGTATATAGGTCATGGGAACATTTGTATAGACTTCAGTATATGCTGCACACATTAATAGACTTATTTATGACGGTTGAGTGACTTTACTATAGAATGACTAGTGTTCAGTGACAGAATCTTGTAAGTTTAGGAAGTCAAACTGTAGCCAAATTGTCTTAGTATAAATAGTCCAAAATACTTGCAAGCTCTGCATAGCTTGTACTAGTTACTGTCACATGATAGAGCGCTTTTTCCTGCTGCCATGCTGATTGGCCATACTGGTACTATTTGTCGTAACAGTAAAAATAGAGATCCATAATTATTAATCAAATTTCATTATGTTTAGAACACCAGGACCACAGTTGGGTTGTTAGCCCAATATAGTTGTAAGTGCAGCTGCCTAGTTTCTACACTGGTTGGGTATATAGTAGCACGCCGGGCCCTTCTCATTTGGAATAAACTAATTTTATTCAGGAAACTATAGTAAAGGCCCATTTACACGCAAAGATAATCTTTCAAAGGAATGAAAGATTGAAAGATTTAGCGATCTATTTGCATAAAGTGTTAATGGCCATTAACACTTTATCATCTTTATTTGCATGTAAAAGGACCCCCAGGAGTGTTTGTAGAGCCCAATGTGTGCTTAAACACAAGCCCAGCTGTGTAAACAGCTGCCAGCACATTCCTTTGTTCTCATTGCAGCTAGTGTAAACATGCCATGGGGAGAACATCCTACAGTCTATTTAAAGATGAGCAAAATACATTCAACTGCAATGTATTTGCTCAGTCTTTCAGCAGCTGAATGACGGATTTTAAGTAAACCAAAATCCATCATTCAAACGAAAAGAGCACAATACCAGCGTTTACATGTAATCAATCCATGTATTTGGACGAATTTTGAGCCATAATCGTTGCATGTAAAAGGGCCTTAACACATCCCGATTATCTGTTTTTAACAGCTTTTCCTCATGGCTGGGAGGAAGAGAAAAAAAAGCAAAACCTCCAATTATCTAATCTCAGTGGATCCCACAGACCTCTCACGGGGAGGAGAAAGTGTAATTGGAAAAGTCAGGTAATGGATTATATGTACAACTTCATCAGCTGGGCAGTTTTGGTTACTGCATGAGCGGTACCTGATGCCAGTGCTCACTACATGACTATAAGCAGTGTACATGCAGAGTTTCTATTCCATGGTGGCCTCCATAGAAGAAGACCATGCTGATACTATTAGGCCTTTGGTTAGTCCAGTTCCCTTTTGGGTGGTGAGAAACTATGCAGGACTTTGCTCTCCAAAGGACCTGCATTGTTACTAAACAAGGGTCATGGAAGAGGGTGGACGTAAAATCATAAAATAATATGTGGCTCCCTTTTTTATATACACTACTAATATCCACTGATGAGCTTTATGAATCTTGTCTGCAAAGATCTTTTATAATATGACAGGGACCGTATGCATTAGTCAAAGCCTAGGATATAGTCCAGACCTGTATTTAGCCGTATTCTGCAAGTTGTTATTGGAAACAATCAGCAAACTTGCTGTTAGTCACGTCCCTCAGAACTTAGCAAGCTTCTATAATGCAAGGGGTCAGTTACAATTTTCTGCATTAACTAATGTACAAGAGGTGGTGTAAATACTACACATTCCAGAATGCAAACCACCAATGCTGGCAGGAAGTACTGGGAGATTTCACCTATGGATCTTTCAACAGATTAGTGTGGTTCTAGTCCTCTTTTTATTCTTCTTATTGCTATGCCTATAATCTGGGTATTTTTCCTAGGTCAAACATGCTTGGAACCAAGTTCACAGTATTCGACAGTGGAGTGAACCCCGAGAAGCAGCCCTTTGTGCAGGAGAGGGAATCCCTACGGCAGGAATTGGTGTCTGTATCTTATGTAAGTGACAAGCCCATGAAAACTGAACTAGGCAATATATATTCTTCATTTCATAAACAACAGGTAAAAGTTATAACTATAACAATGAATAAACTGTCAAAATATTTCAATGGGAATGACAACATGAAATCACAGAGGTGAGGAAAACAACAAAGACATTATTCACTGAAAAAGCCAAAAATGTAATACCTGTAAATCTGCAAAGCAGACACAGTCGCCATAGGCACAATAGCCATGAGGCAGGCACAAACACCACCGGCACAATTGCCGTAGGGCAGGCGCAACCGCCATAAACCCTCAAGGTATCCAGTCTGCCAGACTATAATGTGGAGGAGCAACTTGTTCAATGCAGACTAATATGCAATCAACCCAGCCCAGGTTGGGGAGGAGCGACTGCATATAATCACAGCCTACACATGTGAACAATACCAAAGACGCCAGCCAAAGATGGATGGTGACCCACCATACAGGATATCAACTCTCACTGATGTAACAGCAACAGCGGGTTTCCCCAGTATCTCCAAAGTGGGCCACACTGGCTGACATCTTGGGCTCCCCCAACAACTCTAGCAAACTACATACAAAAATACTAATGCATACTAATAGGTGTTGATACTCTCACTCTCCCCGCTGAACCTCCCCGCTGCGCCCCCCCCCCCCCACATGGTGCTTGGACGAGTAAGCAGTTACTCGAGCATCAGCCTTAAACGAGCATGCTCACTCATCTCTAGTTATAAGATATTTCAACTATACAATACAGAAGAACAAATCCCATATGAAAATGGCAGGATGTCTAAAGACATCCTCACAATGTTGCATAAAAACTTGTATTAAGTGCTTGGTTGGAAGTCATTCATAGGGCCTAAACTGCCTCCCAAGCACTAATATTTAACAATTCCTTATAACTTAGTAGTACATCTCAATACATGATATTTTGTAAAATATCTGATTAATAGAAAGTGTCATTATCTTCACTTTCCAGCAACTTGTGTAGTTTTCTGAAAATGGTCAATATCAATGGTCAGTCGTCAAATCTCTTTCTAGTGTGAAACAGCAAACAGACAACAGTATGGAGAGGAGAGGAGGGGTATGCAGCTGCAGTTTTGCACACAGTGCTTCAGTAAAACAATATAAGAGGGAGAGTGGAGGATGAAAAGCATGGAGAGACATCTGAAATTATTGTTTTAAAAGTTGAACTAAATTGAGAAATACTTTTAAAATTAAAACCAAGTTTAGTCTGCTGCTCTGATAAAGCGTCTCTCCATTCTGGTCATAGCAGTAAGGTCGCCTGCAGACGAGCGGGTCGGATCCGGCAGTGAGAATTCTCGCCGCGGGACCCGACCCGAGAGCCTGCAGGGACGAGCGCGTACTCACCCGCGCCTGGCGGCCCCGTCTCTTTCATGTGCCGGCTGCCGCGCAGCCGGCGCATGCGCAGACCGGAGCCGGCGGCCGGGTGAGTGCGAGCCCCGCACAAAAATAGGACATGCCGCGGTTTGTTTGCCACGCGAGATTTCGCGCGGCCAAACCACGGCCGTCTGCATAGGAGTGCGTATTGTAATGCACTCCTATGCAAACTTTCAGTGGCGGAAATCCCGCGGGAAATACCGCCGCGGGATTTCCGCCCGTGTGCAGGCGGCCTAAGTCTGGATCCCCTTCTGTGAAGTCTCTATGCCTTAATAGGACATACTATATGGACTGGGTTTGCCTTTAAGGTAATTTAAAGCAAAGCATATAGTTATGTTATGATAATCATAGTGTGAACAGTAGGCCATTAATATTTGCTACATTAATATTGATACCTGTTATATTAGTCAGTAATAACCTTATATCCTATGTGTACATTTTACACACATCTTCAATGCATATGGTTTATAGATATGATCCTTTCTCTTAATATCTCCAGTATTAACCAATTTCTAACATAATTGTCAGCATTGTTAAATCAACCTCAAAAATGCCCTTTACACCGTGCCCAGTACAGATTGTGGTTTCATATCAAAGGTTGAATAGAAGAATGGAGAAGGCGCGTTGCAATGTGCTGATCACACATCAAGCTGGTGAAATATTACATCTGTAGACCATTAAGAGTTGGTCTTTAATCTTTTCCCTTTATCATTCAAACAGGAAACCAATGTTTTGGGGTTCAGAGGCCCCCGAAAAATGGCTGTCATTATTCCTGGGATCAACCAGGATTGTGAGAGAGTTTGCATAAGGCCACGTAATGTGAGTCAGACAAGAAATCACGACAGGAATTGTATTTTTTGAATGGTGAAAGCTTAGTTGCCGTGGATTTTGTAGTTACATTTTTGGGTCAGTGTGAGGTATGAATTGTGTTAGTAAAGTATAAGGTCACCTTCAATGAAGCTGCAGTTTTCACAAATGTAGCATTTACTATATGCAAAGGAAACGTGTCATAGTTGTCAGTAATGCACCATCAAAAATTTCGAGGTCCTTATCCTTGATATTACTGGAGAGACGGCCATGTGCACTATGAGGAATCATTCTACTCTGACTTCAGAAGAGCCGTAGAAATCACAGAGTTAGAGAACTTTTAAGTTTTCCTATAAATTCAAGACAGTTCGGTGGAGAGGGATTCGCTCGCACTGCCACCTCTTTATGGACCCCATCTATTCCAAGACTAGTTATAGCCAAACTCCAGTTACTAATGAATAATGGTCTGTTGGGAGCTCCCACCATTGTCTTGACAGAAAATCCCTAAAGAATTTGACCACCTTTACCATCCACATTATTTGAAAGCTTCTGGTTCATCAAAGGTTGACCTACCCTTTACAGATGCTTTGTGACCCATGCAGATATTTATTAGTAGCTCATGTTCTTGTATACTGTTATGTTCTCTCTTCTCTATGTGAAGGAACATGAGACCCTTTTAGCTCGATTTCAGAATGGAAATATGGAGAATATTTCAGTTCTCCACAATAAAGCGCCATCATGGAACGAGGAAACTCAGTCTTATGTTCTGAACTTTCATGGACGCGTTACCCAGGCCTCTGTGAAGAACTTCCAGATAATAAATGCTGAGGACTGTAAGTTAATACTTAGACTAGTCCCATATTCGGTACACTATGCAGCCTTTAGGGGTACAATTTTGATTTTACGTTACGTCTCATGTTGTAAATCAGGACCTGCAAAATCACATATTTAATTCAGTTATACCTAGTGCAGTCCCAAAAGTTGATGTCCCGTTTTGCCACCTATAAAGTATGGGTAATCTTGTAGCTATACTTTGTATACATCTGAGAAAGGAGCCTTTTGTTAATGAGTATATTTTCTGTTGCAGCTGAGCACATTGTGATGCAGTTTGGCCGCGTCGCGGAGGATGTTTTCACCATGGATTTCAGTTATCCACTGTGCGCCCTACAAGCTTTTTCTATCTGCCTGTCCAGCTTTGACAGCAAACTCGCCTGCGAGTAGAGTTTGGATAAAACAGGAAACTAAGCTGTTGATGCATTTGGAAATTAAAGAGTTCCTCCGCACATCTGACATTGATTTTAGTAAATTAATGTATTTCTCATAAAATAACAATACTGGAGATTTTTTTTAAACTCTGCATTGTACAGTTCCTCTTTTATCCATCCTGGCAGTGTATGAATTAAATTGACAACTGGATGTTACCACTTCCCTTGTCAAAGAGTTGAGGCTCTACATAGTCTGACATTGTCCAATCAGTGCTGACAGTAGCAGACAGTCTAGAGACATGCTCGATTGACAAGGGGTATGGTAACACCCAGTTATCAAAGTATTTAGGCCTCCTTCCCACGAACGGATTTCCGCCGCGTAATTCGCGGCGAAAATCCGCTGCGTTGCCCGCAGCTATTAGGTTCTATTGAACCTAATAGCACAATGCTCACGATGCGTAATTCCAGCGCGGAATTACGCACCGTGATTTCTCCCGTCCTCACCCGCAGCATGCTCTATTTTCTGCGGGTGAGGACGGGCTGTACGCACTGACGGCTTCCATTGCAGTCAATGGAAGCCGTCCGTTCACGCTATCTCCCGCTGTAACCAGCGGGAGATAGCGTGAAAAAACGCTTTCCCGCCCACCGCCGCGCGTCATATGACGCCAAATGACGCGTCCGGCCGCGTCACGTGACACGGCCGGCCGTGCACGTGACACGGCCGGTGACGCGGCGGTGGTGGGCGGTGACGGGCGGTGACGCGGCGGTGGTGGGCGGGGAAGCGATTTCACGCTATCTCCCGCAGGTAAGTATAGGGGCTCTGGGGGGCGCCGTGACGGGCTTCACTGCGTAATATTACGCGGCGGACCCCGTCACGCTCGTGGGAAGGAGGCCTTATAATGGAGGAACGGCACAGCACAGATTTCTAAGATAAGATGCTCCGGAATTGTTACATTATAGGAAATACAAATGTTTTCAATTTTTTGTTTTATAAATAAAACAGTTTCTGACCCATAACCCTTTCCAATCCACTGTCTGATGTCTTCCTACATTCTGATTGAAGCTTGTACAGCTCCAATGTCAGAAGACATCCGACAGGGTATTCTTACCATCTCCGCTGTCGGAGCCTCTCTGGCGCAAACACACTGGCTTTAGCCAGCAGATGGCACTGTTGTATAGCAGCAAAAAGAGAAAGTCTTTTAGGAAGCTCTGAATCCGAAATTGGATTGGAAAGGGTTCCTACACACAGAATCTTTCAAACAAACCGTATAATATACTTACAGCTAAATGTTCTGTTCATGGTTCCCAATCTTAAAATTATCAATGCGATAATATTGATGTTTATAAGATTAGGCGCCTGTAATACACTCAGTGGTAAGAAATCCCCTTTAGGTCATTTTTGGACAAGCGTATTTTAGCTCCGTATTTGGTTCATGTTTTGGGGACTGTAATACGGAGCTGATATAAATCGATGTATTTATTCACATGGCTGTATTTTTCACTGCCTTTTTTTTAATGCAGCATGCTTTTGCCTCTATACTGATATTAATTTCTATTGGGCAAATGTGGATCAGTATTTGCCCAGTAGAAAATAAAAATAATACGGAGGCAAATACTGATGAATGCTATCTGGAACACCTCCGTAATACAGATCCATATTACAGATTTATTTAAATACACTCGTCTGAAAGTAGCCTCAGGCCACACGGGCTACAAAATCTCGCTGCAAAACATTGCTCATGTGAAAGAACCCATTGGAAACCATGGGCTTCACACTGTAGCAGTGATTTTGTAGTGAGATTTTGTAGCCCGTGCGGATGCAGCCTATAGCACAGACACAGTAATATGATGTATATGTTGGTACTATTGTATCTAGTCTCCACCACAAGTATGGGTGGAGACCTACAGTATCTGCCCAGGTTACGCCGCCAAGCAAGTGATTGTCTGGCTGGAGCAATTACAGCTAATAATATAAGCCTAACACGGAACTAATCCTAACCCTCCATCCAAGCACGGTGCTTGGAGCTAGCTCCAAGGAACAGTGACAGGCTGACCTGCGATGGAAATGCTTGTCCTCAGGTCCTGCTCTCTCCCCTCACGGCTGCATCCTCCAGCGTGATGCCCCTCCTGCCTGCTGACAGTCACCCCGCCACTGTGCCTTCTCCTGCGGTCCTCCTGTTTCCCCTCAGGGGTCCTGTCAGTTTTGCCCTGCTGGGTCCTGACACTCCCCCCCCCCCGGTCTCCCTTGTTTGCTCACTGCTCCTGTGCAATCACTGTCAGCGGCTGCAGTGCCATCCGTCCCTCCTCCTGCGCTGCTGAAGAGCTCTGTGGTCCAGTCGTCCAGCTCCCCTGTCTTCCTCCTACGCCACTGAAGCGGGGGCCCTTCTCTCCATGGCTGGATGGAGGGCCCACTCACAGCTGGGGGTGGGGGTTGGGGGAATTCATTATAGGCTGCAGGGGGGACATGAGCTGACATGGGTGGCAAGGTCCGAGCAGCGTATGGCCTTTTTTTTGGCTGGGATGGAGGGTTAGGGTTAGGTTCAGTGTAAGGCTTACATTAATAGCTGTAAATGCTTTCAAGTTACTGCCACCCCGCTCTGAAATGGAAGTATTTACAGCTAATACTTGTGGTGGAGACAAGATACAATAGTACTGTATATGTTTGGTAGTTAGCCACTCACAATAAAAGCATGAATTTTGTATATAAATTAATAAAACTCACCTAAATGTCATTTTTTATGTGTACATTTATTTATTAGCAACATAGAAAATAAGAACAACGTTGGGACATTTTCCAGTTTGCTCTTTAAAGGCACTATGTCAATGAAAAAAATGTTTTGTATTAATTAAAACCAAAGTGAAACATTTTTCATTTTTCTAATAGTTTTTTATTTTCTGAGTAAAGAATATGTTATCCTGCTGTCTGTAAATAACTATGGGCGTAAATAACTTTCCTGAACTACATTTATCAGCATTTAGAGATGTGCTTTACAGTAGCCTCATAGGTCATTCACACAATTGACAAGAGGGGACCCACTGACTTGTACAGGAGGCTGTTCTGTGACCTGTGATTACTGCTGCAAAGCTTTCTCAAAAGATCAGGAAGTGTAAGAATAGTATTAGGCCCTGTGGTCAGTGTGAAAAATGTAGGATTTTAGGATTTGGTTGTTTTTTAACACAGATTGTAACCGAAAGTTTTTAAAAAATCACCAACATTAAAAAAAAATATATGTTTAACACAAAGATGTGATTTATATAATAGGTCATTTTCTGGTGACACATTCCCTTTTATTCAACAGCTCACACTTTGTGATCACAGTAGACTGCAGTGTGGTATTGCACCAGGATAGGTCATCAATAGTTAATCACTGGGGACCCGCCGCTTGGTCTCCCTGGTGATGAGTTGATCGCCTGGCCTGTTGTCAGTGCAGCAGGTTGAATTTGCTTCATAGGGGATGGGAGCGGAAGTGCCTTAGCTGGCTACACTCCCATTGAAATTAATGAGAGCTGAAGTTGACTATTACACTTTTGGCACTTCTACCTCCAACACCGGAGATGGTCATGGAAGTGTAATAGGAGGCAGTGCTCCCATTGATTTCAATGGAAGTGAAGCCAGCTAGGGCACTTCTCCTCCTGTCCCTTATGACGCACGTCAGCTCATTGCCAGGGATCTCAAGCAACGTTCCCTGGCAATTAACTATTGATGACCTATCCATTGCCAACATTAGCAATGAAAGTGTGCAATATTGCACTGTGATTGCAAAATGAATAATCATGCTCTGTCCCATGCCTGAGAATCTTTCAGCATTGAAGTGAGAACGTATAACTGACTATTTACTAGGAGGAAACATTGCATTTTGCCCCCTGATTGGCATTTTTTGGGGCATTTAGAAGCTGCAAATGCACCTTCTCATTTACAGTGCTAGTGATAGAATCACGTTCTAGAACCAGGGAAAGTATGCTGAATTATGGAAGTATTTTGGGACTTCCCTCAAAAGTTGTACAGAAGAAGTTACTAGGAGTATTTACTGTCCAGATCCAGGGATTTTTCTAGTTGTGCCCTGAAGAACAATTGTGAAATTTCACAAGACCAGAAGCAGAAGACTAAGTAGAGAACCAGTTAATAATCTCCACAATTTATTTTGGACTTTCTTCCTGAGGTTATTTTTTATGCTACAGTTCTCAACATGTGGTTTGTGCAACCCAAGGGGGAAAGGACATGCAACTGACCTACAGTAAAACAATGCATTGCATAATCTACCTACTGCCCTCTGCTGGCAGCACTCAATGCAGTTTGTGTGGGGTCTTGTCAGTGACTTGTCAGCAAAATGTTACTTGACAAACTAGACCCTCCCATTTTACAATATAAACCCAGGTTATCCGGAGCACTGATCAGAGGATATTTGGCTGGATCTGAAGAGCTGAAGTTTCTTCTGCAATGGCCACAAAGTGGGGTATATGTGCTGCAGGGAAGATAAGCAATGATTTCATGGTAGCTCTGCAGACTCTGCCCGATCGGGATCACCAGGTGAGTTCTACTAAAATTGGCAAAAAGCTGTTTCCACTGTGTCTGAAGAGTCAACACAGATGTGAACAAAAATACTGTAAACTAGTTATTATGGTAACTTGAACATACTATGGTATTTGGAGTAGAGACACACAGAGTGACATTGACACAGCCCCAACGCACCTCAGCAAGAAGCCACAGCAGTTTTTAAATTAAGTGGCCACATGATTTTCTGGAAAATAGTTGTTTTATCCCCAAAACCATGGCCATTACAATCCTCCGTGTTGTGTTATAGATGAAATAGCTATTTTCTGGCAAACTCATCCAGCCAGCAAATAGTCAATTTAAAATCTACAATAACTGCGTGGCACGCTGCATGCCTCTACCCTTACAGTGTATTCACACGTGGCAGATTTTAGTGTTGATTTGCCTCAAAATCCATAGCATATTTTGATGTGGATTTTGATGCAGATTTTCCCGTGTATCCACAGCAGATTACAACCTTTCAATTGTAGTGGTTATGTCTGCTGCAAATCTGTATCAAAATCCGCACCAATGATGTAGATTTTGATGCCAATCCGTACCAAATCCGCTACCTGTGAAGCATCCCAAGGGTACGTTCACACGGCAGAATTCACCATAGAAAACTCAACATGAATTTCGCCTCTAAAAGTTGTGTCAAAATCCATGTCTTTTTAAAGTGGTTTTTGGCATAGATCCACATAAGAGAATTGCCGTGTTAATGGGCAAAATCCACGGGAGTACTTCCAACTTGGAAAAATCGCGTTTCTGCGAGTCTCCACGTCAAAGATTGACATGCCGCTTCTTGATGTGGAAACACGATTTTCCACGTCGGAATTCTGCTTGTGGATTGGGCCCATTGACAGGGCAAATTCTGTGTGCGAATTCGAGCCAAACACCAGATTAGGAAGATGGGGATTTTAAAGGCAGAGTTCTTGTGACATTTTCCATGGTGAATTCCTCCGTATGAACACGCCCTTAGAGTTTTCTCTGGTGCTCAGTTTTTGATTTCAAATATCGTGTAATAGAAATAATGTTGTATCCTAGCAAGCCAACTTTGATGCTTTTTTCATAAAAAGTGAAATTCTTGCATTTTAAGCAATATCAGTAAGAGCTCAGACACACGGTGCAGACCTGTACATATAGTCTGTAGGACCGAGCAATGAGGCTGTGAGGCCTCTTAGTACAAAGCTGCACAGCCTCCGTGTTGTTGCTATACAGGCTCCATCAGGTGGGCAGGATTGGAGCAGAAGCACTGTCTGCCTTTTTTTACTATTTTCTTACATTACTTGCATTCACCTATATTTTTGTATAACGCAGACAAACCCTAAGATTGTAACTGGCCGTTAAAAAACTTGTTAAGGGACAACGTCCATTGTTTGTTTCATATTAGGACATATGGACGCTGTAGAGAGGGTTCCCCGTCTGAGACAAGAATGGAGAGTTATTTTGTATTCGACTCGAAAGCCAGACCCTATTATTATACACTTCCCAAAATGAGTTTACAGGGGCAGAACCCACAGACCCAAACTGTCATACTAGTGCTACCATCAAGAGTGGAATGTTCCTTTAAATGACATAAACATTGATACATACTGGATTATGTTACATCTTGTTTACCTATATAATGAATGAGGTAGGTATTCTGCATGTATGTGATGAGTAGGGATTGCAATTGACCAATCTACTAAGAAGGCTTTACATGGGATGACTATGGTTTAAATAATGTACAAAGGACAGTCATTCTGTGTAAACATGGCCACCAACAGGGTGCACAAGCTCACTAGTTGCTAGTTGTTTTATTCCAGCTCACCTAAAAATAGTCACTGGTTCATCAAAATAGTCTGGTGTAAAGTCTCAGTCTTTCGTATTTGAACAACTTGCGAGTGAATTTGCATGGAGATCCCCTCCATGAACGATAATTTGTCAAACAACTAATGAACAACAAGTGCTATGTGTAAAAGCAAACAAAGGACTGTCATTCGTACACTTCAGCAAATTCTTTGAGCAAATGACCGTAAGGTTAAAGGTAACTTAAACCTAAATGATCAGTTTCTTTGTCCCCTTTAGGTTGTGGCTGTTGCAGCTAAAGATCAGAATCGTGCTAAAGAATTTGCCCAAACTCATGATATACCAAAAGTGTACGGCTCATATGAGGAACTTGCCAAGGACCCAAATATTGGTGAGAGGTTACTTTACCATAGAAGTAATGGAAAAGAGATAGTTGATGCTAATTGTTAGGGGTGCAAAACATCATGCAACATATAACAGCAAGCATATTAACATTTGGTAGGGAGTTTCAAACCCACAGGACGTTGAGGTAGTGTGCATATATACAGTAAATATACATGAGCGGTATTAGTGTATCCTGACGCCACCGCAAGCTAGGGGTTTGACAGGGGGAACGCCCCTGTCACACCCCTAGCTCCCGATAGGGTCAAGAAGCAAAGGTCCTGGAAGGACCTAGGAGCTGGGGAGGCCACTTACAGCGCGGGGGAGGCATATTTTGTATTTCAGCCGCACTTCAGTAGCGGTGAGCGATTCCAGTGACCTGATTGGTTTTTGGGTACACACCCCCCTTTGGAGATCTGAACGAGTGGGCGGCCCGTTAAATAAGCAGCAGCACGGCCGTAGGAGGGTCGGCAACTAACCCTAACCCCTAACCCCAACCCTAAACCCTAACCCCTAGCATATATTGTATTTCAGCCGCACTTCAGTAGCGGTGAGCGATTCCAGTGACCTCATTGGTTATTGGGTACACACCCCCTTTGGAGATCTGCACGAGTACTAGTTCACGAGACCCGCTGGGGGTTAGGTTTAGGGTTAGGGGTTAGGTTTAGGGTTGTGGTTAGGGTTAGTTGCCGACCGTCCTACGGCCGTGCTGCTGCTTATTTAACGGGCCGCCCACTCGTGCACATCTCCAAAGGGGGGTATGTACCCAACAACCAATCAGGTTACTGGAATCACTCACCGCTACTGAAGTGTGGCTGAAATACAAAACATGCCACCCAGTGCCGTAGGGGGGCTGTCGTGGCAGCGGTGAAGCACGAGAAAGTAGCCGTCCAGCTATTTGTGTCACGCATGGAGGGTTAGCGTGAGGGGTAAGTGTAACAGTTAACCTTATATTAAAACTGTAGGGCTAACTGTGACACATCCCCCTGACTCTAAACCCTCCATCCGTGACATAAATCATTACACTGTGCTAGGTACAACGGAGGTGAAGGTTTCCATACATGTTAAGCTGCTGTATGAGCTTAGTGGGCTGCAAGGACCTGCAGCCCATCCAGCTCTGCAGCCAATCACGTGCTTGGGGCGTCACCCCCCTCTCAATCTTGTTTCCACCAGGACTTCTTGGTGGCGTCAAGATACACTAATACCTACATGAGCTTTATTGGACCCATCTCCAGTCTGGCCCCTGCAAAGTTACAAAAATAAAATTTGAAAAAACACCATACCGATCAGTATACATGATAGATCTCTGCAATCAGTGTGTCTGTCACTCTACTCTGCTGCCCCCCAGCCCACGTAGCTTAGGGGAACTGACGGGATCCCTTAAATTCTTCCCATGGAGAATACTACAGCAACTCAAGAAAAACTCCAGTAGTACAATTACATCTTACCTCCCAAACACCTAACCCATTCCTCATCATAGTGCTGCTCTGCTTTATTCCAAAATGTAACCTTTCAGCTGCCTGGAGGATCTCTCCAAGACAACTGTGGATTACAGGAAATGATGGAGATCTGCACTAGTCATTGCATGCACTGGCTGTTATGAAGAAACCCAAGCAATTTCTAGTAGAATTTTGTTCTGCAGAAAGCCAAATTAGACAGTGGTGG
This sequence comes from Eleutherodactylus coqui, assembly GCF_035609145.1. NCBI lineage: Eukaryota > Metazoa > Chordata > Amphibia > Anura > Eleutherodactylidae > Eleutherodactylus > Eleutherodactylus coqui. The sequence goes on along the minus strand of NC_089842.1, from coordinate 145,652,412 downwards.
ATTTGGACATCATTGATTAGTGCTGCTCATGTTGATCAGTCGGGAATTTCCCATAATGCCTACTCCACAGATCAGCGTGCAGCCAGGGCACCTTGCTGATGTCACCAATTTTGGCCTCAATCTTGGATATGGGCAGCAGTTTCATTGGACTCCTGCATCACATAACCTAGCCATGTATAACATAGGCATATTGTAACCAGTGGCCATTTTACAGCTGAGTACAGGACAGAGAAGCTGCACCACATTTATATGCAACTAATTGCTCATCATTAATCCTGATTTCGGGCAAGAAGTTACATGGTAGACACTAGCTTACAATTTCATCAGAGTAGTTTTCTAATGAGTTGGATGTGATGCCCGATAACTCCATCAGTGAGAGATCCCCAGCTGGGTCCCCAGGATTCTCCAGGACCTAGATATCTTGACTCCACCAAAGGGGATAACTGCCTGTCTTGCTATCTTTCATGCTCTGGAGAAGAAGTGCTGGTCATACCGGTAGCTACAGTGTAATTGCAGGTAACTCATGCTGATGTCCATCAAAGGCCATCGTTAAATACTTTCAGGCTGCTGCATAAAAAAATGAAGGGCCAAATAATCATGGAAAGTGAAGTTCTCCAAAAACATTTCTCACTTTAAATAAATCTTGTTATTTGTATAGCGCCAACTTATTCCGCAGCGCTTTCAGGTAATTTATTACCGCCCACCAAGTTGGGTACTCATTTTACCGACCTCGGAAGGATGAGTCAACCTTGAGCCGGCTACCTGAACCATGTGGGGATTGAACTTGCAACCTTCAGGTTGTGAGCAAGAGCTTACATTCTGCGCCACATGACACGCAATCACAGTGGGAAATGCCATTCTTTGCTGGAGTTGCCCTTTAAGGGTGACTTCCCACTACAGTTTTTTTTCACTGCGAAATTCGCTGTGTTTTTATTTCTGCAGGGGTCTATGGGACTTGTAATGTTAAAATCGCGAACGCGCAAAATGGCGGTTAAATCGCGATTTTGCGCGATCGCGATTTTAGCTTTACAAGTCCCATAGCCCATAGACCCCTGCAAAAAAAAAAAAACGCTGTGAATTTCGCTGTGAAAAAAACTGTAGTGGGAAGTCACCCTAATTGTGAGTGGTCCAGCACCCTCCTAGAAACTAGACAAGACTCTGTACAAGAAGACACACAAGCTGAATATTCCCTATAATTATTATATGTTACAGATATAGTCTATGTTGGAGTCCTGCATATAGTACATCGAGAAGTAGTGTTGATGTTCTTGCAGAACAGGAAAAATGTCATGTGTGAGAAACCACTGGCCATGAACTCATCAGAGGTTAAAGAGATGACTGCAGCTGCAAGGAAATACAACGTCTTTTTTATGGAGGTACAGTCTTTTAATTTTTGTTACTTTACCTAAAGATAATAAGTACACAGCTAATTTGATGCAAGTTAGAATTTGGGCTCAGTAGTGACACATCATGCATCCTGTGTGACCACACTGGCTGCATACCCCTAAAGGCCCACATACACATTAGAGCCTAATTATCTGAACCTGCCAATAATGGCAGAGCTGGACAACACTCCAATGTGTATGGGAATGGCACAACCTTTTCCTGACAGGTGATGGCAGTAGAAAGAAGAATCAGGGACACTGAATTTCAATGCCTGATCCTTTTGTTCCTTGAGAGATAAGCTGAAGCCAGAGCTGTCTGACTGCGGCTTACCTCCCTAATCACATCAACACTTGGCCGAGCCCCTACACACATGAAAAGTTAGCTGAGCTCAATGTTCATGTGTATGTGGGACATGGTGGACACACCTATTGGATGAATGATCGTTTGACTGTTGTTGAAGCTATATGGGCACTTATAGGAGGACTTAATGCTTATTTGCTCCATCCCCTTTCCACAATATATGGATTGATTCCTCACACCATTATTCTCTAACACTGTAAGGCATGTGGAGAGGGAAGTTCTTTCTATCCAATAAAATAAGGATCAAGTTCAACCTGGGCTATTTCCTCCAAGTTGCAGTTGTGGGTTCTATCTCTATGGTGCACATGACCTTGGAGACTGCCACTAACCCGAATATACCCCCCACACGATACATACAGTGATCAACTAAACTTAGACATTAGTTGCTGCTTGGTAGGGTTCTCACACTGTAGGTCTGCTTTACCTAAGAACTAGGGATGTATCATGCCTTAATAAAATGTGAAATTAGGCTGAAAACAAGACTACTTGAGTTTTTCTATCTATGGATTTCAGAAAAAAAAAAGAATCTGTTTCTTTGTATTTATTAACGTTGACTATTTGTCATTGAACCACAGGCAATGTGGAGTCGTTTTTTTCCTGTATATGATCAGATCCGCGCTCTGCTATCCCAGAAGGCCATAGGAGATATCAAAGTTGTGCGAGCAGAATTTGGCTCCAACCAACATCATGTCCCCCGGGCAGTGGGGAAGGAGCTGGGTGGTGGAGCTCTATTGGACATTGGTTGTTACTGCATACAGTTTGCAATGATGGTATTCAATGGTGAAAAGCCAGAGTCTGTGACAGCTAAAGGTTTTCTATATGAGACTGGTACGTATGCATAGAACAAGAATTCATTACAGAAAGAAAAACAAATCACTGATTGCTTCTTATCTTTTAGGGGTTGATGAAACTGTAACCATTATATTACAATACCCTGGTAAGAGACAAGCCATCCTCACCTGCACTATCATGGTTGGAATGCCAAACCAGGCTGCCATTTGCGGTTCTACGGGCATGATTCAGGTATTGCCACTTAATCTATGACCTAAAAACAAAATGCCTGTTCCAGATTTCAAGATCTTCAAAAATGAGTTTCTTAGTTAAAAAAATTCTAAGAATGTCATTATACATGACAAGAGGGACCAGAGAGATGTCAAACGTGTTCCTTATGATCATCATTGTAGCTTTATGGAATGAATGGAACGCAGGCTGAAAATATATTTTCCCTTCTTCATCCACCAAAAACCTGGAGCTTTTCATCTTGAAGAATGTTTTTACATTTCAAAACACTTTCTATAGTATAGATTCAGTCTAGAATTACTATGTGTTTTCTTGAGAACATTCAATTAATTGATATTGCTTACCCCTTTGCCTCTTCACCGGAGGTTTTAAGAAAAATTCTAAACGTTTGCCTAGCTTTCAACATTAAAGCCATGGTCCTACAACAACTCCTTTTTTTACTTTTAAGACATGTCTAACAATTCATAAATACAGTATATCACAGATGAGACCCCTACTGCTAATAGAACAATAGGCTGTTGAGTGCCATCAATGTTTATGTAGAGAGGCTGCACATGTATTGATAACTCAGGGACTTGGTGCCCCTCGTAAAAGATGGAAGTCTAATAGGTCAGACTTTCATAACCTGGCTAATTGACAAGTCCTAAAAGTGAAAAAAAGAGTTGTTGTAGAATAGCACCTTTAAACCTATAGAGTACAACTTGTAGATTTTATCAGAGGGCCTTTAACAATCACATTCTCCATAAAATTAGTATTCTGCTAGTCTAGATTTTTCACAAGACTCTGATCAAAGATGCTCTACAGCTTCTGTTAATAACCACAGCCACATTGGGTGCTGGATCCATTGTATGATGAAGTGAATCAGTGCCCAAAGACCTACAATGGGGTCTATTTGAGTACCTTTGAGGTTTCCAGCAAAAATAGTGTTGCATGTAGAGATGAGCGAGCATACTCGCTAAGGGCAATTACTCGATCGAGCAATGCCCTTAGCAAGTACCTGCCCGCTCGGAAGAAAAGATTCGGCTGCCGGCGGCAGGCGGGGAGCGGCAGGGGAGATCTCTCTCTCCCTCTCTTCCCCCCGCTCCCCCCTGCTCACTGCTGCAACTCACCACTCACCCGCGCCGGCAGCCGAACCTTTTCTTCCGAGCGGGCAGGTACTCGCTAAAGGCAATGCTCGATCGAGTAATTGTCCTTAGCGAGTATGCTCGCTCATCTCTAGTTGGATGCTGTGCTATTATTTCCATGAAAAGTGAAGGAAGCCCTAATGGAAGCCCTAACAGAGCTGCTGAATGCTTAAATCATGCTGTCTCCTCAGGTTCCCTCATGCATGTGGTGCCCGACTTCAGTAATCTTTAATGGAAAAGAAACCAAATATCCTCTCCCCCACACTACAAAAGCCATGCATTTTACAAACAGCACAGGACTAAGCTATGAAGCCGAACACGTACGCCACTGTTTGCTTAAAGGTAACATCTGCGATCATGTAATCTTACACTTCACTGATAACTTCCATATACTCTGCTCTGATGGCTTCTTCTGGTGTTACAGGATTAAAGGAAAGTCCTCTAATGACCTTGGCTGATAGTGAACTACTGGCCACCATTATGGAGGAGGTTCGCAAACAGCTTGGAGTTAAATTTCCCCAAGACAAAGCCTGAACGTTGTACATTAAATAGGTGCAAATGATTAATATTTAATGAAAAATGTAACTTAAAAATAAAACTAATGCAATTATTGTAAACCATATTGACTTTTATCCTTAAAATGTTGAGTAATTAATAATAAATGTGTCAAAAAAATGACATTGGAAATCTAGATCAATTTCATTTTAATGCGGTTGATAAATGGCAAAGCGCCAAGATCTGCTTCATTAGAGAACTGCCAAGAGTAATATCCCTGACAATAGCATATTGTAGGAAAAAGCAACATATACATAGATTTGTGCTTAAGCCACTCCTGCATTGTCTTGGCTTGTCTTCCTCTTGGAAGCTGAACCTTTACTCCTGAAGGAGGTACACAGAACTCTGGAGCAGGATTTGATCAAGAATCTCTTTGTACTTTGTTCTATTTATCCTTCTGCGGTGTCTGGGCAGAGGCTGGCCGTTGCGGGTGAGACCATGGGGCTGTCAAGATGGTTGTCACAGGTGGCTCTGTGATCTGTCCCCAACAATGGCATAAAGTGGCCCAGCTCGACTGTGCAAGATCCAAAATGAACAGACAGATGTAAATGATGGTAATTAGTCTTAACAGTGTTGTCACGTGATGCCAGTACCTCTTTTCCAACAAAACGGTTACTCGTTGTTAAAAAAGAGTCCACAGACAAAGAGATAGTTTGCAAACCGGAGGTACACGGTTTTCTTTACTCACATAGTCCAACTCTGATTTTCCAAGTATAAAGCAAGATGACAGTCTCAGACACAACACTTCTGGCAGGCTTCCTTCTGATTCAACTCTGTTACACACACATTCTTCTAAGAAACACTTTCCTTCCTGTAATCAAGATGTCCTCAGCCTAAGTTATCTGTAAGATGATCCCAGGGGGTACACTCGTGACATGGTGGCTTAACACACAACACTTGCCTTTTCTTGCTTGCTAGTTACTTGCTAGTTACTTCTCCTGACTTGTCATTGCAGGAACCATTATTCTTAGCTTCAGTCCCCAGAGGGGACATATCCCTCGGCAAATGAGATAGGCCATGGATCTGCACAGGCAGAAGCTAAAACGAGCATCAGCCTTCCGCTGACACGTCCTCCTCCACCAACTACATCTCTGCACACTCCTCTAGACTCCGACTCCTAACTTCTTTTAAACTCTCACAATGCATCACACAACAAACAAGTTAGGGGAGACAGATTTTGCCACAACAAAGCTTGTTAGCACTTACATAGAACATAGATCAACACAAGGATTCACAAGACAGTTTACCCAAAGCAGACAAAAACTTCAAATGTGGATTCATCATAATATCCTGTCTAAGGAAGACCTCTTGTGGCGCAGAGTGTTAAGGCAGCAGAATGCAGTCCTAAGCTCTCACTCAGGTTCAATCCCTGCATGGTTCAGGTAGCTGGCTTAAGGCTAATTCAGCTTTCCATCCTTCCAAGGTTGGTAAAATTAGTACCTTGCTTGCTGGGGGATAATAAACAAAATTACCTGAAAGCGCTGCCTCCCCCACACACCCCCTTGATAAAAAGAAAGACAGGTTCCTGCAACCTTGTATTGATAATTGGGATTTAAATGGCAAGTACAAGTACCCTTTAACACTGATCCCTGAACTTTTTGACCAGTAGCAAAAATCTAAGCTGGCCCTACAATCCAATCCAGATTCATGAAGCAGATATATGGCCATACCCATGAGGGCCACTATGTATTGGTTATATACTTATATCCTTTGGCTTGCGTAATGTCACTGTAAATTACATCTAATTAGATTTTCTATACTCTTCAGTGGTCGTCTATTTGGATGATATTTTGATTTTTTCCTGCAATTTGCTCTCCCATCACAAGCACGTTAGAGAGGTGTTGCAACAACTATGTACCAACTGACTTTACACCGAGCTAGAAAAAAGTGTCTTTGAGTAATCCTTCCTTCCATTCTTGGGATATATGATTTCCACTACAGGTCTACTAATTGATCCTGAGAAGCTATCTGCAATTCTAGACTGGCCAAAGCCACAAAGTTTAACCCTTTGCAATCCAATTTTGGATTCAGGGTTTCCTAGGGGGCTTTCTCTTTCTGCCATTTTACAATGGTGCTATCTGCTGGCTAGAGCCAGTACTGCGGTATGGGACATGCTGGAGAGGCCAGTGACAACAGAACGGCCAGTAATATGCAGTAAGAATACCCTGCCGAACGTCTTCTGACATTGGAGCTATATAGTCTTTAATCAGAATGTCTTCAGACGTCAGACAGTGGATTGGAAAGGGTTAAAAGCAATACAAAGATTTCTAGGGTTTGCCAATTACTACCGGCAATTTATACCACATTTTTCCACCTTCATCACTCCCATCTATCAGTCTTTTATCACCTATCCTATGGTGATAAAGCATGAATTCTGATACAACCCCTTTAAGTTTCAGACTGGTATATAAAATGCCAGTCTTAGTAAATCCCCTCCAAACCATGTTAGAAAGTTGCAGAACCTTTCATCATACAATGTGTCAGCTCTATTTACATGAAACTGGAAAGCCCCGTTTAAATATGCACAATGCATTAGGACGCTCTCCACGGATTCTAAACTCTTCTTTGTAAAGAGCCTCGCCGCGAACATAAGTCTTTAGTGATTCTAAACGCACGAGCTTAGGGAGCCGGCTGCTTCACACATGTCACACAACAAGCTGGATCTTGGCTTCATTTCAGCAGTTATCAGCAGAAAGTACGAAACTCCCCTTTGGCCACCCTATAAAAAGCATGCACAGCCTTTTTTCCCCTCCTCTGGCTTTTACAGAACCCGGATATAGTCAGTGAGTTAACAATGGCCACAAGATGGGGCATCTGCTCTGCAGGCAAAATATGCAATGATTTTGTGGTAGCCCTGCAGACTCTGCCGGCTCAGGACCACCAGGTGGGTGTAGATCCATAAGTCCATGCTGAGAATACAATGAGCTAATGTGAATAATAAATTCTGCACTGCCATGATCTCTCTGCACGATGTAACGTGATTAGCATTGCAATCTTCACACAGGCAGGCTGAAACTTTTTCTAACTTTGACCCTGCTGTAGCCACTCTCACTCAAATATATAGGTGAGGACGGCATATATGATGTCATCCTAACATCATCAATAGAAGCAATGTGTTCTGCATACATAATAACACCATCAACAGTAGTATTCATATAACAGTACACACATTTATGCACACAAAAAGGCATTTGCAAAGGACAGAAATAAAACTATAGCATTGTTCTATCGAACTGAGCATTTGTGGAGATAGTTCCAGCATGGCTTTGAATGGTGAATATTGCCACACAATATATAGTCTAACAGAACCTGTACTGCAGTGCCTGAATCTTGTACAGCTCCATACTAATCCAATAGATACTCCAGTCAACAGTTCTAGCCTCCAGTAACTTCTTTACAGCATGACACAAAATGTCTACGACATTGTATCACTTATGAGTACATAGACTTTAACATTTTGACCATTGTTGTGTGTACAGATACTAATCATTATTAGGAAATAATAGTACCAGTGTTTCTGGTGGTGCAATGCACCACACAGCTGTGCTACATCCTACATCCTACATCCATGATATCCGGAATTACACACACAGCTCTGCTACATCCATCCTGATTCCCACACATTACGCACACAGCTCTACTACATCTATCCTGATTCCTACACATTACACACACAGCTCTACTACATCCATGTTGATTTCCACACATCACACACACACAGCTCTGCTACATCCTAATTAGAGATGAGCGAGCGTACTCGTTAAGGCAAATTACTTGAGCGAGTATCGCCATTTTCGAGTACATGCCTGCTCGTCCGAAAAGATTCGGGGGCCGGCGGGGGTGAGCAGTGAGTTGCGGGCGTGAGCAGGGTGGAGCCGGGGGAAAAGTGCGAGAGATCTTCCCCTCGTTCTTCCCTGCCGCCCCCCAAATCTTGAATCTTTTTGGGCAAGCAGGCATGTACTCGAAAATGGCGACACTCGCTAGAGTAATTTGCCTTAACGAGTACGCTCACTCATCTCTAATCCTAATCCCTTCAGATCATCCAGCAGGGATGAAAAACAGCACAGCAGACTCCTGGACACAATGATCAAACCCTGGTCACGTAATCCCTGACTCCACCCACACAGGTGATCACATGCTGGTGATGTCATCACAGGTCTTGGTAGCTGCTGTCTGGCTCTGTCGGTTGCTCTTTCGGTTGGTGCTTATCCAGTATACAGTACTTTCTACCAAACTCCAGAATGGCTCCTCACACAGCAGCGCTGGTCACGTGGAAGTGATGTCACTGCAGGTGCTTCGGCCCGCCAGATCTCTGTGGTGGCGGTAGGTCGGTGTGTCCTATCAAGACTGCTAAGTTGTGTCTGAGATAATAACGGCTTAGTTATATTCTCATTTTTTTTATTTTTGTCCTCCCCTTCTAAGAGCCCTAACTCTGTACTTATTCTGTCGGTCAGGCTCATATATGCTGCATGACCTGTGATGACGTCACCATTATGTGATATGGGGCGGAGCACCCACACATATACTCACGGACAAGTGGTCGTTAGTATTCTGATGACGCCACAAGTCCAGTGCAGAAGATGATGTCACATAACAGCATAGCTACTGGTAAAAGCACAATATATTGAAGTATCGCAGTATATTGTACTAGCGATGAAACAATTGTAACTTCAAGTCCCATATGGGCATTAAAAATAGAAAAGGTGAAAGCAGCTCCTCTTCTTACATTTCATGCTAAAAATAAATAAAATCAAAGCAATAAAAAAATAACATAATTGATGTTGCTACATACATAAAAGTCTGAAATATCACAATATTTATCATGCATGGCAATTCTTTAAAAAAATAGCATTTTTTGTCACTCAGGCACTCAAAAAAAATCAAATTAAAAAGTGATCAAAAAGTCAAATGTATCCTATATTTCTATGACTAAAAACAACAGCTTGGCCTGCAAAAAAACAAACCCTCAGCCCCATCAATGAAAGATATTAAAAAAGTTGTGGGGCTCAGAATATGGCAGCACAAAAAAGGTATTTTAAAAAGTTGAAAAACATATTTTTGGAATTGCCGTAATCGTATTGTCCCACAGAATGAAGTTAACATGTCTCTTTTACCGCACCATAAAAACAAGACCCCCCCCAAAATTGCACAATTGCTTTTTTTTTTAAATTTCACCTCACTTAAAAATTATATGCTACATTAAAAGATACCATTTAACAACTCGTCCCTTAAACACAAACGCTGATATATTATGATTTTTTGAAAGTAGGAATTGGCTGCACCAGCCTGTTTACAGGAAGGATGTGACAGTCTGCTGCAGCCAATGACTTGATCGCTGAACTCTGTCATTGGCTGCAGCTGCCTGTGGAACTGCAGCCTGTAAACAAAGACCGGGAGCGAGGACCAAGCAGCAACATGCGAGAGGCAGGGAGAGGTGAGTATATGCCTATTACTTGTTTTATGGGAGGGGGAACTGGGTTTTGCATAGAAGAAGATCTCAGAAAACCCCTTTAAATGTGATCTGCTGTAATGTTTTATAGTGTCTAAGAGTGTGTGTATACTGATCACTATATTATATTTGGCTGCTCCTTACCCACATACCACAGTAAGGCTTAATCAGGTAGTTTATGGTCCCACACAGCCAATCGGAGCTAAGCAAGTGGGAGGGGTTGAGGTTATATAAAGCCTGGCACATGCCTATTTTAGACAGTTACTGGTTAGAGGTTTAGGTTGGTTCACCACATGTAACGTTCTTGAGGTCCTCCAGGCCTAGGGGAAGCAGGTGTTGAGGACTTCTTCTGAGTAGTAGAAATCTAGACCCAGGTTGTGCTGGTTTCCGCTACCTGTGAGACCTATCTTGGGGGTTCAGGTGAATACCAGGAATTAACACCATTGATGGAAAGGATCCCTAAAAAAGAGGCTAGAGACTCCAGGGCCATGAAGACACCTCATAGTGCAGTACAGAGGTTGAGTACGGATCTAAAGAGGGATAAAGCCACCACCAGTACTGAAGCCTGTTTCAACTGTTGATGGTCCAGAATTGTATCTCCATTTTGGATGTTTGTAATCGCAAAGCTTATTTGGACAATTGTTCGTTTAACCTAGCTTCTCTGACTCTCTGAACAATTATTTGAGGTTAGCACTACATCACAAACACCTACACCAAAGGACAGAGAGCAGCTCAGTGCATCCTAACATCAACCCCAATATTTCACTGTGTGAATATAGTTTGGGGAGTGACGTATTCTGTATCAAGTGGGTTGAGAAACAAGCCGCCCGAAGTATCATCCTAAACTGGGCGTATTACATAAGGACTCTTATTGTTACCTAGAGTGAAGAATCGTATAAACAATATAAATCGCTTTGCTTTGGCAGACCCGGCTTGCTCATGTGTTACACGATTGACCATTAAGTTGAATGGTTGGTTGATAATGCTGCAGCGTTTCTCCTAATGGTCCACTGGGTATTAATGTATTATGTTGCCACCGGAAGTTAGGGGTGGCGACATAATACAGCACTGTCAAAAATGTAAACGCCCCCAGCTTTGGATTGGCTGGGGGCGTGTTTGATCCACGAAGCGCCGTCCTGAGGACTGCGGTAGCAGGAGCATCTGCGGCGGCAGACTGCCGCACTTGTGACAGAGCACAGAGGCGACTGCCTGGACGGAGCAGGCAGCTGGCGCCGCCTGGGACGCACCACACAGGCGGCCGGGATGGAGAACTCAGCTGTCGGGCAGCCAGAACCCATCACAGCAACGGCGCAAGGGATGGAGCACAGGGACTCTCGGTGTGAGTTTGCCGGCCGCCTCAACTAAGGGGACACTGCAGGAGGCGAGGAGAGAGCTGCAGCCGATGACAGTGCGCCGGGGGGCGACAGCAGGAGCCAAGGGCATACAGCAGCAGCGGACTTGACAGCGACAGGGGCGACGGCGTAATGAGACACACCAGCAGCGTAAGGAGCAGGAGCCGATTCCACTGCAGGAAGGGGAGACAGCAGGAGATGAGGGGAGATGGAGAAAGCGAGAACAGGAGCTGGTCTTACTCTCCACAGCCGCCGAGGAACATTCTGTGAAGGCCAGCAGAACACACAGGAGATAAGGGGTGAGCCAATCAGACACTGTGGGAGTGATATTGCTGTCAAGCTTCTTAACACTGAGCTACACCCACGACATCTGGTGGCGTCAAGATACATTAATACCGATCCACTGCAGGGGAAAAGCATGAATGTATAGCTGTAACTTACCCTGATAATATCAGCTGTTTGACAGAGTTTGAGGCAATAGGCTAATTTTTTTAAATTATGGGTTATGAAAATGTACTTATGTCCGCGATATATCCATATTAAAATTATTTTGCTTTGAACTTTTCAGGCAATAGTGGTGGCTGCCAGAGATCTGAACCGTGCTAAGGAATTTGCTCAAAGACATAACATTCCTAAAGCTTATGGTACATATGAAGAACTTGCTAAAGATCCAGACATTGGTAAGCAGGGTACTCCGCTGCATCAGTTTGTTTATGGTTAGATCTGACCATAGGGGTAGCTTCGGTGGGAGTGGAACATCCAGAGTGGGCCCCAAACACCAGGTTTACAACTGCAAAGGTGCATCCTAATCATAGTGTTTATGCAAAGACTAAAATTACTACCATATAGATACTAGTTTTACACAAGCACTATACAGACCATATAAGTGATTATGGTACATTAAAATCCAGTGAGTCACAGGTTATGTCCTCTGGAACTGGAGTTGTTAACATTTTCTGACTGGCCCTGACCAGCATGATGACTTCTTCCAGCCACAACTTCTCTGCAAATTTTGTAATACAGACATTTTTGCTTCCTCTCTTTTTCCAACTTACACAAACTCTTAATCCTACTTCTAACCCAAATTCTATGCAGGTAATCCCTATCACTGTACCTTGTATGTGGCACAATGCCCCAAAATACTGTGCTTCAGATATAATGTTATCATAGCTATAATTACTTCTCCAAAATAGTATAAAAAATATAGCATTCTTGAAAACATTAGTGCCAGATAGGAAGTAGCTATAAACATCATAGTGCAAACAGCACCGTATATTGTGCCCTAGAAGGTAATAGTGAACCACATAGTAAAAAATGCCATTTTTTTTTATCCGCGGAATAAAAATGCTTAGTGCCCCAAATAGTAATATTGCCCATTTTATCATGTGGGCCCCACTGTATAAGTGGGCCTGGGGTTCCTGTCCCACCACCTCCCTCTCTTCCTTGCTAGCCATGCCAATGGTGCTAGAAATTGGGAGTTAATCTGCTCTTTCCATTGCAATAAATATAAGCTTAAGCTCTATCATTAGATAACAGACTTTGGCACTTGTGCATCTTTCAGCTTTGGTCATGTTATTATGGGTGCTTTTGCTTCAGGAACCTTATCTTTATAAGGGCTCCCACACACTTGCGTTTTTCTTAATGTGATTGTCAATGGGACTTTCTAATGTTAAAAACGCATCGCAAGTTTGTGCTTTGCGATTTTTGTGTGATGCGTTTTTAACATTAGAAAGTCCCATTGACAATCGCGTTAAAAAAAAACGCAAGAGTGTGGGAGCCCTAAGGCACTAAAAACATTAGGGTTGCCTGCATTGGACAGTCTTTCTATAAGAAGGGTCACCCAAGGGGAACAGGCAGCAAGTATTCAATTACTCCACAGAGCCACCACAGGAAAGAAGAAGCATTTGTTTCACTGAAATCAGTGGATTGCCTGGGAAACCTCCTTTGAATGTGGCAACCATTATGGCTACACTTCCTGTTGTCCGGGATTAGATAAACATGGCTGCTTTTTCCTAAAGCACTAGAACATTTGTCCATGGGTTGCACAGCTCCACTGAAGAGAATACATACCACCTGTGGACAGGTATGACACTGTTTTTGGAAGAAAGCAGCCATGTTTTACCAATCCTGGACAACCCTTTCTATATTTCTCCCTAAGGTCTGTGACATATTTACCCCAGAGTTTAAATCCCATATTAAAATGATCACCTTGATAAACATGTTCTCCTCCGCTTTTCCTTTGCACCTGGCCATTTTCTATCTTAGATGTTGTGTACGTCGGAGCCATTCATCCTGCACATAGGGATTTGGTTCTTCTGTTCTTCAACCATGGAAAAAATGTCTTATGTGAAAAGCCCATGGCTATGAATCTTACTGAAGTCAAAGAGCTCACCTCAGCTGCAAGGAAACATAATCTCTTCTTCATGGAGGTAAGTTCATCTATCATCTATTTTCTTTAAAGAGTATCTACATTTTCTTTTTAAATGTACAGAATCGGCGATTCTAAGAATTTATGCAATAGGTTTTTTTAGCCTATCCTGTACATTTTTCCTACAAAATCCTTCTTCTGCTATGCAGCAAGGTGCAGGTGGGGCTGAGTCTTCACCTCACTATGTAACAGTAGAGGGCGCTCCAGATGTGTCTGTGTTGGTCTCTATGTGATTGTTCTCAGTAAGAGAAATCAAGTAATCTTGTAGATATGATACCTTTTAGTGACTAACAAAAATAAGTGTTGTTATAGCGAGCTTTCGAACCTCTTGGAGTTCTTCCTCAGGCTAAAACTGGAATAGATCCAAAGAGGCATGCATATAGTATATACACATGCATATAAAAAAGGCACAGACATAGTGTGATTAATTTGCACTTAAAACAATACCAGAAGAGGAGGAGTAAAAACTTAATTAGTCCATTGATATTGTTCTCTATAGAACAGCATATAGCAGCATAAAATGGCTTCTCCTTCACAGCTCCCCGGAACGGTGGCATATGAGCGGGACAGCAGAGCAGCAAAGCACACAGTGGTAGTGGGACAGATTGGGGGCACAGGCCTATTAAAAATACATTCTGTATAATAGAGACACTAGTTAATAAACTGTAATATGTGAATAGAACAGTTGTGGCTGCAGCTGCTCTATAGAGAACAGGTGTAGACACAGCTGGAGCGCCCTCTACTGTTGGACAGACAGATTTCTCAGCCCCGCCTTCACCTCGCTACACAGCTGAAGAGGGGTTATGTAAGAAAACCTATTGCATAAATGCTTAGAATCACCTATCCTGTACATTTAAAAAAGTGTAGGCACTCTTTAAGACCATGGCTAATTTCCTACATTGATGCATTCAGCCTTTCTACTTAAAGTACACCACAGTGGGTGAATCTAAGAGGGTGAAGTGGTAATTGCCATCCAAGAGCCCACAAGATGCATCAATCTCTGGCAGGAGTGTCAAGCTCATTTTTACCACATCAACATAATGGTTGCCTTCAAAGGGCTGTTTATAGGGGTTCATTCACACAAACATATCTGTGCTCCCTATTACATGCGTATTTTTTACATGCGTAATACAGACATCTTAAGGCCTTATTCACACGGCAAATTTTTCATCAGTATTTTGAGAGCCAAAACCAGAAGTGGGTCCAAAATACGGAAGAAATGCAAATCCTTCCATTATACTTTCTCTCCACTTCAGGTATTGGCTTACAAAATACTGATGAGAAATACTGTCATGTGAATAAGCCCTAAATCTCATTGATTTTAATGATGTAGGCTAATCAGACATGTGTTTTTCAAGAGTGTGTTTTAGGCATGTGAAAAAAAATCACAGTATGTCCTATTTTGGTCCATATTACGGACCAAAATTACACATTAAATTCAGTGGGATCACGTAAATACTCAGTGAATATGCATGATACTTGTGCATTCACTGCATATTTACGCAAGAAGGCAGGAGAAATCTATGGGACAAGCTCACACTTTTTTGCGCACATGAAAAGCACAGTGGATATGCATGCAAAAAAGGTCCAAGTATGCAGTGAATATTCACTGTGTAGTTCATGGACCAAAACTGTATACGCCCGTGTGAATGAGGCCTAAATGTAAGTACTCCTTAACATGGCTATGGAGCTCTGTTCACTATGATGGTGTTTCATCCCTTCCACCTTTTAGCACTAAGCTTCCTACCTTCGAGGGTGACAAGGGTGCCCGGGTAAGGCTGTCAGAACTGTGCTACCATCTCTGAGTTGCTAAACAGAGCAGTGCGGAGGTGCGTGCCAGAACTCAGAATCCAAGATGGCACCCATTCCCTGTGTTGGCACCGCCACTCTGCCAAGTGCTGGTTGCATCCTCTAGGGAAAGTGGAGAGCCGGTTCTCCTGCAACTGGACTTCGCGGGCCACATAAAAATGACATTGTGGGCTCCATTCAGCCCATAGGCCTTGAGTTGATACGTGATCTAGGGTAAAACTCTACATTGTTTTTAATATAGGCCGTCTGGAGCCGCTTTTTTCCAGTCTATGGTGAAATCCGTTCCCAGCTCCATCTGAAAGCTATTGGAGACGTGAAAGTTGTACGGGCGGAATTTGGTGTGAACTTACTTGGTGTTCCTCGGGCAGTGGAAAAGGAACTTGGTGGAGGAGCAATTCTGGACATTGGTTGTTACTGTATTCAGTTTGCCTTAATGGTATTTAATGGAGAAAAACCAGAGTCTGTAACTGCCAAAGGATTTCTGCATGACACAGGTAAGCCGGTCTCACAAGCAACTTGTCAGAACCATCGCCTGGTAAATAACTAACGCTTAAAAAGTAGTTGCACTTTCATGCTGGAGTGCTTGATCGGCCATTTTGGGCTCTTTCCAGATGGCCCCATATAGCGATTATATAGTACCATATAGGGTTGTTTTTTGCTGCGTGGAGGAGCCAAAAACAGCCTACAAAGCACAAGCGCTCCAGCTTGAAAGTGCAGGTACTTGTTAAAGGAACACTCTAGGCAAAACTGATACTGTGTTCATACCTAAGACAAAACCCAGGAGGGTGGAGAATGGCACAGGTATTTTCTCTCTGGGGTTCTTTGGATCAGTGTTCTGTGCACTGCCCACTAACGCCAAGACGTAATCCCCTTGCAGCTGATGTACATGGACGTTGGGTGTGTGTGGAGTTTGTATACACTGTGAATACTAGATGAAGAACACTGCTGAACCTCCCCTGGCCATTTAACCAACAAAGATGCTGCAGTCAGTGCTGACCGTGGCATTTAAAGGGCTGGACAGAGGAAGGGGATTCCATCTGTTCCCTGATCCCCCCCACCCGCCCTTTTCCCCCTGTGCTGAGATTGCAGGGTGCCATTTGGTTGCCAAGGCAGTCTGAGGCCTACTGATAGCTCCCAGGCCTAAAATGGAATTCAGCCTGTGGCAAGGTTTAATAGGTTGATGTTTAAACGTACAATACACTGCGTCTCCAAATAAAAGAATAAACAAAAAGAGACCAAAGAAACTAGAGAAACTACAGCTCACCCCACAAAACAATAAGCCCCTTTGCCATTAAAAGCCAAAGCAGTCATTCAGGTGAATGATGTACTTGTAATACAAGGACAGCTCAAGTCCAACAGAATGGGAGCCATCTTGCTCATAGAGGGGAGTACCCACTCTGATTTCCATATCTTCTAACGGCACATACGAACAGAGTTTGTCTTCTTGGGACAACCCCTTTAAGCATATCAGTTTGCCTGTAGTGTTCCTTTATATGGCAGCTCAATACAGAAATATGAATATTAGGTATTAAAATGAAATACAGTATATTTTTATCAAATTAATAGGTGTTGATGAAACGGTGACTGTTATTCTACAATATCCTGGGAAACGCCAGGCTATTCTCACTTGCACTATGGTGACCGAATTGCCAAATCAAGCAGTTATCTCTGGCACCAAAGGAATGATTCAGGTAAGCCGCTAAAGAAGAGAATAGAGATGAGTGAGCACCCAAATGCTCGGGTCCACATTATTCGAGTCGAGCTTTTCGTAAAATTCGAGAGCTCTACTCGTGAAACGAACCCCTTTGACTACAATGGAAGACTCGAGCATTTTTGTATGTGGGAAGCTGGGTGCCGAGCCTTTTTTTTTTCTTTTCTCTAGGTCTCTCTCTCGCGCGCTGCGTTGCGGCGGGGAGGGGCCAAAACAGGCACGTCACAATGGGGAGGAGCCAAAAACTGGGGCGGGGTCGAACACAGCTTGATGTTCGTTCGAGTAACGAGCACCATCGAGTATGCTAATACTCGGACGAGCATCAAGCTTGGCAGAGTATGTTCACTCAACTCTAGAAGAGAACAATGGTTAAATGTACTGTAATTAATGTATCAGTTTATTCTGTAACACAGGCGCTTGGAATTGCATTGGGGTAAGTACTACACTGTTATTACTGAAGAGTTGTCAAAAACTATCCAGCAATACTTACTATCTGGTCTCAACTTAAAGGGGTTATTCAGTAATTTAACAAAATGGCCACCATCAATATAACCCAGGAGAAATCCATCCTAGGATGGGTGACTGCATCTCTAGACTGGAAGGGGATGGGTGTGGGGCCGCCGGTCACCCATTCTAGACTGGTTTTCACACAGGATGCATAGACTGTGGCTATTTTGTTGAATTCCTGGATAATGACTTTAAAGCAACTTTCCAACTGAGAGTTCATTATATGCATTATAAGTCACAATCTATAGGTGATGATTACTATCTACATACTGTTCTCGGGTCTTGCTGCTTGGCTCCTTTTTAGCTCAGCTCCATTAGTGCAGAGCTGTGATCTGTGACTACAGTTTACTTACAATTGTTACAGGAAGTAGGTTGTAGTCTGAGACACACCCCGTCTTGTCATTGGTTCAACCTGTTTTCTCCTCCTCCTTGCAGCTCTGACCGGTTTCACATGAGTGCATTAGAGGCACATTTATGCACCCACAATTCAGACCTGTATCCCACCCCAATTGATCGAAAGGGGTGCCTGATTATCATTGCCTTGAGTATTTCTTGAGTGCATGTTCGGGCTATTTATCACTACTAGGTCTAACTATTTTTTAAAGATGGAATATGTAAATGAACAATAAAGCTATTTGATATTTGGGAATACTCTGAATGCCAGACGCTTCCTACTTTGTATCATATGCACAAACCAGGCTTAGGTGTGTTCTATGCACCGGATATCATGACCACTGAAAAAAAAAACAATGGCGCAATTTTAGGTTTTCTAAATTTGCCTTACTTAACCCCTTAATGACATGGCCTATTTTGAGCTTAAGGACCAAGCCTTATTTTTCAAATCTGACATCTGTCACTTTCTGTGCTAATAACTTTTGAATGCTTTTACTTATCAAGGTGATTCTGAGATTGTTTTTTCGTGACATATTGTACTTTATGTTAGTGTAAAAATTTCATCAATAAATTTTGTCCTTATTAGGAAAAAAAATCCAAATTTACTGAAAATTTGGAAAAATTCACAATTTTCAAACTTTGAATTGTTTTCTTTGTAAGATAGAAAGTCAAACACCACAACATAGTTATTAATTAACATTTCCCATAGGCCTACTTTACACAGCAATCATTTTTTAAGTGTTATTTTACTTTTTGCAGACTCCACAAAGTATATAAATTTAGCAGTAATTTTTCACATTTACTAGCAAATTTCAAAATCTAAATTTTTTAAGGACCAATGCAGTTCAGACATAGTTTTGCCGAGCCTGTATATCAGAATCCCCCATGAATTGCCCCATTTTAAAATCAGCACCCTTCAAAGTATTCAAAATGGCATTTAGAAAGTTTATTAACCCTTTAGATGTTTTACAGGAATTAAAGGAAAGTGCATCAAAAATTAGAACAGTTCCTTTTTTCTACTGATTTTCAATATAAAACCTTTTTTTATATATAAAACAGTAGGAGTTAGCAAAGAAACAAAACTTGGAATGTATTACCCAGATTCCGCAGTTTTTAGAAATGCCCCATATGTGGACGTAGCCTGTTGTATGGGCACATGGTAGGTCTCAGAAGGAAAGGAGCGCTTCTTGTCTTTTTGAATGCAGATTTGGCAGGAATAATTTTCAGACCCCATGTAGTGTTTGCAGTGCCCCTGAGGTAGCAGTACATTTGAAACCCCCAATAACTGACCCCATTTTGGAAACTACACCCCTCAGGGAATTTATTAAGGGGTGTAGTGAGCGGTTTGAACCCACAGATGTTTGAGGAATTTTTTTTAACAGTTTGAGTTCAATACGAAAAAATCCAATTTTTCACATAATGTTTAGCTTTAGGCCCAGATTTTCATTTTTCACCAGTGGCAGAAGGAAAAACGTACCCCATGATGCGTTACCCAGTTGCTCTCGAACACGGAAATGCCCCATATGTGGACGTAGCCTGTTGTATGGGCACATGGCAGGACTCAGAAGGATAGGAGCGCTTCTTGGCTTTTTGAATGCAGATTTTGCTGGAATAATTTTCAGACCCCATGTAGTGTTTACAGTGCCCCTGAGGTACCAGTGCATTTGAAACCCCCAACAACTGACCCCATTTTGGAAACTACACCCCTCAGGGAATTTTTTAAGGGGTGTAGTGAGCGGTTTGAACCCACAGGTATTTAAGGAATTTTTTTAACAGTTTGAGTTCAATACAAAAAAATCACATTTTTCACATAATGTTCAGCTTTAGGCCCAGATTTATATTTTTTACCAGTGGCAGAAGGAAAAACGTACCCCATGATGCGTTACCCAGTTGCTCTCGAACACGGGAATGCCCCATATGTGGACGTAGCCTGTTGTATGGGCACATGGCAGGACTCAGAAGGATAGGAGCGCTTCTTGGCTTTTTGAATGCAGATTTTGCTGGAATAATTTTCAGACCCCATGTAGTGTTTACAGTGCCCCTGAGGTACCAGTGCATTTGAAACCCCCAACAACTGACCCCATTTTGGAAACTACACCCCTCAGGGAATTTTTTAAGGGGTGTAGTGAGCGGTTTGAACCCACAGGTATTTGAGGAATTTTTTTTAACAATTTGAGTTGAGAACGAAAAATTCACATTTTTCCAATAATGCTCAGTTTAGGCCCAGATTTTTATTTTTTACCAGGGGCAGAAGGAGAAAACATAGTCCATAATGCATTACCCAATTACTCTCGAGCACGGAAATGCCCCATATGTGGATGTAAACTGTTGTTTGGGCACATGGCAGGGCTCAGAAAGAAAGGAGCGCTTTTTTTGAATGCAGATTTTGCTGGAATAATTTTCAGACCCCATGTAGTGTTTGCAGTGCCCCTGAGGTACCAGTGCATTTGAGACCCCCAACAACTGACCCCATTTTGGAAACTACACCCCTCAGGGAATTTTTTAAGGGGTGTAGTGAGCGGTTTGAACCCACAGGTATTTGAGGAATTTTTTTTAACAATTTGAGTTGAGAACGAAAAATTCACATTTTTCCAATAATGCTCAGTTTAGGCCCAGATTTTTATTTTTTACCAGGGGCAGAAGGAGAAAACGTAACCCATGATGTTACCCAACAGGGAAATGCCCCATATGTGAATCTAAACTGTTTTTAGGGCGCAGGGCTCAGAAGGGAAGGACTTAGCATGTGGCTTTATGTACAAGCTGTGCGAAGTACATCAGGGTAAAACGTCAGGGCAATAAAAAAATTAAAATTTCAGGGACGTGTGGTAGATCTTAAAACACTCATTTTTACAGAGGCCGGGTTGTGTGGGGCACGTTTCATACTGGTATCGGGTGTCTTTTCTTATCCCCTGTTTGTAGCACACTCTGCACCTCTTTTGGGTCCTTCCCTTCGTCGCAGTGGAGGGAATTTCACTGAGAAAATGCTGCCCTGGTACAATTCTTGTGGCCTCGCTTCCAGAAGTACTGGGCCTCTCCCCCACCTCCTGGTCCCCAAATATTAGGTCCTTGATAACTTCCTCTTGAAATTCAAGGAATGTCCCCCTGTGGCCTGCACCTCGGAACAGCACGTAGGCATTATACAGTGCCATCTGTACGAGGTGCACGGCCAGTTTTTGTACCACACCCGTGTTTTCCGCATGGCTCTATAGGGCTCCAGTACCTGGTCTGATAGATCGACCCCTCCCATGTACTTATTATAGTCGAGGACGCAGTCTGGTTTGGGGGTCTCTGCACTGGTACCTCGTACTGGGCAGGGGGTACTGCTGTGGCCGTGTATTGTCGTCAACATAAGGACATCCCTCTTGTCCTTATATCTAACGCACAATACATTGTCGCTGCATTGGGCCCGGCTCTCACCCCTTCTGAGCAGTTGCCCAAGCAGCGTCTTAGGGAGGCTTTTTTGATTTTTCCGAACAGTGCCACATGCCACTGTTCCTCTGGAAGCGAGGCACTGAAACAGGGGGACACTGGTATAAAAGTTATCCAGGTACAGATGGTAACCCTGGTCTAATAGTGGGTGCACCAGTTCCCACACTATTTTCCCTGTTACTCCCAGCACGGGGGGGCATTCTGGGGGTTCAATTTTAGTGTCCTTCCCCTCGTAAATACGGAACTTGTGGGTGTACCCTGATGTACTTTCGCACAGCTTGTACAACTTCACACCATACCGTGCCCGCTTACTGGGCAGGTACTGGCGGAATTTTAGCCTCCCCTTGAAGTGTACCAGGGACTCGTCTACTGCAATGTTTATCTGTGGGGCATACGCCTGGGCAAACTTGGCGTTAAAATGGTCTATTACGGGCCTGATCTTATACAACCGATCGTAATTGGGGTGATCGCTGGGGGGGCACAGCTGGTTGTCATTGTAGTGCAGAAATTTTAAAATACACTCAAAGCGCGTCCTCGACATCGCCATGCGGAACATTGGGGTGTGGTACAAAATATCGGTAGACCAGTACGCCCTGATTGTTGGCTTCTTTATTAGCCCCATGGTTAGTATAAGCCCCCAAAATTTTTGTATCTCTGGTGCATCCACAGGGGTCCACTTATCGGGTCTGGCATAGCTGGGGGTGG
Source organism: Eleutherodactylus coqui (assembly GCF_035609145.1). Lineage (NCBI taxonomy): Eukaryota > Metazoa > Chordata > Amphibia > Anura > Eleutherodactylidae > Eleutherodactylus > Eleutherodactylus coqui. The sequence continues at coordinate 145,630,184 of NC_089842.1, read as the reverse complement.
GATTTTGTTGAATAAAATTCTGGGCGTACAAATTCGTCTGGGTAACAATATGGGCAATGAACTCTTCAGAAAAAAAAAACTTGAAGAAGTCCTTCCCTCTGAGCCCTTCCGGATCAAATTGAATCCCTGGGTTCCCAATAAAATCAGGGATCTGGGGTCTGTAATCTTCCGGGGTACTCCAGTGAGCATCTGATGCATTGGGGTCAGTGGCGGTCCTTGGACGCCTTCTCGGGGGTGCAGGGAGCTCAGACTCGCTGGATGAGGATGAGGATGAGGAGTCGGAGAATGCCAAAAAAGTGGGGTCGTCATCACCACTACCTGAGTCCAATCTGATGCAATGATTGCATACAGTTCCTCTGAAGTGTACCTCCTGCGGGCCATATTTATATAAAATGGGGCACACGGGGAAAAAGTTTTATTAGATGGGACACTGCGGGATGGGGTGACCACGGGACGGGGGTCGGAAAGAACGCGGAAACTTATGTGGTGTATTCACGTAAGTGTTTTTTTTTTTGTCTTTTTTTTTTTTTTTACACAGACGAATACACTGACACAACACGGACTAACGACACACTACACACTAGACGGACTAACGACACGCTACACTAACTAATGACGGGTGACGGGACAGGTAACGAAATGGGAACAACAGGAACTTTTTTTGTTTTTTTGTTTTTTTTTTTACACAGACGAATACACTGACAGTACACGGACTAACGACACGCTACACACTAGACGGACTAACTAAACGCTACACTAACTAAGAACGGGTGACGGGACAGGTAACGAAATGGGAACAACAGGAACTTTTTTTTTTTTTTTTTTTACACAGACGAATACACTGACAGTACACGGACTAACGACACGCTACACACTAGACGGACTAACTAAACGCTACACTAACTAAGAACGGGTGACGGGACAGGTAACAAAATGGGAACAACAGGAACTTTTTTTTTTTTTTACACCAAGGGATACACTGACTACACGCTGCGCTACACTACACTGCTGATCGCACGCTACAGCTCACTCACTACACTTCTGATCACACACTACAGATCCCTCACTCACTACACTACACTGCACTTCTGATCACTCACTCCACTCTGCTACACTACACTGCCTGATCAATCACTCACTACACTCACTACACTACACTGCCTGATCAATCACTCACTACACTCACTACACTACACCACACTGATCACTAACACTCACTCCACTACACCACACTGATGACTAACCCCTCTCCACTACACTGATCACTAACTCCACTCTGCTACACTCCACTCCACTACACTACACTCCACTACACTACACTACACTACACTCACTCCCTGCCTAATCTACACTCTAATCGCTCGTTTTTATGGCACACAATACGGTGGTTGCTCTTTCTACAAGCACCGGAAACACACTGCGGTGCTTGCAGACAGAGCTCCTATTCTAAACAGCGCGAACACCGCTGCCACTCTGTGATTGGTCAGGGAGTTTTTCCCTGACCAATCACAGCGATCGTGGGGGAGGGACCGCTCTGATTGGTCCCCAGCCCGGATGCCTCGCTTGTCTGCCGACGATATCAGCCAAGATCGCTGCTGTGTCGCCGCGATTGTCACCGCGGCGACACTTTAATGACATGACGTACCAGGTACGTCATGTTGCGGGAAGTATCCCGCTACCATGACGTACCAGGTACGTCCAGGAGCGGGAAGGGGTTAAAATATTTAGTTTTTCCATACATTATATGGTACATTAAATCGCAAAAAAAATTAGCCTTCATACAGCTATATCATCAGAAAAATATGAAAGTAATGGCGTTTGAATGGTGGAGATCTTAGGATAGGTCATCCATATAAGATCGTCAGGGATCCGACGCTTGATATCCATGCCAATCAGCTGATTCCCAGCGAAAAAAAACTAAGCAGAAAATGTCTGGTACTCAAAGGGTTTATCATGTAATCGATATGTTTGGATTTGGTTGCTTGATTGATGTGTAAAGCCCCATTTACATACACAGATGCTCGCTCAAAATTCGTCTGAAACTGACAGTTTTGAGCAATCATTTTGTATTAGCTATTAATGGGCTAAAAAGCTTCATTTGCATGTATTTAGAGAACAGCGGGTGGTCTGTTCTCTAAATAGATCACTATTGTTCTCCAGCGGGACAGCAGCTGAAATAATGTTATCAGCGCTGCCCATGGAGAACTCAGTGTGCGGTCCCTCTTATCAGGACAATGGATTTTAAGCTGAGCTGAACTCAGAGATGGATGAAAATTCCACAGTAAGTGCACGATGGGCACACATTTACACACAACAATTATCGCTCAAAAGATGGCTCTTGAACGAATTTTGAGCGTTAATCCTTGTGTGTAAAAGGGCCTTAAGAGTTTAGACTCCTTTCTGTGCAAATTATTAGATTTTTAGATATGTGATCCACAGTAACTCATTTATTTTTCTCCAGATCCCTTCCTATATATGGTCACCTACGTCTATAATAGTTAATGGGAAGGAAATGAAGTATAGTCTTCCTCCTACTACAAAACATCTGTACTTTAAAAACAGCACGGGACTGAGTTATGAAGCAGAACATGTGCGGGAGTGTCTGCTGAAAGGTAATGACAAACACCTATAAGCCTCTTGTATTACTTATCTGCTCTACTCAATGGGTTATACAAAGAACCCACAGTACTTAGGATTAGGGAGCGTTCACATAGCATTATTGTACACGCTATATGACTGCGCTCAGAGGTTCCACGACAGCTGCTGAAAACAGCGCTGAGACGGAATCCCCAGACAGAAACAAATGGGGCTGTTCATTTCAAACATGTCTTTGAATTCCAATTTACCAGGTTTCTGTTATATTTGAAGCACAGATTAGCGTAGTCAACTACATTATTCTATACTCCAAATATAAAAAGAAACAAATGGGAACCTTGTAAATCGGATACTAAAGAGGTGTGCGTTTCACAGCAGAAGTGAACAGTTTTGTTTCCCTCCGGTGTTCCGTCTCAGCGCTGTTTTCCACAGCTGTCACAGAACCCCTGAGCGCAGTCATATAGCGTGTACAATAACGCTATCTGAACACTCCCTAAGGGAAGCCCACACATCTACAAAGTCCCACTATCGTATTTAGAAAGGTTGCCCTTCAGAGATCTCACCACCTATCCTTTGACCATCTATGTAATATTGTTGAGATTTCATATCTCACAAAAAGCGCATTGAATAGCTTTTATTACCTTTTCTACAGAGAAAGTTTCTCATGATACTAAAACTTAATTTCCACTATTGGAAATGCACATTTATCTCTCTATACAGCCTGATTGTCAGCAGATAACGAAACAGTAGAGAATAGCCTAAACTGCCTTAAGTGTTCCATGCACATGCCTATCCTTAGCTCTAAATATATGACTCCTGTACAGTCTTAATACACTTGTGTGCAAGAGCCCCATTTGTGATGTTTAAAGATTTCAAGACATGGATTTGCAGGAAGGTGGGTGATAGGATTTGTAGTTCATAGTATGGCCTGAATGAAACCCCTACTATATGCCATTAGAAAAATGACCAATATGGGCCTGAAGGTAGCACAAAGTGTACCATGTGGTCCACAGTCATTGCCAGGAGCACCCCATCTATGCATATGTAGACATTTACATTCATTGTCAAAAAATATCCACCCCCTAGAAGTTGTCATTTTGCTACAAAATTCGGCAGTTTGCAAATGATTAGCGTTGTGGTGTGATTAGATGAACGGTCTTCCCACCCGAGGCTCTAAAAGTAGTTCAACCCTTGGCCTATAAAAGGCTCTCAGAGGCTACTTATGTGTAGTGAACCTCTTTTTCCGCTTGTGTAGAGGTTGTTGACCACTAGATATCTCTACGATGCCATCAAAGAGATTTTACCAAGTTAATAGAGTTTGAGAGGGGGCGCACTATTGAATTACAAGAAGCTGGATGGTCATATTGACAAATTGCCCACCACTTGAGCTGTTCTGACCAGACTGTTAGGAGGTGTTGGGACTAGTAGCTGTGTGAGGGCATGCATACAAGGCTCACGACACCCTTGACAGTCCACCAGTAGAAAGGATTGTCTGATTTACACCTGTGAGCAACTCCAACTGTTTTGTTGTCCACCATCATGTCTGTGGTAACCATTTCCAGGCGCTTGGCTGCAGGATATTAGGTTTCACGGTGAGCATTACATGGACTGCCATTGACACGCACTCACTGTCGCCTCCATTTGCAGTGGTGTCATAACCAATGAAATTGGACTGCTATGGAGTGGAACCAGGTTGTTTTCAGCAATTAATCCAAGTTTGGTTTGGGCGCTGATGATCATGTCTACAGACCTAGTGGTGAGCGCCTCAAGCCTGCCTTTGTTGTGGAGCGGCACACTGCATGTGTGATTGTCTAGGGTGCCAATGCATTCAACAGTTGGTCACCCCAAGTAGTGGTATGAGGTGCAATGACAGCTCAGCGATATGTTCAGGACATCCTGCAGCCACATTTGTTCCTCTTATGGCTGCTTCCAAGAGATATCTAGCAGGATAATGCTCGGCCGCACACACAAGGGGGTCACAGGAATGTCTCCACAACACTGTCACATTACCATGGCTGTCCGGTCACCATATTTATTGCCAATAGAGCATGTGTGAGACCATCTGGGATGCCAACTTCAACAGCCTACGAGTTTGCACAATCTCTAGGCTTAGTTACAGCAAATGTGAACTAATATACTGCAGGATACCATACAGAACCTGTATTCCTCCCTGTCCGCCTGTATCACATCTTGTATCCAAGCTAGAGGCGGTACAACAGGGTACTAGAGCCTCCATGCCCGCCCATATCACATCTTGTATCCAAGCTAGAGGCGGCCCAACAGGGTACTAAAGCCTCCATGCCCACCCGTATCACATCTTGTATCCAGGCTAGAGGTGGCCCAACAGGGTACTAGAGCCTCCCTTCATGTGTTCAGTTTTCTACAATATCCTTTTGCTCTGATATTGTAATCACTTATATATATCAACTTTACAATCACACAAAGTTTCATTCGATTCTGAAAACTCCTTCTAGGTGCTTGATTGAACAAAAAGTAAATCAAGGAGTGTATTAGGATTGGCATTTCCAATTTCCTTACTTTTTTATAAAGCCTATTAGAGCCACATAAATGTGTTACCAGTCTGTGCATTAGGTTAGCTGGATATTTCTTATCAAAAATTAAACAGATTCATATTGGAAAAGTAATTGTACTTTACGAACATCCATTCATATTTTATGCTAGTCATTCTTGGTTGATTAGCCACAACTAAGGAAATCTATGAGAGTAGCCATTCAGATGCGTCAAGTCCACTGGAGTAGTATCTGCTCATACAAAATGAAAGGGAGCCCCCCTGTATGATGTTTATTTGCCTTTAATGGACATATTTGATAGGGACTGCTTTTATAAAGTAAAAGATATAGCTCATTTGGAAATGTACCATAAAAGTATCTGAAGCTTCCTAAAGTTGTATAACTTATTTCAGGATTGAAAGAAAGCCCAATTATGAGCTTAACAGACAGCGAACTCTTGGCCAGCATCATGGAAGAGGTCCATATTCAACTGGGTATCTATAAGAATAGGGACTGAAGAGGGACTGTACTGGGCTTAATGGAATCAATAAACATTTACCGCAGAAGTTGTGAAGTATTATTTTCGACGAATGTAACCATTAACATTGATAGTGTTCCTAAGACCTTGCTCACATGGTGGATGTCAACATAGAATATTTGCTGAATCTGTATCAAGTCACATCTGACAAGGAATACATGGCAGAGCCAATAGGTGTATTCTTCACTACACTTGGAGTATTCCAAGTAATCCATGATATCATAGAGTAAATCATATGACCCGCAGGGGTGCAGAGTGCTCATGCTCCAGCAGAAGCAATGAACACACCAAGCACTAGCAGGCAGATCACAGGTGACCAGGAGCGTGAAGCAGTGGGAACCTACGGGTTGAAGAGGATTTGAAAAACATGCCAACTTTCTTCCAAATACAGCAGGACCCTTGTCTGTGGGTTGTGCCTGGCATTGCAGCACAGCTCCCGTTCACTTTAATAGAGCTTAGCCACAATGCCCGACAACCCTACAGACATCGGTGGTGCTGTTTTAGGAAAAAAGCAGCCATATTTTATGAACCCCGGACAACCATGTTACTTCTTGATGTGGATTCAGTGTTGAAATCTTCATGTGCATTTCCCCACTTACATGTGACATTTCTGTGGCTTTTCAATGCAGAATATACCCATATGCACATTCCCTAAACATTCGTGTTACTGTAAAAGCTTATTCATATCACATCAGTTACTTTGGTTTAAAAGTTTATCTCCGGCCAAAAATGAAGTAAACTTGGCTCCATAGATCTGCATTCAGATACTAAGACTGTGGTACGAGGACTTATAAGCTATTGTTTCTCTGTTACCAGCCCAAAGGCTGAAGCATATTATATTGTCCTTTTACACATAATTATAAAACGTAATTAGAAGTATCTAACAAATGAAATATAGCTACTGTATACTAACTTCACATAATCTTTCAGTTCCCTAAATATAAACATGGGAATGCAATCTCCTTTTCTCAAGGATGTGAAGTTTTGCTGTGTGACGTAAGTGGTCGTCAAGACAATGGGGCACTGTTGTACCAGGTGCTGATTCTGTATCCCTTCCCCGGTATGTACGTATCTAAAGTGTAAACTGCATGTTGGTTGGGATGCTTCCCCTTGCTGCCCCCCTTAGCTACGACTACCACTTACTTCCTGTACTTGTAACTGGTTTAAGAGATATGATGAGCCAATAGGTGTTAGCTTCTAATAAGACTGCCTATCTAGTATTTAAGAACCTGTTGTGATGTCACAAGTCAGTCTGGATTTGAGAACCTTTGTGTCTCCTAGACTCATTCATGTCGACATTGAATAAATCTTCATTTCCTATGTCCCTGGTATCGTGTTGGATTTCGGCTTCTACAACAAGACTGCAAGTCGCTCTCTTCAATTGCAAAAAAAACCCCAAACACTGGATCCTAACATCTTGGTTAGAGTCTCAGTTGCAGCAACTTGCTTGTTTTATTGTAACCCTATTGATATAGTACGAGGGTAGAGAGCTATACAGGAATCTTTAGTTGCACAGCCAGTCTCCATTTAGCCTTAGGCCGTCTGCACACATGCGGATTTTAACTGTGGGTTCCGCAATCTGCACCCACGTGGACAATCCGCTGTAAGAGTCCCCCATAAAAAAGCATGTGCTTCTACAACTCTGTGCACACATGTGGATTTGAATTGTGGGTTCCGCAAGCGGAAAATAAATCCGCTCCATTTTAGCGCAGATTCCACATGGATGGGCTCCTTTGATCTCTATGGAAGAGTTATATCTGCAATTACATTGCGGATTTGTAGGCAGATACTTCTCAGGTTGCTTGGAAAACAGGCAGGGAGGTGGCAGCAGGCAGTGCTTCTTTGAACAAGTGCAGGAGCTATTTCCCCGGGCGGGAGGGGGGTTGGGAATTGAATCCACGATCATCCACAAACATTTTATATTCATTTCTGCAGTTAATTTCCGAGTAAAAGCAGCAGCCCATGTTGTTGCTGTAATTGCAGGTGCAAAAATCATTGACTTCAAGGAGACCCCAGCCTGCAATTAGACGTCCCTGCCATTACACAGGCCGAAAAGCTGCTTCTATTCCAATTCATGTATAGTGGCACTAACATGTACCCACATAGGCTGCCTGTCCAAGGCAGGTTTGAATTGCGTTCCCCGCAGCGATAATCCACCCACAGGGAACGCTCTCCATAGCGTTGTTATGGAGAGTGCTTTCCCTCTGTCCATGAGCAGAGAATCATTGTGATTCTCCACTTGTGGCACGCTGCAATTCTCCGCGGGCAGCCTGTCAGATAGGCTGACCGCAGAGATCTGCCACGGGATACCGTAACGCCTGTGGACAGGCAGCCATAGGTCATCAATAGTATTAGTTTGCAAAGCCCCTTTAGTCTACAGTATGATTGTTTATGCTACAGACTTTCAAAACTCATTTCAAACTTTTCAATGAACGGGGTAAAATCTACAGCTAGTCTGCATGAAAAAAAAACTAACTTTGGTAAAATATATCCAACAGCTGTCATTTTGCTGATAAAATAATCAGATATACAAATGGTTAGAGTTGTGGTGATTAGGTGAACGGTCTTGCCACCTGAGGCTCTATAACCGATGAAAAGGCTCAGTGGCTATGTGTGCGCGCGCATGTAGTAGACCTCTGCTTGTGTAGCTTGTTAACAACTATACCTGCATATACCATGCAATCAGATTTTGCCGTTAACCATTTGAGGTACCTTAGATGGCAGAAAGCTGTATGTTGTATTTACAAATTGCTGCCACCTGGGCTGTTCTGACCAGTGGATGTGAGGGGCATGTGCATAGACTACACACATCTGGTTGATTATGGGGCTGCAGGTGATGAAATTCATGGGCCAAGTAGCTTAAGGCCTCATGTCCACGGGGAAAATCAGGCCCGCTACGGATTCTACATGGAGAATCCGTAGTGGGTCCCTCCTGCCCCGCGGACATGAGCGCTGAAAATAGGAATTTAAAAGAATTTACTCATCCGGAGCGGGCGGGGAAAGTTTTCTCTTCCTCACAGCCGGATCTTCTTTTGCGGCCGGCGGATGAACTCGTCACGCCGACGTGTCGCGCGCATGCGCCGGGCACATCTGCCGAGCCGAAGCAAGAAAGATCCGGCCGTGAGGAAGAGAAGACCTTCCCCGCCCGCTCCGGATGAGTAAATTCTTTTAAATTCCTATTTTAGGTCTCCCCGCGGGAGCCGTCCCCGCGGGAGACCCGCACGAAAATGGAGCATGGTCCAGATTTTTTCATGCTCCATTTTCTTTTTAAATCACTTTTATTGACCATCCGTGGGTATTTATCTACCCCGCGGGTGGTCAATGCATCCCTATGGGGTGCGGATCCGCAGGCAGGAGAAGAGTTAAAATCTGCTGCGGATTTTAATTCTTTTGCCCGTGGACATGAGCCCTAAAGGGGTTGTCCCGCAGCAGCAAGTGGGTCTATACACTTCTGTATGGCCATATTAATGCACTTTGTAATGTGCATCGTGCATTAGATATGAGCCATACAGAAGTTATTCATTTACCCACTCCGTTGCTGCCGTCTAATTTGTGTCTTCTGGCTGCTTTAGACGCGCTTGCGCTGTGCGGTCTTCTGCCTGGTGAATGGGGCCGCTCGCGCCGGAGAGCTGGTCTGCGTGTCGTCATTGTAGCTCCGCCTCCATCACGTGGTGCCGATCAGGCAATGAGGTGGCTGTATCGGCAGTGGAACGTGAGACAGGAGAAGAAAATACAGGGTGCACCGTGGGAGATGACCAGCGGCGCCCTCTTTAAAAGAAGCTGCAGAACGCTGATGCAGGTAAGCAAAATGTTATTTAAAAACAAATGCTTTCTTTTTAACAGAGCATAATGCAGGGGTCTATCGAAAAAAAAAATTTTCAATTTCGCCGCGGGACAACCCCTTTAAGTCATTTAAATTTACAGCACTTTGTCCTGGGCTTTAATCTAAAAATACAGCTGGAAAGATTCAACTTATCAGAAGCAGGTTGTGGTGTCAGCTGTTTGCCACAGCCAAGAACCCAAAAGGAGAGGGCAGGAGGTTTTTAACCCCTTCTGCCTTCTTTCCCTAGTACACAGTGCTCAGAGTGCCATGTACTAAGATGTGAAAGTGGAAGTGCAGTTTCCACTATGTGAGCCAATGGTTGCTAGATTGCTTTAGCACAGCAGAGGTACAGGGTCCCAGCAGACCCTGACCAGCTCTGCCAGTGACTTCACAACAGGGGAAGTTTTTCCCTGTAACTGGGGCTCCTATGGATGCTCCAGCGGGAAAGTGTCAAACCTATAAGTGTTCCAGAGGTCCATGACATAAGATGGGAAAAATATATTCATGAATATAACCCAAAGCCAACATCAACCAAAACAGTTGCTGTATGCACCCAAGTCAAACTATAAATCAAAATGGAACACATTCCCATAGTATATTATTGCTAATAGTAATTAGAGGCAGCTGGGGGGGAAGGAAAAGTAAAGCCATATTGGTAAAATCCTTAAGTGTCAGGTCCTTAAGGGTTACCATTAGGGTATAAGCATTTACCAGATATAATTGATGTAGAATTTTAGTTCAATAAGCGATCTCGGTTTGTGACTAAGGCCGCCTGCACACGGGTGGAAATCCAGCGGCAGGATTATCCGCGGTACTTTCCGCCACTGAAAGCCTGCATAGGAGTGCATTACAATACGCACTCCTATGCAGACAGCCGCAGTTTAGCCACGCGAAATGTTGCGTGGCAAACAAACCGCGGCATGTCCTATTTCTGTGCGGGGCTCGCAGAGCCCCGCACAGAAATGTCACTCACCCGGCCGCTGGCTCCGGTCTGCGCATGCGCCGGCTGCCCGGCACATGAAAGCCGGGGCCGCCAGGCACGGGTGAGTATGCGCTCCTCCCTGCAGGCGCTGGGGTCGGGTCCTGTAGCAAGGATCCTCTCCGCCGGATCCGACCCGCTCATCTGCAGGCGACCTAAATGTAGATGTCCACTATTGGCAAGATAGGTTTGTGATAAGGTAGTACTCTGGCAATAGTGTTAACCCCTAAGTGACCAAGCTTTTCATTTCTTCCCCACCCCTCTTTTAAAAATAATTTACTCCTTTATTTATCTATCGATGTAAACTGTTTGCAGGATGAGTTGTATTTTTTTAATGGTACTAAAAAAGCTAAAATCTTCAGGTGTCTTTTCTACAGTACACAAACTGCAACAAAAATGACAGCAATCATACTGACCCACAGAATAGTTATGATACTAAACAGTCTTGCTGTACTAGTTTTTTTTTTTAAAGATTCAAGTTTTCTGCCACCATCTTCTATGTGCAATAGCTTTATTTTCTGCCAGTTGTGCGAGGGCTCTTTTGCAGGATGTCCTGTAGTCTGGTACCATTTTTTGGAATACAGACAGCTTTGATAGTTTTCTTGAAGACAGGGTGACCAGAAAAGGGCATTTCTGGCAACAGTTATCATGTGGGGTAAATAATGCATTACTTCGCTAGAGCGGACTTTTGCAGATGGATGCAGCAGTTAGACATATTGGTTTTATTTAATTATAAATATGGCAAAAGGTTTTAGACTTTTTAATTAGTAAAATGTTTATTTTAACATTAGTCCCCCACAGGGAACCTGCAATGCTTTGATTAGCTACATCATACTGCAGGAGCAGGCAGTCCCATCAGTCCACCTCATTGCAATGGCTTGATTAGCATTCTGCCATGACACCTGTATGGCTGTGATATTGTGGGAGGCTGTACAAGACCCTGAACATTGTTCGGGGGATTTAAATGCTGCTGTCAGAATTGACAACAGTATTTAAAGGTTTAACAGTGCGATCAGCTGGTGTTGTAGGAAAGAGCCAGCAGCTGTGATGTATGGAGGGAGATTGCCGCACGATCTCTTCATAGACAGCCGATACAGGCTGTCAAAGGTGTATCGGTGGTCACTAAGGGGGTCAACCTGGCTTTCACAAGATCCTTCATAGAGCCCCCACAAGCTGTATAGAATTTAGATATAAAATAGGTTGTACCTAGGCATATGGTAGGGTGGTACTATGGTACTAGTGAAGGATAGCCAATCCTAAAAGCATAATAAATACAGTCAAAGCACTCATACAAGGTTTATTTGCTTCATGTGATGTTTTATTAACATTTAAAGTACAAGTGAATTCACAGAACTGTGTAAAGGCAAGACACTTATCAGGTTTAGTTTTGGTTCTTAGACCTTACTCATTAGACATTTGATTTCATGTTTCATCCAATTTCAACAGATCATACGATACTGCATTTTCCACAAATCAGGCTCCTGTACCACATAAGGGATATTCTGATGCACATTTTCTCTATTCAAATCCAAGTACCTGGGAAACAAAGTTATAAGTTAAGTTTCCACCAATGGAAAGACAGCACTAGCAGAGCAGCAGTAGCCGTCTCAGTGTAAAAGTGTTTTCACAGGAAATCAAACAATGTAGGTAAAATATAAAGCATCATTGACAGATTATATGCAAGTTATTGTAAAAGTTATCAAGGGCTGCAGCTTACCAGATGAGCTGGTGGAAGACTCCAATACCAGGGTACCCTGGAAGAGAGAACAGAGATCAGCGACTTGTACAAAAAGAAAAAAAAAAAAAAGTTGAGGCCAGTACACAGAACTCAGCAGTCAGATCCATAATAGAAGTGTCATCATACACTCAGGTTCGGGATAGACTCATCACAGTTCAGCTGGGTTGCACAGAGTCACTAACTGCAGAGCGCTTAGGGATGGCAGTATCAAGAAATGCTGCTTGTGCCCAATTATGCCTATAAATTGTCTGATCCGAGTGGTTTTATATGTAGACATTAAATGTCAGTATCTTTGCCCGATGTGAATGGTGATGTGTAGTATCACAGCATTGTCTCATTGCTGCCTATATGCTCATCTTGTGCCATGTTTTGTTCAGATAGACAATAAAATGCAGTAGTCTGTTGGGTGGCACCCACTGCCATTACAACATACCTGTAGAGGATCAGCAGCCTTTTGTTCTTTAAATAAGCCCCATTCCATGCTTTACTGGCTCATCTACCCATCATGACCTAAGAAGAAAAACCAAGTCACTAACCATCCATTCAGTCAGTTTGACACATCTACTAAACTACTGTATAGGCATCAGTAAAGCCATTAGGCATTGTCGTCAGAGCCTCTTCACTGGAGACTTGGAAGACCATCGTGAGTAAGACATCATTTGCAGAATTCTGCCCCCCTTCGTCACCCTGTTAAACACACAGCAAAGTATTACCTTTGGCCGGTCCTTGCACAGCTGTCAGGAGCCTGTGGAATTAAATATACAATTGGACCATTTTGAAGAGTCTGCTCAACAATACTGCAGTCATGTACAGATGAACTCAGCAGTCAGATCCATAAAGTTGTGTCATCACAATTCAGGTTCGGGATAGACTCATCATAGTTCAGTTAAAGGGGTTGCACAATTAATTTTCCCAGTTTTGAGCCCAGCCTCAAACTAGAAGATACCCAAGGGCACACTTGGGCTTTTAAGGCCATTTTGGGCCCCCCATTAGTTGCACCAGTCACATGGGTAAACCACCATATGATTGCTGCAGACAAAGTATAAACTAGCTACTGGACTGGCTAGAGTCAAGTATCTACATTCAATTATGATGCAAAACAGTCTACTATGACTAATAAAACTAGCTCATGGGAGTATTCTAGCTCAAACATGTAATTATGCCTCAACGTGCTTTAGGCCATTTCTAATTCATCTGGAGCCTAATGCCTCAAGATAATATTCTTCATAATTAGTTACATAGACACTGCTAACAGGGTCAAAGATGTACATCAAATGAGATCAGTAATTTGCCCAGACTCAGTACCACCAGGAAAACAAGTGTCCAGATACTTAAATGGTAACCTCAGACACCGTATCGAGTGAAGACAGACTAGCCACTGACTTTAGGATAATTGTCAGAATGGCTAGGTTGTAAATGTAAGCAGCCAAGCTATTGAGCCACAATATCTACACGTTTTAAGCCTAAATGTTTCCACAAGACAGTTTGACTGGTTTTACATGTAGACATTACACTTTGTTATCTTTGCCTGATATGAATGTGAAGTTTAGTATTGCACAGCACCGTCTTTATGATGCCTATATGCCCAGGTTTTGTTTAGACAGACACCAAGATGCAGTAGTCTGTTGGGTGGCACCCACTGCCATTATACAACATACCTGTAGAGGATCAGCAGCCCCCTGTTCTTTAAATAAGCCCCATTCCAGGCTTTGCTGGTTTATCTACTCATCATGACCTAAGAAAGAAAAACCAAGTCACTAACCATCCATTCAGTTTGACACATCTACTAAACTACTGTATAGGCATCAGTAAAGCCATTAGGCATTGTCGTCAGAGCCTCTTCACTGGAGACTTGGAAGACCATCGTGAGTAAGACATCATTTGCAGAATTCTGCCCCCCTTCATCACCCTGTTAAACACACAGCAAAGTATTACCTTTGTCCGGTCCTTGCACAGCTTTCAGGAGCCTGTGGAATTAAATACACAATTAGACCATTTTGAAGAGTCTGCTCAACAATACTGCAGTCATGTACAGATGAACTCAGCAGTCAGATCCATAAAGTTGTGTCATCACAATTCAGGTTCGGGATAGACTCATCATAGTTCAGTTAAAGGGAAAGCGCAAGTTAATTTTTATTTTTGCCCACCCAAATTAAGATTAGCATACTGGGCTTTTAAGCCCATATTGGGACCCCTATTAGCTGCAGCAGTCACATGGGTAAACCGCCATATGATCACTGCAGACAAACACTTAGAATTGAGTTGGAACCTATTGAAGATGGATACACCACAGTATTCTGTCAGCTCTTCCTGGCATAAGTCAGGCATAAATTGACTAAGTGGCCCTTAGCTCGTAAAGTATTTACTAGATGTATACAAGGGGTGGCCAATCTAAAACCAAAATCCAACCAGTTGTGTACAATTAAAAGACTTACAAGTTAAATACAAGTCATTTACTGTAGTTGGTAATGGGGCCCCACTATCAAGTGCCCAATACAAACACCTACTGTGCCCATGAGCCAAGTGCAGTGTTTAATGCATCCCTTTATCTACTTTAACTGGGCTAATATTGTAAGCCTTCATACCTGTAAACAATCCCCAGCTCAGCGAGAACATCTTATTCACTTCTCAGGCCATCTTGTGAGAACCTACAACAAGAAGCCATGGTTACAATTGATACAACTCCCATGATATACAGGGTTATTACAAGTGATCTAGCTGATGTTAAGCACTCATTTGCACTGAAATGGAGCAAAACAAGTCTGCATGCTTTAATTCATGTGCGGACACCCATGCTTCCCTATGGACGGGTTCATTTGCATATCTTCCGCAAATCAGATTCACCCATGGACATTGGACCCAAGTATGTCCTTACAGCATGTTATATAAGCCACTCCCTCAAGGTGAGTTTGTTTTACACTAACCTGTAGGAAAGTGTATTGCCCCTTTTACAGTGAGGAACTTTTATAACGGACAGGAAATCCCAGGTTTTATCCTGACCCCACTCTCCCAAAAAAGTCAGGAGTTGATAGGCGACTACCAAACAGATGGGGCTAGCTATAGCTTCTCTTTTGCACAGCCACATTATGGTGCCACACAAAAAAAAAAGTCACTGCTAATGGTGAGGAAGGGGCTCTACAGCCATAGTCCTCGTCCATGCTGGTTTAATAAAGTGGGGGTTGTGCCTACACTTATTCTTTCCCTGACTGTCAAATATACCATACCCATCAGTGCTACAAGTTAGTTTATGGTGTCTTCGGCAGGCGACAGGTTCTCTTTAAAAGGGTGTGTTTAAGATCAGGAAGCTAATTTGTAAAACCCTGTATTTAGGGTCCTGTAGAGCATCAGTTAAGCCAGCAGGCATTGTCGTCAGCGCCTCCAGAACGGGGCTTGGAAGACCATCGTGAGAATGAACATCATGTGCTCTTTAGCCTATGTAAATGTCATGTCACCTGCTGAGTCTTACCTCACATCCCATACCGATGGCTTCATGCTTGGCATCCATGGTCTTACCTAAAAATTAAACAAAAAATTAGTTAGCTGCTATTATTTCAACCCATGTCTATGTGGAGACCTGTGTAGGGACAGACCAATAGGGATTGTGCAAAACCTTCGATTCATTCCATAAGGCTTCCATCACCGATGGTCTTTATAAACCTTGGGTAACGGACCAGAGAGGTTTCCATCTCACAAACCCCATGGCCGTCCCCAATCAGTAGTCTACAGACACACGACAGACACGCTTAATGTAGCCCCGCACCCTCTACAGTTCTGCTCAGATACTCTAAAGGCATTATCAGCCAATAAAGTGTCAAAAGCTTAAAGATCTCACCAGCTGGGGCAAGTGGGGCATACCCCAGGGCACTGGATCCCTGCCAGGGAGTCTTATACAACACGTTGGAACCCATTTACGAGTGTTACGCAGTCAGCACTCAGTTTGGTTTCCACCGATTTAGAGTAAATCTATAGACACTAGGTATACTATAGGTGGGTGATGCCAAGTCTGGCTAGTAATCAGAAAGTCTGACATGGGTACTCACTTGTGAGTCATGCCTAGTTAGCCTCCATTGGCTGGCACTCACTTTGGGTCTCCACAGAGGAGAAGAGGGTACACAGATATCTGGTGGTACTTCGCAAGGTGGTCATGTCATTACTTAGCCTGACTAGCATAGGTATCCACCAAGAATCTAGTAGAGCGGCCTTTGGGAGACAATGTCTGATGCCTCTATGGGCAAGATTTTTCTTGCTACCTTTTCATGTTAAATTGATTTTAATTGCATTTAACACATGGACAAAGAAATTCAGATACAGCAGGTATCTATCACTGCAGCTGCCACAAAAAAAAAAAAAAAAAAAAGTTTCTGGAGAACTACTTTCAAAAGTACGGCACAGACAGGAAATCCCTTCCAAGCAGAACATAGTTTTAGTTTTGTCCTAGTGTAGTCAGTCATCCAGCATGGAAGGTAATGCTCGCTGTCATTGGAATCTGCAGGGATCAGAGGGACTCATTTTAAGCCCTTTAACTTTATAGGTCTTTTGACATTTTTGGAGCTGCTAACACTTAACATGAGCCTCAGCAGTGGGGAATCAAGGGGATGACCCAAACTTTATCTCCCTCCAAAAGCATTAGTTTATGATTCACTACCCCAAGCACCACAGTAACAGAAGCTCTGAGCCCCAGCTAGAGCGCCACCAGCAGGCATACAGGGTACTTACACCCCTACACATAAGTAGGATGAGGCAGCTTGATAACATTCACACCCGTCTTCTGCCATACACGTGCAACCAGGCTGCCGACACATTAAGCAGCAAGCAGAGCCGTTCTCTATGCAGGTATAAAGACCAGAAAGCAACACAAAGTCAGCTCTGCTACATCCCGGTGCAGAAACATACAACTCCCCCTTCACTTCCTAAGCGTTCCCACCATGCTCACCTTCTTGTGAAGCACGCCACGAGGAAAGAGGACGGCTTGCAGCGGCGGGGCTGCCTAAAAAGCTCCCACGGCCGGAAATGAGATCATAGCCCTGCAGTGGGCGTGTCTTCTACACGTTACAGCATTACGAGTGAAGCGCGTACTGGCGCGGCCATATTAGAATTTGTGGGCGTCGCCCCGGAAGTGACGTCACTGGAACGCTAGCGGAAGAGTGGTGTGTAGTTCGTGTGTGTAATAGCCGCCATATTTATGTAGCCCAAGCAGCTCCCGAAGCTTAGTATATAGACGCATGTGCAGGTTCTTGTAGGGTAGTTACAGTTTTCCGTACAGTTGAACTGCAGTAAGAATATTTCCAAGGACATTCATTTCATGTTTCGGCCAATTTTTTGACATCAGTACGTTGCAAAATATAGCATTTGGCGGAGAAGCCGTATTTATGTGACACTCTTTCCATCACACATTATTAGGAAACGTTACTCATTCATCATTAGTTTCACCAATTTTTAACCCCTTAAAGATGCGCCTATTTTTTTTAGATAAGAATGCAACAATTTTGGGGGATTTTTATTTCCATTTTTAAAAATCAATTAGTTCTTTATGTTTTTCTGTCAATGTAGTCATTGGCCGAATGCCCACGGATGGATTTTCACTGCAGAATTCTGAATTCCGCAGCAATAACCCTCCATAGACATGCTGTGTTAAATGATTCTCCCCTGCCCACAAGCAGAAATCAACTACAATTTTCTGTTTGCGGGGAAGAATCACAGAATGTTCTATTTTGTGCAGAAAATCTCACGGACGGCTTCCATTGTAGTCAACAGGAGCCGTCCGCCCCGCAATACTTCCACTGTGAGCACAGCGGAAGTATCGCAAGAATCCGTGTTATAGCCTAGCGCCGGCGCGTCATGCTCTGCACTGCGTCCACTCGTCAGTCGAGACACTCGTGGCGGATCCAGAGTGGTGCGTTTGGGGCCTCTGGGGAACGCTGGGTACGATTCAGCTGCCATATTTCGCAGTCGAAATCCAACCCAGGCATAAGGCCTAAAGCGACCAGATTTTCCCAGGACAGAGGGGTGTGTTCAAGGGCGGGGCTTATCACAACATATGAGGTTACTTCCATCGTTATAGAAGGTACAGGGCCAGTTAAAAAAAAAAGGGGAGCAAATTCCGCAGCATTTCTGCATCTAAAAAATAGTCAAAATCTGTACCATTGTTGTGGATTTTGACTGCAAATCAGCCGCGTATCTGCAGCCGATATCATACTATTTGACGCTTCCCTCACCTCCTCTGTAGGCTTCCCGCTGTCAGCACTCCCAGGCTTCTGATTCCTAGCAGCCTGTAGTGGCATCACCTGACAAGCAGCGTCGTACCTGACCAGACTGCTGGGATCCGAAAGCTGGGAGCGCTGACAGCGGGAAGCCCCCAGAGAAGGTGAGGGGGAGCGCCACTGCATATCTGCAGCTGATTTTTAATCAAAATCTGCACAGAGGGGTCTTGGTTCCCCTCTGTTCCACTGCATAGAACCAGGCCTGAGTATATGTAACCACCTTGGAACATTTACTGAGGTTGACTGGACATAGAAAGACTCTTCAATAAAAAGTGTAGGTGGCGCTATTTTAACATCAGTCCTGGAATATCTGGGGATAAAAACATTTTTTTAAGTGTAAAGACAAAAAATGTTAATTATGGGCTGGATTTAGCTATAAACAATATTTTTCATGTGAAAACTCCTTTAGGCCTCATGTCCACAGGGAAAATCAGGCCCGCCGCGGATTCTTCATGTAGAATCGGTAGCGGGTCCCCCCTGCCCCGCAGACATGAGGCCTAAAAATCAGAATAAACTCACCTGCTCCGGACGATGCGGATCTTCCTTCCTTCGCGGCCGGATCTTCTTTCTTCGGCCCGGCGGATGTGCTCGGCACGCTGGCGGCATGCCGCGCACATTCGCCGTGCACATCCGCCGGGCCGAAGAAAGAAGATCCGGCCATGAAGAAGGGAAGAACCGCATCGTCCGGAGCAGGTGAGTTTAATTCTGGTACGGGGAGCCGTCCCCGCGGGAGACCCGCACGAAAATGGAGCATGTCCATTTTTATTCCCGCACGCGTATCCGCGCCTGACGGGAAAAATGACATCCGCAGGTATTTAACTACCTGCGGGTGTCCAATGCATCCCTATGGGGCGCGGATCCGCGTGCAGGAAAAACACTGCAGATTTTAAGCCCGCGGACATGAGGCCTTAAATTGTGTTAGACAGGCAGCCAGTGCAGTGTCTGGTACATGGCCAAGGAATCAGTGTAGCGGCCGGAGAAAAAGATGAACCAGGCTGTCGCAATCAGGATAGCTTATAGAGAGGAGAGCTTAGTGAGGGAAAAAACGAGTTAAAGTAGTCAAGGTGAGAATGAATCAGGACAACAAGAAGAGTTTTTGCTGTTTCCAAAGTAAGAAGGCGGCAGATTTTGGAAATGTTTTTGAGGTGCAGGTGACTGGGAAATGCAAGTGATGTGTATAACTGTATAAAGTACCAGTGCATATAATTTTAGTAGTCAGACTCGCACTTGTCTAGCATTTATCACCTATACTGAGGATACATGTAAAAGGATGCCCTTGAAAGGATTCTGTCACCAGATTTATGAATTTGACCCAGTTTTCTCCCTATACACAAAAGTGGAGAGAGCTGTCAGTCTGCATGCTGCGGGCAGGGAGAGGCCAATGCGACCCACCTCTGTGACTCAGAGCTCACACTTCATGAACCTGGTGACAGAATCCCTCTGAGAAGTGTGTTTTTATAACAGATCGATTGGTCACTTATTATACAGTGGGCGCAAACAATATTATGGCTTGGTTTACTAGACATGCTATAGCAGATTCAGTTGGATGGGCTGTAATGTATAGCATGGCAGGTGTATCATTTGTATCAGCCATAAATGGATAGTAATGATAATCTTTATTTACAAACAAGAAAGAATTTTTTAATGCTTTCTGAATGCCATGCAGTATAAAAGCTGAACACTGCTGAAATGATTGTTAACTAGTTTTATATCATGCTGCCACTAGTTGGCGCTAGCATACAAGTTTTCTAGTTCTTTTTAAAAAAATTTAGTTTGGTAAAGTGTCTTGAGTAAGCAAAGCAATACAAACAAAAAAAAAAGAGTGTGGATAATGGGTAGCAGATTCCTTTGTCACTGTCTGAAAAGCAGAAGCAGACCTGGTGGAGTGTGCTGTGAGTTGTGATGGGACCCATATTATCTCTAGGTCATAACAAATAGTGTCTCTAATCCAATGACTAATGTAGCTTTTTCAGCTGTACGTGGGCTTTAGAGATTAGCGAGCACGCTCGGATAACGATACCCGGGGAGAGAGCCCCCGCCCCCCCCCCCCCCCCGAGCACGCTCGGACAAGAATGCAGTTACTCGAGAAGAGCAAGGCTCGCTCGAGTAACTGACTTATCTGAGCGTTCTCGCTCATCTCTAGTGGGCTTCTTGCCATGAAAAAATCATAAGTAACATGCAGAGAATATAATAGGAAAATTAGACCATAAAAGGGATAAAAATGCTTCATAAATATTCTTTTTACTGAGGAAGAGAAAGAAAAATTACCACAAGTGTGACAAGGATCCCTGGAAGACAATGTTTGCAGCTCTCCCACCTTCCTGTAAGGCCGGTCTCATAAACTGCATTTGGATTGTGGAATCCGTGATCGTCATCCCCGCGGACGATCCGCGGTATTCCGCATCCATTAACAAGAATAGAGCGTTGGCATGTCCACTCATGATCAGACAGCGATTCTGATTTTCGCTCACGGAAATAAAATCGCAGCATGTTCTATTCTTGTGCGGATTCCGCATGAATTGGCATTGCAGATAGGCTGCTGGTACCCACGTCATGGCCTAGCGACGGCAAGGTAAAAAAAAAGATTTGCAAAAAAATCTGTACTGCACATGACCATCGCTGACCTGTCTGGAACATCCGCAATACAGATTTAAACATTTCCTTGCGGACGCTGGCCGTGGTCAGAGCTGGATCACGCTGCAGACTCCCGCGGAATCTGACCTGTCTGTGTGAAACCGGCCTAAAGGTGAGTTCACACATTGCACAATTGCTGCAGAATTTTAGCTACAGATTTAGGTCACATTGGATTCCACATGCGAGAACCCACAGTGGAATCCGACCCTGCCTTTCTACTTACCTATCTGGGTCTTTTCTTCCCCGCACATGCGCAAGTTTCTTTTCTTTTTTTAAACTCCTGCTTTACCGCACAATCCGCTGCCCGTCAACAATTCAATTGCGGATAGGCTGTGGATCGGATGGCTTTCATTGACTTCAATGGAAGCCATCCGTGCGGGATCTGCAGTGAAATGGCGCATGCTGCTTTTTTTTTGAACCAAAAGGTCCGCAAATCAAATCTGCATGCTTTATTTTACTTGCCGATGTCCATGTATCCCTATGGACGGCTTGATTTGCGGATCTTCCATGCGGGTGAGCTGCACGGATTCCCACAAATCCGATCTGGCCATGGACATGAGGCTTTAAACAGATGGACATGCGCGAATGGACTCCGTGCTATTGCGCACTAGTTTGAAGAGAAAACCAAGAAGATGGGTCCTGCCCTATTTTTCTTGCACATAGAATCCCGCTAGTCAAAATGGTTTTGTTTCAGCCCATTTTACATCCATGATTTTCACGGGCACAAATCGGGACAAAATCACGCCCATCTGTTTAAACCCTCAACGCCGAAATTCCACAGCAATGTACAGTACAATGTCAGTGAATGGAGTTTTAGCAAAGAGTAATACAGATTTTGAAATCTGTGGCATGCTGTATTTTTTGCGGAAATGCCACTGATTTTCACTGCGGAGTTCACCCATTGAAATGTTGAAAGGGAATTCCATGGTGAAACCCGCACCAAAATCCACACGCGGATGTTGTCACGGATTTTATCCATGATGTTTTCCCGTACCCCAACACCTTTACGTGCCTGCACTCTTCTGTTTATTGTTGCTAAGAAATAAGAATTTTGGAAGCATGGCCACTGAACAAATCAGGGTACCAGACCTTTTAGCTAATCCAGAGGTCTGGCTGAACGGCCAATGAGTAAATCTGTAGAAAGAGAAAAACCACAGCTCCTTGTGTAGGACCAACGGGATGTAGAATTAGGACCAGCCGAGAGGTTTTACCTGAGTGGGTTGTGTAACCGACACAACCTGCTAAGGCTAATTTCACACAAGTGAGCACAATATTCAGCCATGAAACGTGGCCCGATATCGCACTTGGGAACAGACTCGTACCTCGGTCTTAGGCTGGGTTGACAAGGGATGGATTTGCTGCGGAATTTCGCACGCGGCTTCTAATCACAGGATTTGCCAAATCTCTTCCACACGCTGCGGCCAAACTGTTGCAGCCAAACCATGCGGAAATGGCCAATGGTGCGGAAATTAAAGATGCAGTATGTCAATTCTTTTTTTTTTCCACAACGACCTCTCTCCTCTCTATGGGGAGAGACGGCCACAGCGGAAATGCAGGCGACGAAGCCGCTCCAAAACCCGCAGCTGCAGTTTTCCAGCTGAATTCTCGCAGATTTTTGGTGCGGCCAATCCGCGTGAATTCCGCTGGAAATCCATCCCATGTGAAACTGGCCTTAGGGTACATACAAACAGTGGAATTCAATGCAGAATTTTCTATGTAAATTCCACCTCAAAAAATGAGTAAAAATCTGCAGTTTTTCTGTTGCTTTTTTTTAGCGTTGACTAGCTTGCGGAATTTGCCCTGTCAGTGGGCAAAATCAGTATGAAGAATCAGTATGAGGAATTCTGATGTGTAAATAAACCAAAAAAAATAAAAACAAGCTACATGTCACCCTTAGGGTACGTTTACACGCAAAATCATAGCATGCTCTGTTTTACTGTGCCGCATCCCATAGGGAGACCCTGGACACCTGCCATACGTGGGGAGCTGGGAGGGTAAAATTATGGCTTGTCACAGCAGCACTTACCAAACTCTTTCCCGGAGGGAACACACGCAGCCAAGGCCAGAGTATTATTGCAGGCCACCAGGGACACCCCTAGGATAGGGAGATGCCCACTAAACAGGATAACAGGACTTATAGTTGTCACAGGTGACGCCACCGTTCCTTCACACACCGGTATGACCCTCGGCGGAGAATAGATGCAGTCTCAGACAGTTTCTTAGTACCACGGGTCCCTAAGAATGGTTAGGGCCTGGCAAACTTTACTTGAAAACTTTGAACAATTACTACAAGGCAGTTCACTTATATACTTCACAGTGTAGGTAAAATGTTAGTCTTCAAAACATAGTACCTCCACATGGCTCTCATCAACTCAAAGACGCACGTGTGTGAACAGTGATTATTTTCTCTTGCAGTAACTCCACCCAGTCTGGAAGATGCAGCGGTGTGTCAATTAAAGGGTGTACCTCTACGTGGTGATCTAGGCTCAAAACGACTGCGTAGAAAAATTAGTCAGTGAAGTAGTACCTCTGCCCGGGCCTTGAAAAGAAGCTGTCACTTACAATTGCTCACTCTCTTACTCTTGGGGACTCACGCCACTCACATCCATTCCACAAGCAGCATGGGATATCTCTCCTCTTCTTCCATCTTCACCACAAGAAGGCTAAAGGTGCCTCCATGTGGCTCTGTGCTGGAGACTCTCTCACACTCAGAAGATGGAACACAGGTTGAAGATGAAGACCCTTTCCCACTCTCAAGCACTCCTATTTATACCTTCTCTCATACCACGTGACATGACAGACTTGATACATTTTCATGCAGGCTTTGGATTTTAGAGACATTAACCTCTCAAGCGCCGCAGCTGTGCAACACACATACTGTAGATGACAAGACAGGCTTGCACAGTGCATCCACATAGGACAAACATGTATGACATTTATGGAGGGGGCCGGGATGATGTACTGGGTCACTACAACTGCAGATTCCGCACGTATGAACTCCATTGATTTCTGTGGGCGCGAATTCGTACACAGGTGGCTAGGAGACCTGATACAAGTAAAGAAAGCAGGAACTTGTGGGCCGATGATGCAGGACAGAGTCTGGGGAGCAACACTTCCACCGAGACTGCTTTCTGCAACCTCCGCTTGTTCTACTGAGCTCTTCCTCCACAAGAATAAGGGTTTGTTTAACCCCTTAATGACACGGCCTATTTTGGCGTTGAGGACCAAGCGATTTTTTGGTATTTTTCCATCTCCATTTTTGAAAAGCCATAACTTTTTTATTTTTCCATGGACGCGGCCGTATAAGGGCTTGTTTTTTGCGTGACGAGCTGTAGTTTTTATCGCTGCCACTTTTGGGTACATTGACTATATCGTAAAATTTTTTTATTTTTTTTTATGATAACAGGGAGAGAAAACGCATCAATTCTGCCATAGATTTCTTTTTCTTTTTCTTACAGCGTTAATCATGCAGCATAAATGACACACTAACTTTTTTCTGCGGGTCGGTACAGTAACAACGATACCAAAATTGTTATTTTTTTTTAGGTTTTTACACTTTTTTGCAATAAAACCCCCTTTTTTTTGGAAATCTTTTTTTCCTCTATAAATGCATTCAAAGTCCTGTAACTTTTTTCTTTTTCTATGTACGGAGCTCTATGAGGGCTTATTTTTGTGAGACGAGCTGTAGTTTTTATTGGTACCATTTTGGGGAATGTATGGCTTTTATTGCATTTTTTGGGAGGCTAAATGCTAAAAATTAGCATTTTGCCTCTGTTTTTTAGCGGGGTTTTTTTTTACACTTTTTGTCGTACAAAATAAAAAGCATGTTCAACTTTTTGTACACGTCGTTACGGACGCGTCAATACCCAATATGTGGGGTTTTAATTTTTTTCCCCTTTTTTATGCTAATATTAGAAAAAGCATAAAAAAAGGGGGTTTTTTACAATTTTTTTGACAATTTTTTCTTTTTACACTTTTCTTTTTTTTTACACTATTTGAGTCCCTCTGAGGGACTTGCAGCACTGTGCCTATGATCGCTGTCATAAGGCATGGCAGAGCTACTGCTCTGCCATGCCTTATCGCTTGTACAGCGATTATAGGCACAGGCAATACAGGACGCCAGTGTCTGGCATCCTGTTGCCATGGTGACAGGCCGGGTTCTCGCGATGACATCGTGAGAGCCGGCTGGAGACACAGAGGGAGCGTGATCCCTCTGTGAACTCTTTCCCTGCCGCGATCTACTTAGATCGCGGCAGGGAAGGGGTTAACAGCGGGGGGCGCATCTCCGATGTCCCCCCGCTGTTGCAGCGGGACGCCGGCTGTGACTGACAGCTGGCTCCCACTGCGGGATAGCGCGGGATCTTATGTGATCTCGCGCTATCCCCAGGACGTACCGGTATGTCCTTTTGCGGGAAGTACCAGGCTCCCAGGACGTACCGGTACGTCCTGGAGTGGGAAGGGGTTAAAAAAATACAACAAAACACTTCCAAAAAAGTAGTATAAACCAGCCAAGCCAAGAGAGCAGTATCCCGTTCTGAAGGCTCTCAGAACATCCCTCACCACGACAGCATAAGGGAATGTCGCCTGAGTGATAGAAAGGGGTTTCCAGGGGGTTGGGCAACTTTCTGATGCCATTCCCAGCTTGCGTTCAGTTTTCCACATGGATGATACACTGTTCATACGTGACAAGTCTTCCGCTGCAGATATCTCCATGTGAAATCCGACCCGCTCTTGTGTGCCTGGCCTAAGGAAGGTATGTGAGTAGTTGTTCCTCTGTACCTTGCATCTATGCAATGCTCCTCCATTTAGCAGTATATGGATGCTTTCTGTAATTTTTCTGTATGTTCACTTTTTCAGTGATTTCAAAAACTTGGATGAGAATTGCGTACTTATCCAGAGCCAGCATGGGTTTGTAACAAACAAGTCATGCCAGACTAATCTAATTTCCTTCTATGACAGAATCACCGACTGGATTGATCAGGGAAATGCGGTGCATATAGTATATCTTGACTTTAGTAAAGCAATTGACAAAGTATCTCATACCATACTTATTGAAAAAATGACCAAATATAAGATTGAAAAGGCAACTGTTAGGTGGATTCACAACTGGCTGAGTGATCGTACTCAAAGAGTGGTCATAAATGGCAGCACATCCAAGTAGAAGAATGTATCAAGTGGGCTACCACAAGGCTCTGTCCTGGGCCCAGTGTTGTTCAAACTTTTTTTAATGAACAATCTATATGAGGGAAAACTTATCAAATTTGCCAATGACACAAAGCTAGGAGTGATGGCTAACAATAGAGAAGAGAGAGGATTCAAAAAGATCTGGACTAACTTGAAGTCCTATGCTTGGGCAAGAACAATAAAAAAAAAGCACATACAGAATGGGAGGAATTGCGCGAAGCAGCAGCACATGTAAAAAAGACTTGGGTATACTAATAGATCACAGACTAAAGGCCCATTTAGACACAACGATTATCGCTCAAAATTCGCTCAAAGGCCATCTTTTGAGCAATAATCGTTGGGTCTAACTGCGTTGCCATCGTGCATTGTTCGATCATCGCTCCTCATGATGATTTTCTCAGTGGGTGGCACTGATAGCATTCTTTCAGCTGGTATAAGTGTGTCAATAGCCTTAGGGCGAAACAAAAAATAAATGCACACAGTCAAACCATGACCACCGACAGTAGCTAATGTTTGCATGAAGTGTTAGTAAATCTTGTGGCCATTCACCGCTGCATTCACCTGCAACGTGTGGTCTTACCCACAAACTTCTTCGCAACTTACCTCTACATAATAACTCTCCTTATAGGTATTTATGTTGTGATCTTTAGTTTTGGCTATTTATAATTCGAAGCATTTGTTTTATAAAGTGCCATATAGGTGACCGGCTGGTACTATTTGTTATCCCTGATTTTAGGTCATAGTCTAGTGGTCATTAAATGACTTTATAGGAGGTTAAGCCATAAACTAGACCTTGCTTGTGGAAAGTAAATGCACACTGACCAGTTTTGCGGCCAAAGGCTCTAGAGGAAAGAATCAGACCCTACATGTTTATCTTGTTGTGTATTACATTTCATGAGCAACTCTGTTAACTCAATCTACCCCTAGTATCATATTTTACTTATCATGAAGCACATCTCTAATGTTTGCATTTGTGACTAGCCCTGACGTATACCAGATTTTTCTATGATGGATTTTCAGTTTCCATATATATGTGTATTGTCCCTCTTCCTTTGAGAGGACCACCCTATTTTTACTCACAATTTTGCGTGGTTATTCTTGCAGTAGGGTCCTCGATGGTCTTCACCTTGTTTTCTTCAGCGTATGGGGTATGGTATGGGTAGAAACCATAAACCATAACTCCAGATGTTTCTAGCTTATCCAGAAGATCTTTGGATGTTGTATGTGGTTTCTTTGGTAGTCTGCTACCTGCATGGTGAGAGGATGCATCTATATGCATTCCTTAGTCAGTAAGTATTTGGTTATTTTCTGTGATTATTTTTATGTTTTTATATTTCCCCTTCTTTGATGTACTTATATTAGTGTAGGGAACCACTACATGCAAGGAACCGTGAAGTGGTTAGTGGGCTCATGTATCTTGGCCAAAATCCAACCAATGCCTTGCATTTATTATCTATTATTCACATGCAGCGTGGCTTTAAGACTGCAGGGGGAGCCCAGGGTGGCAGTACCAATGTGGTTCACTGATGGAAGTGCAGGGCAACCCGCCAAATTATTATGGCGTCATTAATAGGTTGCTGGTCTGCATGGTGAACTACATATATAAGAATGGTCTGGCACCCTGTATCCACTATGTGTGGGAGTATACACCAAGCAGCTACCCCCCTCTATATCAAGAAGCAGTGTGAGTGGCTGTCTCATCGGTGTCCCACACAGGTGCAATTAGCTTCCTCATTTGGTGGTCTGCTACCTGCATGGTGAGAGGATGCATCTATATGCATTTTTTAGTAAGTATATGGCCGTTTTCTGTGATTGGTTGTATGTGGTTTCTTTGCAACATTTTGAACCAACTTTATTAGGATTCTCTCATGAATTTCTCACCTTCAACCACACCCTGGAAGATTCTTAATTGTTCTATGAGTTGCAGTCTTCTTGTTTTTTGAAAATTTTAGACTACACAGAAATACAGAACAAGACAATATTCCAATTACAGAAACAAGACAATATTGCAATTTTACTGCCATTAATGTTCAGATTTGCCAATCCACAGGATGATATCACAGTCTTTATAATGCAATAAGAATAAATGGTTAATTCCAAATATGCATATGTATTTTGTGTCAATTATTCCCAATTTGTGCCTAGAGAGAAAAAAGTGTGTGTACATATGTGAGAGGTCAGTTATATTGAAAATTAATTGATGCAAAGCTTATTAAAACAGGGGATAGGAAATAACATACAAAAGTGATTCATAGGCTACACCAGGGTATATGGAAGAACTCAATACATATATTTTGAATTAAAGGGGTTGTCTTGCGGCAGCAAGTGGGGTTATACACTTCTGTATGGCCATATTAATGCACTTTGTAATGTACATCGTGCATTAAATATGAGCCATACAGAAGTTATTCACTTACCTGCTCCGTTGCTAGCGTCCCCGTCTCCATGGATCCGTCTAATTCTGATGTCTTCTTGCTTTTTTAGATGCGCTTGCGCTGTGCGGTCTTCTTCCTAGTGAATGGGGCCGCTCGTGCCGGAGAGCTGGTCCTCGTAGCTCCGCCCCTTCACGTGTGCCGATTCCAGCCAATCAGGAGGCTGGAATCGGCAATGGACCGCACAGAGCCCACGGTGCACCATGGGAGAAGACCCGCGGTGCATCGTGGGTGAAGATCCCGGCGGCCATCTTGGTGAAGGAAGAAGAAGGAAGAAGGAAGACGTCGCAGAGCGGGGATTCGGGTAAGTAATAATTTATTTTTTTTTAACACATCCTTTGGGGTTGTCCTGCGCCGAATCGGGGGGCCTATGGAAAAAAAAACCCCGTTTCGGCGCGAGACAACCCCTTTAATAATGAAAAAAGAGAAGGGAAAATATTTATTTATTAATATACAGATTTGCACATCAAGGAATGTTTGAATATTTTGTAGCTGGACATATCATTTTTTATTTAAGTTATAGTATAAATTCAAGAAATTAATTGGCTGCCCATGATCTGATAGAAGGAGCGCTCAGACCGGGCAAGCGGTTGATACATAGTAAAGAATAGAAGGGGTTAACACATCATGTGTAAGATAATTGATGACGGTTTTTAAAGACACGTATGGCACCATGGGAATAGGAGGTGATCAAGATCTAATCTAAAGATCGAAACGCGTACTCCAGTGAGATCTTAAAACCATGATGTTGTGAGCATAACGAATTAATAAAGCATGAAGCTTACTTTTAAGAAGGTCCGAAGCTCCTGTAAGTTATTGCACATTTATAATGCAATAACCTGATCAAGATTGTACTTGGTGGCGTTCCTTGAGGGAGAGGGTGCATAGGTACTCTGTGTGCACATTCTATAGCATAGGACGAGGTTAATGTTTCCTCCCTGAATTTGGTGCAAAAACATTTTTCAAAAATGCAGTAGGGTTGGATCCCTTTATTTTGCCACAATCGTCTTGTCAGGACTCAAACCCAGGACATCTTGTACTCCAATCGGTGACTCTCACTTCTGAGCTATCCAGCCTGTGGACAGTTCTCTGCATGCCTCTCAGCTGTGTTTCCTGATCCCTGATCCCAGTTACTTAGTTCCTGCTTCCTGATCCTGACCCCGTTTCTGTCTTGATTGTACTTCCTATAAAAGTGTGGCCCTGACACTTCTGTATTGTGTGATTATTCTGCTCCACAGCATTTGATCCAGCTTCCGTTCTGCTTTCTATTTCTAAAAGACTCCCCAATACCGACTTCTGGCTTCCCTCCTGACTACATTACCCGCCTTATCCATTGTACTGCAAACCAAAACTTCCCTTGCTGACTCCTGGCTTTTCATCTGACTACATTACCTGCCTCTTCCATTGTTCTGCAAACCGAGAATTCCCGTTGCGGACTCCTGGCTTTCCATCTGTGGCTGCTACACCTCAGGCTCTACCCTAGTGCACATCCGTTACATGTCTACTTTGGGGAATAACACAGAGATGAGTTGAGAGTGCCTCATAATGTCCTTAGGAGCAGGAGAAACCTTATCTTCCAGGTAACTAATTCTCTCTTTAGCTGCAGTGGTGCGCTTGGATACTTTCTGCTCCTTTTGGTGCAAGATGTTAATATCGTCTGTGAGGGCACCTACCTCAACAGTCAATGATGTAATTGCAGCATTACATGGTACAACTGCTTGGAAATTATTTCTCAGTGTGGGCTGTGAAGCGATTGGGGAGGTAGAAGGAGTAACTTTATTAATGGGCATTACTGGACTGTTGTTGCAGGTTCTGTCTCTCATTCCTCCATTGTCCATATTATCCTGTATGTAGTTGTGGTTGGTCTGGGATACTACGCCTTGCAAATCTCCAATTTTGCTGCTACTTTTCCGTGGTCTACCTTTCCTTTGGTCATACTGACACTGCATCATGATGCAAACCCGATAGACGAATCATTGCGAAGCAGGAATGTCAAATGTGCCCCCGTGCAGACCAAGGCAGTTCTGGAGCAGAATAAAAGTTGGATCGTTGAACAGCTGTGGTAGGAGCTCTTACAACGTGTGACTGTTTGCATCCCAAGCTAGGACACGCCCCTGAGTAGCAATCTTCCTAATAACCCTTTGATCTGCTGAAGCCGGGATGCAAAGGCATTTGGCGATAGTCTTCTACCCTTTAGGCTGCTTGTACTTGGTGATATTTACTTGGTCTTGGTGCTTGATGCGTAGTCTCATTATGTCCTCTGTTTCAAACTGAACTGCGTGTGCCATTAATCATGTCCTGACATTGTTTTTAAACACTATGCTCTACAGTCCCGAAGAATCACTATAGAATGATTATCAAGATTGTCTCTTACTTGGGCCTGTCAGCGGCATCGATTCCACAACTTAGCAATGCAGTCTTTAATTAGAATGGTGTTACTGCCAGGTGGGATCAAATTGCAATCTCTTCTGACACACGGCGGAACTAATGTAGCTCTGGGGTTACATTAACTAATAAAGAGAGATTAGCACTCACAGTCTCTCTGTTTGTAGGACTTCTGCTCAATGAACGGAACTTACGGTTCAATGGTTGGAGCACCCCCAGTTCTTCAGCCTTACGGCTTTTGGGCTCTCTTTCACAGCACAGTGCTTTCGGCTGCACCCAACCTCTTGAGGCTTCAAGGCTTTTTATGGCTTACACTCAACTGGCCTACTCTTTCAACCTCTGTTAAACCAATTTTTTCTGCAACTGTATTTCACTGAATCAAACAGGACTTGTTAGCACATGCATCACAGCCTCTGACTTATTCCCTCATTTCTCTTTCTCACTCTCACACACACTGGAATATTTCTTTCTCTCTATGTCTCACTTCACCACTGCCATCTTACCTGGACCTCTATGGATTTTCTGGGCCACTGATCCGCGGCATATTGGGCCTTCATCTTCATCTGCGAAGTCTTTCACTGGCCCTTTTTGTTAGTGGCCAATTTACATTTGGGCCTTGATTTCTTAGCATCTATGGGACCACGATGTATTACTGGTCCCTGTCCAGGCAAGGAAATGCCATCAGAGATGTAGCTGGTGCCGCTCAGCACCTTTGTGACTGACCTTCGCCATGTCGCTTTTCTGTGTGCAATATTTGGTGCACTAGCTGCAACACTAGGGAAAGCAGGGCACTTCCTATTGGCCCCTCTTCTCTTCAGGGCCGACAGTGTGTTACTTGCGCCATCTCCTGCACCACACAGAAGGCAGGACTTCTGTTTGGCACTCGGAGTGCCTGTCAGTCCGGCTGGGGGCGAGGCTTAGTCTGGCGCTTGTCAAAGTGCCCATTCGAAGTGGCTCAGCCACTCATATTCTTCAGCGGAGGAGTGGATGTGCTCCTCCACCACGTTATACTATACCTTGACTATGAACAGTGAAAGGATATTAAGTCTCTATGCCTCACAACACTACCACCTATGGACAGCTGCAATGGCAGAGCCTGATTCGGCATGGGGGAAGCCCACAGCAAAATTCGCCGCTGACAGCAGCGGCGTTCGTGCGTACCTGTCTTTTCTTGTCTTTTTCTGTACTGCGGATGTACCCGGCGGCTCGCTGTCAGACATGCGCAGTACATATTTATTTTTCCTACGCCGGCGCTAGGCTATGATGTGGAATCCGTGACCTGTCCGCAATGTTAATTGCGGAGAGGCCGCAGGTCGTATAGCTTCTATTGACTTCAATGGAAGCCATCTGCGCGGAATCTGCGCTAAAGTGGAGCATGCTGCGATTTCCTCTGCTTGCAGAAACTGCAGTTGGTTTCTGCAAGTGTGCAGAAAAAAGTGTTTTTCCATAGCATGCTATGGACGGTATTTGCTGCGGATCCGCAGAGCAGATGCCCGCCGTGGATTCTGCAGCAAAAATCCATTTGTGTGCAGGCGGCCTTAAGTGGGGCGATGACCCCACATCACGAACCTAGGCCAAGCATACTGACCCTAGGTAAAAACAGGAAATGTCAATAAGCAGGTGGTAACGATTAATGGCAGGACCTTGTACCACAAGTCCGTTTCCGCATCATGGCTGGTAAACTATGGTCGTGTTGCAGCCGTCGAGCCATGACAAGCACTTCCTCTAGAGCTCTTTGCAGACCACAGTGCTCGGGTGAGCGCTGCAGACCCCCCGTTCTAACGGTAAAAGCGGTCTCAACACCATGACCTTAACTGATCAATACTTTTGACGTGTTTTTATGTCAAAAGTTAATTGAAAGCGCAGTTACTCTGTTTGTTGCGGCTTTCACTCCTTGTAATGTAAAGGTAAAACATGCGGTAAATGTCACCGTGGCAAAATGTGCGCCATTAGGTACGGATTTGGCCGCTGTGGAGTAGCTGTATATTCACTGTGGATTTTCACCGGCGAAGTCTGTAGCAGATGTGCACTGTAGAAACATCATCTTAGACTACTCCTAAGGGACCTTTCACACTGGACGGCATTGTCTGCGGGACGCAGCGCAGATGCAGATCTTGTCAATTATTACAGATTTTTTTGCATTTTTAACTAAGAATGCGTTATGTGGAACATTTTGCGGAATTTATAACCTTTTTACACAGACTTTAAATGCGGATTTACATTTCCTGTATGTTAGAAATCCGCAACAACAATTCTGCAAGATGTCTTTAATTCCGCAGCAGAAAGCTTTTTGATGTAAAGACGTGCAGATTTTAAGAGACACAGAATTCAGGCCCCATAAGGATAACACTGTGACATAGAAATGTCCGTGCGGACTAATTCCGTCCCGTGTGAAAGGTCCCTACAGGTATGTAAAGGAGAGCAGATTTATTACTATGGAAGGAATTAAAGTATGTCACATTCTTGTAAATGATACAATCATTTCTCTGCCTCAGGTTGTCATATTTCTCACTATTTTGTATCGGACATGGACAGTTCTGACACAAGACAAAGCAAACAGGACACACGGGTTTTTTTCACATTTGACGCAAATAAAAGAATTGCAAGGGTTTCACGAGTCACGTAGTTTAAAACTTTTAGGTCGATTGCACACAGGTGGATTTGCATTGTAGAATCCAGGGTGGGCGTCCGCCTCCGGGTTCCGCAGCAAATACTGTCCATAGTATGCTATGGAAAAGTGATTCCTCCTGCACGGTTTCTGCTCGTAGAGGAAATATTGCAGCATGCTCCATTTTTGAGCAGATTCCACGTGGACAGCTTCCATTAACCCTTTCCAATCCACTGTCTGACGTCTGAAGACATTCTGATTGAAGGCTGTACAGCTCCGATGCAGGAAGATGTCCAGTAGGGTATTCTTACTGTATATTACTGGTTGCTGTGTTGTCGGGGGCCTCTCAGGCATGTCCCATACCGCAGTACTGGCTCTAGCCAGCAGATGGTGCCATTGTGAAATGGCAGAAAGAGAAAGCCCCCTAGGAAACCCTGAATCCAAAATTGGATTGCAAAGGGTTAAAGTCAATGGAAGCCGCCCGACCTGCGGCCCTTCCGCAATTGACATTGCTGATTGATGACATGGGAAAAACAGGAGTTTAAAAAAAAATGCGAGCTGTGTGGACCATTCACAGTACAGATGAAGAGAAAGAAAGGTACGCGCAGACACTGCTGCTGCCAGGGCCGGATTCCATTGTGGGATTCCGCATGTGGAATCCGGCACTACCGTGTGCAGGTGGCCTTACTCTTCACCCTACATCCCCTTTATGAAACCATTTTATTTGTATAGGACATTTCATCTTGTAAGTGGTTTTCATTAATGCAATTTGGGTAATTCTAATGCTGTTTGTTTAGATAATTAGTGTATATGCAGAGTTAGCCTACACAATGACTTTGCACACCATTACACCCCATTGATTTGCTTTGAGATGCACTATGTAGTTAGTGGTGGGAAATACAGTGCTTAGATACAGTTCATATGCTAACTGCTTGTTGTCTTCCCCATTAGGACGTTTAAATCATAGAATCACAGAGTTGGAAGGGACCTCCAGGGTCATCGGGTCTGACCCTTTGCTTTATTTAGCTCAGTAGTATAGGACCTCATTGTGCCCATGAGATGGACTCCAATTCATTTCAGTCAATGCCCAACATCTATACAGAATCAGAGCATTTCTACACTTTTAAAGTACAACTCCAATGGTGCAGGATTGTGTACTCAAATCTTTGACTCACCCACTGAGAGATCAACGATGCTGGTAGACAATTCCTAAGTCGAAAATCTACAGCAATTATGCCCTGTGTGAACTTACCATTCCAGAAAATCTAGCAAATCTTGCTAACCAGCGCATTTCAGTTAACAGATATGCTGCATATTCATGGACAGGAATATGCATGCAACCACGTGAATGTACCCTAGTCACTTTTATTAGGGCAAAAACACATGGATATATATGCGCAATTACACACGCCACTACAGAGCATATTTACACATGAACAGGGTTTTTTATTTCTCTCTGAGTATTCAAACTTTGCACTACAGCGCACGAGTTTGAAATAAACAGCGGGAAGATAGGTCCTGCCCTATCTTTCTCACATGTAGTACTAATGGCCGAGAATACCACTAATGAAAATGAAAAAACAATGGTTTTGTTTCATCCCGTTATGCGGCCATGATCATCACGGCCACATAATGGGACTAAAACGCGCCCATGTGAAGAAGCCCTTAGGACGCACATATCTTGCACAAATATAAACCCCATTCATTTAAATGGGGTCATACACATGAGCAATGTTTTCCTGCATGGCACCGCGATCTTCCTGCGACATTGCTTAGTGTTTCCAATGGGGCCGGCGACAGCCAAACTCGATTATTCAATTCTAAGCACAAAAGAATTAGCGTCCAAATTTTACGTACGG
Source organism: Eleutherodactylus coqui (assembly GCF_035609145.1). Classification (NCBI taxonomy): domain Eukaryota; kingdom Metazoa; phylum Chordata; class Amphibia; order Anura; family Eleutherodactylidae; genus Eleutherodactylus; species Eleutherodactylus coqui. The sequence goes on along the minus strand of NC_089842.1, from coordinate 145,594,639 downwards.
GATCTAATTTTCTCACTTCCCAATGTCATAAAAACTTGAAATTTGGCACGAGCATTGATTATGTCATAAATAGGAAAAGTTTAAGGGTCCCAACTCGATTATTCAATTCTAAGCACCAAAGAATTAGCATATAAATTTTACGTACGGAATCTAATTTTCTCCCTTTCCGGTGTCATAGAAACTTGAAATTTGGCACGACCATTGATTATGTCATAAATAGCAAACGTTTTAGGATCCCAACTCGATTATTCAATTCTTAGCGCCAAAGAATTAGCGTCCAAATTTTACGTACAGAATCTAATTTTCTCACCTCCCAATGTCATAAAAACCCATTGAAAGTAATGGTAAAGCTCTGCAATCCTCTGCTGCGGCTGAGATACGCTGCATTGACGGTGAAGAAGCGACCCCTACAGTGGCAGTCAGAGCAGGACAAAAGAGCCCTGTTTTTTAGATCAGTGGCCAGACACTAAAGGGTTAAATTACCTGAAGAAATAGAGCAGCATGTATTTTGGTAAAATGCCAGACACTATAACAGAAACACGACGTACCCAGTTATAGTCAAGGGGGTCTGTCTGGTGACGTTGGTGTCTGGCATATGCCACATCTGGCACTGCCATTAATTTCCTTGTTTGGCTCCTAAAATTGAACAATATGTAGTTGGAATGGTGTGCAATACCAATGTGAACGAGCCCATAAACAATGTGCAGGCTATCCCTGATTTATGAGAGCACTTGCACAAATTTTCTGGGATTAAAAAGTCAAATCTTGGTGCACACTTTTTGTGCAAAAAGATTGTGACTTTGTAGGTTTTTACACCACATTTTACACTTTTCCAAAAAGTAGGCATGGCTTAATGGGAGGAGCGTGACCTTGATGCATATACCAAATTTATGTAGTCCCGTCCCCAGCTTGCGTGCCCATGATGAAGTCATACAGTAAAATGTCACATATAATCATTTCTGCACCTCGGGTTGTCAATTATCTCACTATTTTGCATGAAATTAGACAGTTTCGGTATAGGACAAAACAAACAGGACAGACAGGTTATTCACATATGATGCACATTTGGTGTCAATTCTGACAAAATCTACGTCATCTCCTAGCTCAGTGTTTCTCAACTCCAGTCCTCGGGACCCCCAACAGGTCATGTTTTTAGGATTTCCTCAGTATTGCAGAGGTGATGTAATTATTGTCAGTGCCTCAGATATTGCCACAGGTGTTCTGACTATAGGAGATCCTGAAAAAATGACCCGTTGGGGGTCCTGAGGACTGAAGTTTGGGAAACACTGATCTAGCTGAAGTAAATTTGATTCCGGGTGCGCAGACTACTTTATTAATAGTCATGCACCTCTTAAACTTCTTGCATCTCACTCCAGTGAAGTTGATATCACAACATGAAACCCCTGTCTGGAGAAATGAGGGTCCATGAGTCAACTCAATCATTTACGTTTACTAGAAAGCTCTGTTGGAAGATCATAAACCAGTTAGGGATTATTATGTGCCATCAAGTTGACCTCATCTCCTTCTTCTGTTTGGGTCTTCAGGCTTCGCAACGGCATGGTTGAGCTCGATGGTAGCCTATGGTATGTCACATGCACAGCCCACGTGACTTTAATCCTCAGGGGATGCATGTTTTTACGTCCTGAGGATTAAAGCCCACTTAGCTAGGACATATAAACACTATGGGCTGTCACTAAGGGGTTAACTACTAGCGTATCGAGTGGAATTTTTTAAAAATCGTACACTGATAGCATAGTGGGACTTGTTTTGGCAGTCAATAATCTCTCAGTAAACGTCTGTTTTAGTGGCCTTTTTTTATCTGTATTTTTCTTTTACAAAAACCACCATGACCAGATTTGCAATAGAGATCAGGAAAAAAGGAGGTCAAGAAATATTCAAGTGCTGCAAGCAATTTTTTTTAGCGGTGCCGAATATCCGTCCTGCTAACTACAGATTTCAATGCAGAATTCAGCGACTTTCCATTCCGCACCGAAATCTACACGTTAGCAGTGCGAACTTTGAGACTGAATATTCCACAGGAGCGCATATTCTACAAATGGCCAGGAGACCCACAGCACCTACACCAAGCAGAATACATTGCCTCTTGTTGGCACCATACAATAGCACATAGTGCCTACAGCAATGCAGCCCCATATCACGTCAATGAGGAATAACAACGGATGTCTTCTCATCCATTCAAACGGGCATATCATGTGAAAAAATCCTCAGAATTACTATTAGAGACAGTGTCAGGACTCGAACTGGGACCTCCTGTGCGCCTGATGGTTTCTCTCCCCAGTGGGCTATCTAAGTTCCTCTGCTGATCCTAGCATTGTCCTTGTTCCTGTTAAATCCACTCTCTGTCCTGGCCCTGACCTGCTTCTAATCAAGCTTACTATAAAAGCCTGACCCTGCAACTGCACCAGCACGCGCTTATTGTGCTTCAACTGTGATCAAGCTCCTCTCCTCCTCAACAAGTGAACCTGAGACCACCTGCTACCAACCCCTGGCTTTCCTTCCAACAACGATACCCGCTTCCTCCAGAGATCACCTGATGCCGACCTTTGGCTTTCCTTCCAACAAATCCCACCTCCTCCATTGTACTGCGAACCTGAGACCTCCTGATACCGACCTCTGGCTTCCCCCTGACTACTCTCTGGACTTGTACGGCAACTAAACCCGTGGCTCCATACCTATCCAGTGCTGTTATGGCCAGCTGTCTTTTTTTCCTAGCGCCGGATGCAGGTAAACTTCCTCTCCCTCCCTTTTTTCAGCTTCCACAGAAGTCTATACGAGCCTCCAGCGTTTTTCGTCAGAAGTTAGGTCAAGACTTATCTTTTGATGCAACGTGACATCGTGGACCAATTGTATGTATGGGTATATATATATATATATATATATCTCCTGTGGACAATTTTTGCAGCATGATTGTACTGCAATCAACTGCGGATAATACCTCCACAAATGTGCAACAGCTCTATAGAATGTGAATTTAAACTTAGTGGAAATGCTGTAGATAGTAATCCGTGGAGAAATACACTATCCAATCTTATCCACATTTTTCCACACAGAAACTCACCATATTTGCAGCTTTTTACATTTGCAGCGTGTCAAAGCTAGGTGCCAAACACATATATTATATCTAATATTTCTGCTGACTCTGACTAGTGAAGGATGTCAGTTCTCAGAGGTCAGGTGTCATAGGTCAAATTTCAGAGTCACAGATCAAAATCAGGTGTCAGAGTGAGAATTTGGTCTCAAGCTTACTTTAAAATGATGTCTGACTCTTGAAATATGAGGATATCATAAAGCAATATTAGGTACAGTGCATCTAACATTCATGCTGACTCTGACCAGTGAAGACAGTCTGAGGTCAGTCGACATAGGTCAGATTCCAGAGTCAAAGATCAGAATTGGGTGTCATAGTAAGAAATTTGTCTCAAACTTGCATTAATGTGGGGTTTGACTCTTGACATATGAGGATATTGTAAGGTAATTGCTTTTACCTATGTGGTTAACCACTCTTGTTACACTTTTGTTTTAACATGTTTCTTTTTCTCTTGAGTGCGATACAAACGCAAATTCAAAGATCTATTTAGTATGCTATAATAGTTTTGTATAAAGAAGACCCTTTCAGCGGGAAAAATTCTCTTTACCAGATTTCTCATATTTCCCTCAAACTAGATATAAATATTGCAGACAAAGGAAATTTGCTTAGTGACGTGTCAAACATTCTGAAAGGTACCCCTGAAGATGCAGCTTCATCTGCTGCTGTGGATTTCTGCTCCATAACCCACATGTATACATTCAGATTTTGGTTCACAATTGTCTACATCTTTAGGCTTGATTCACACGAACGTATATCGGCTCGGTTTTCATGCCGAGCCGATA